>NC_134578.1:50826780-51199280 GCF_050947875.1 Dermacentor variabilis
GTGTGGCGACGTCAAGGAGTGAGATTCTTCTGTCGCAGGTTTCCGTATTCTGGTTCACTGAATCCCCGCATCGTCTGCAAATGTGGGCAGCGAATCCACCTGTGAGATACGCGCTGTTATATTCTGGACCCCTTGAGCTTCAGCTGGGTAACCAGCGTCGTTTCTTCGCTAGAGATAGCCCTGCATTGAATCTCCGTCCGGGTCATTGGTTGATATCCTTAATTTTGAACTGGTTGCAATTAACACTTCCAACACTGTGTGTAGCTTTGTGCTGCTGTCGGGCCAATGGCATTTTTTTTTTCACTTTCACAAAACCTTCCTCCACTTTGCAGGCTTCTGCAGAACTGTATATTCTGCGGAAGCTGTACTGTTCTGCAGAACTGTATGTTCTGCCAACACGTTCCGCAGAACTGATTTGCAATATTCACTGTTCCCGCGTACTTCGATGTGCCGACTAATTCGCACTCGCCATGTGATCCGGTAGCCATGCTGGTCAGCGCATATCTTAGGGTGAACTGCCACGAAATAGCGTTGCTCTCGGGTTCGACTGCTGGACCGGGACGAATTCTTTTCTCAAACTGCGAAACTTTGTTCTTGGTAAACCCATATAGGGTTTTCCCTTGTAGTTCAGTGCTACAACTGGGTGGACGACAATTCGTCCCTTTTACTTGCAGCAATTGTGGATTTCTCTCTCGACCGAAAGTCTGACGGCAACAACGAGAAATCAACAGAAAGGCAACGTAATTGCAATTACGACTTCTGCAACGGGTTCCCGCTGCTGCCTCGTCTACATAACTGCTGCCTGGGACAAAGCGCGCACCAGGTTATAATTGCGGTGGCGCAATTAGACGGAGGCAGAGAGGGGTAGGAGTGGAGATGGACCCAGTAGTCGCCTTTGGCAAATCCATATATGCACTCAGTCGCATCAGGCAAAGGTGATGCGCAAAAAAAGAAAGTACCGATCGGAGTATATTCACGTAAGCGCATGGGCTTGTGGTTGAACCGACGCTGTCGTAGCTTCCTTGGCATCGCATAGACTGGTAGTGGTCGAAGGTAGTCCCGCTTTCGAGCACACTGCACGTAATTAACGGGACAGACCTCCGCGCCCTGCTAAAATTAACGTTCCTAAGAACGGTAAATAGATTCGCACAGCGCCGGTTCGTTGCTATCTCCATACCAAGCCATTTTGTTTGTTTGTTTGTTCTCTTTCTTTTACGATTTCACTTCTTTGCATTCCTCATCCGGGGATGGTTCAACTGTTCCCCAACGTATTTGTGGGTGGCACGGATTGCCACTGCAGGCTTTAGTTTTTGCGCTTGGCGCGACACTGAAGACGGAGTCGCCCTCACGCAACAACTTCACAGAAACGAACTAAGTCGGTAGGCTGCATATAGAGCACCCGTAGACCGCTCCCTCTTGCAGACCTTTTATTTTCGGTCACGTGATGTCTGTATACGGCTCGTAGACAAAAGCCGCCGTCATATCTATTTCCTTCGGCCTTGCCGCGACCCATTGCATTTGCGAAAGGCTTCTTTGCAGAAGGTTGCAGATGATTTACACGAGGGAAAATTTTAAGGTTACGTGTGCAGATGCCGGCCTCTGACAATACTATATATAGACTGTCCAAACGATTGTTCAGGAGGGCTGGTTCGCGCCAGGCTATTTCTAGAGTTGGAACAGTAAAACAGACCTTATTCTTTTAAGTGAAGTCGCAGAGCGAATGGTGAGCACCCGCCGATTCTTTGTGGAAAGAGGGCGACGGGACAAGGCTGTATGCCAATCGATTAATATTTCGAGAACATGCACCTTGGTCATAAAGTTAAAGGAATGCTTAGCTCATCAGCGGGAACTTGGAGAAAGAAAGATTTCAACTGTGCAACGAGTGATGGAAAGCTACGGCAATGACAAAAAAAAAAAAAAACTCGGGTGGACGATACCTTAAAAGTAAAAAATTGATGGCGACGGTTACAGTTATCCATTTTCGTGGTCAGGCTCATGAAGTTACAAGAAAGACCGTGACAGTCTCTTCTGTCAGGTTCTCAGTGAAGTTTTCTGTCAGGTTACTCATTACACCGCATTTCCCTGCAGTGCTTATAAATTTTGACTGGCACATTGCTGAATTTCGCCACAGATATTCAGGACCCACCTGTATTTCTAAAAACCGGGCATAAACACAGGATTTCTGCTGAATTGATGACTACGTTAAGGCTGGGCTTCGCGTACGCAATCGGCACATGTGCTCTAAACTTGCTGATAGCAAGCTTAATTAGCGAATCTCTGCTGATTAGATAGGGTCACACTGCAATTTGTCGTTCAAGCAGCCAGGGCCCTTTCACGTTATCCACCTGATGTGATAGACCTGCACTATCGGCTACAGGCGATTTTAGATGTCTGTTTCCACACACACACACGCACACAAAAAGTCACCTGATAACTCATTAGACCTGACTGTCTCCTTGCGTGAACCTCGCGTACGACTGCAATTAAGAGAGCCTTCAATTAGCAGGCCAATATTATAGAACAGAAAACAGGTACAAATTCCTATTTTTTTAACATTACAAATATAAAATTGGCGTACGTTCCACATAAGAGAGCTGTGTTCTCTTAATTATTAAGCAACGACCGATCAATCACCTGACAACAGTTGGAATTCGTAACCATATCCGATGCAAACTACTTAACCAGTATGTTCCCTTTTCATCCAAGCAGCTGTTATGATGTAACCGCTGAACATACGGCTTAGATTACAACTATATATTTTGGACTTTTGTTTCGCAAAGAAACCCCATGTTGATATAGCTCTTCTGTGCAGGGTAGCGTCGTCAAGATCTGCTAAGGCAGGGGTCATCGACAGCTCGAAACGTGAACGCGTCTGACGCCGGTTATTTCCCGGAACAGGAAACTTCGACGCCTTGAAATTGCAAGGCTGTTTCTAACGCCTTTTGTTTCTTCTGCACTTCACTGTCTGCAGATCGCGCCTAGCTCGCACGCAAAGCGACCGTCGCCTCATCGCGGGCTCCCTACCGATCGGTGCCGATTATCCGCTAACTCTGTTGCAGAGTCAATGCCCGCATCGTCTGCACGAAACGGTTGAGCGTTTTCCTTTGTTCCTCTCCCTTCCTCCTCGGAGCTGGTGAGCGACCAAACTGCCCTTTTTCGTTTTACTTCGCTCAGCGGATCACGCCGACGGAGCTTATTCGCACTGCGGTGTAACTCCCTCGTGATCCCCATGGGGACGAAACAGACGGCGCTCCTCTCGCGGCAGCTCGTATAGGCGTCGTCTGCTTAGCGTCGTCGTCTGCTCAGCGTCGTCGTCCGCGGGGCGTCCCCCGCCTGTTGGTAGAAGACAAGCGCCAAGCCAAAGAAGAGAGTTCGAAGCCTCGCGATTCGAGGAAATCGATTAGGGAGACTAAAGGAGAAAGATTGCGAAGGGGAGATGTTGGGGAACTGCCAAGCGTTGCGTAGTTGCGTGCAGCGCAACGAAGTATGGACGATCCAGCCGTGCTAACGATGGTGTTCGAACGTTGAGTCACTACGGTGAAGCAGCTTTTCTTGCACTTGACGAAGTCAAGCCAGACCAGCTCCATCGTTCTTTAATGCGCCTTGCACGGGTTTTATTGATGTTATTTCTTATTATTGATGAGTTTTTTTATTTCTCTCACACTTCGTGTTGTTGGAACTTGAAAAACAAAGTGAATTGAGGCATCGACAAGAGTCCTATTTCGAGATTGTTACAAGACTTATAATTCGTCCTCCTATTGCAGGCATTGGTGGCAAAAATATTTTTTCTTGAGAGCTTCCACAGCACTGGCGATGTCGGGCTGCGGTTTTCTGATATCTATACACCAGCAAGTTTTTTTTGTTTCAGGGCGAGTTTCGTATGTGACTAATACGTACTTTATTTTTGGCGAAATCAGCAATTCGTATGCAATAATTTACGTATGTGAGAAAGGCGATACTTCAATAATCCTGCTTTCGATGATTTCGGCGGGAATCACGAAGAACTGTCCTTCTAAAATACCTCGATAAGGTACCCTTCAAGAATATTTCTTGGCAAGCTTTCTTCGCAGCTCTTCATAAGACTATTTCCTCAAGGACAATTTTAGAACCTTTCTTCAAGAATGCATCTTTGGTTTTCCCTCAGGAATCTTTCTTCATTAATCTCACTTTAAGAATCTCCTTTAAAGTCTTCGAATGTTTTAAGAATCTTTCACGAAGAACACGCCGGAGAACTTTTCTTCTAAAACCTCACGTCTCGAGTCGCTCATAAAAATATTCGTGAGAACATTCTTTCAAAAACCATCGTTTCCTCAACACTTTTTTTCTAGAGTATCTCGCCAAGAGCCCTTCACAAGAGTATTCGTTGAAGAACCTTCGAGATTATTTTCAAAATGTATTTTTTTCGAGAATTGTTCTTCTAGAACCATGCTTCAAAAATCCTTGGTCTGGCTTACTCCCTCAAGAACTTTTCTTCGTAAGCTTTTTATACAAGAACCCTTCTTCTACAGCCTTTCTTCTTTTTTTCGAGAATGTTCTTTCCAGAATTTGTAGTCACGAAGAATCTTTTCCGGAATCTCTGCTCTAGAAGCTTTCTTGGCTGGAATAAACGTGTTCGCGAGTGCAGCTTCGGTAGCGCTGCACCGATCTAATGCAGCGCTCGTCAAGTTGAAGCGAGGCGTCTAGGGAAAGGAGGAGAAGGCTGGGGAAAGATGGCCGCCGTGACAGCGATCGCGGGCGACATTCGTCGATTATTCAAGGGGCACGCTAATTGCGTTCGAGGGACGACGCGGGGTCCGGCCCCCGGCTAGCGGTGCCGCGCTGGTCACGCCACCCCGTGGACCTGCCGTGACGCTGGCTTACACGTTATCGATGGCCAGCGGTGTTATATGCAGGCTTTCCGACCCCTCTGCGAAGAACGTACAGGAAGGTTCACAAAATTCGGTTGACGAGGATCTGTACTTTTTGCACACCTTAGTACGTTTTAGTGAATCATTACTCACGTCAAGTGTATTGGGCGTCTATGGGAACAGTATTGCGTGTATGAGGGAGGTTTACGGGGCATTGGCAGTCAGCTTCTCGAAGATGCGCAAGGGAAGATTTATCCAGTCTAAGTAGTCGCAGTGAACCCGGATCATCATTAGCAAGGTAGTCAGGCAAATAAATGAGGGTGAAAGACTATGCAAGACGGGAGGGATTGGTGACGGCTGAGAGGAGAAGCCTTTGTCTTGCATTCGACCATGGTAAATGATGATGATGATGATGATGATGATTAGACCATAAGGAAGGAATTGCCTGCGTTAGCTCCCCACTGCTCGAAAGACCCCGTACATATTGCTTTTGTTCTATACCCATCCATGGAAGCTCTTAAACCTTAGGCAGACGTTCACGTTAACCTTACGAAAACTCCGCTGTATCGTACGCTATCTCTCCGCAAAGTTTTACGATAGAAGTGCGATCTTCACAAAGGCGTTGCTGAAGCAGACAAGAAAAAGCTAGGCGTATTCTACGACCTTGAGCAAATTTCATCAATACATCGCGGGCTCCTTTTCATGGCCCGGGCATCCTTAACTTTGGCCGATTGAACATCCATGTATTACTGTTACTATTGACTCTCGCTGCTCCACAATTGCATTCATGTTTGAGACAACAGGTGCTAAAGGAGTCCATTAACGTTAATGACATAGTATATTGCGCTTGCCTTTGACGGAATCAGACAGTTTTAGAATAGCGTTTGCAGCCAAACGTAAGCGCATTACATACGTAAAGAAATGACGTCGTCCTCACTGCGCATGCTCCGAACGTTATTGGGTTTCTGTGGTTTACGTGCGCTATGATAACGTACGTTATTTTGCGTGTTTAACGTTCTTAATGTTTACGGACGCTAAGAAATAGCGTTGTCGAACATGGGGCGGCACCCGTGGCCGGCTCCCGCTTCAGCTTGAATTCTCGTGATGGCTACGCTCTCACTCGCATTCACCACCAGTAACTATTGTAATGAGTTTTAGCTTTCTCTAAACTAACCTTTGAGGTGAGCGCATAGCGCGTCCATTTACTGAGATCGTTCGGCGATTCTGGTGCCCGTAGGCCTGACGAGACGAGTCCACATAGCAACATCAGGATCGTTGCTAATGGATCGTCTTGGCTTGGATACGTTTGGCACGAGGCACCAGACGGTGCCCTGTTTTATAGCGTCGTCTTTACGTTTGCGTTTCCGTACGGTAAACTAAAGGACTTGAAAGGACGCGCACCGTAACGTCCCACGAAGGTGCTTACGTTTAACGTACGTAAGGCGATCGACAAACGCTATTCTAAAGCTGTCTATTGTGGACACGGCTAGCTGCATCCTTAGTGCAGCAGTTTGGATCCCGCGGAAGCCCGGATAGGCAGAAAGGGTGCCGATGTACTTGCCGACAAGGGTGAGCTGAAGCTGTTTGCGCATAAGCGAACTCGTTAACATACACAGAGCTCAGCTGTACAGGGCCGACCTTGTTTCATTTTAGAACTTCACCTTTAGAACTTTTCAGAGTGCGTCGTTATTCTTAGTCGTTCAGTGGCAACAAAGTACCTGATTCTTTCGCAAATACCTGAGACCTCTAACAAAAACCGCTACTTTCTCCGGCGGGACTATTTTCCCCTTTGGTGTCTCAAGTGTTCGTTTGTCGTCGCCAGAGGTCTCATTGCAACTATTCCGCGATCTCGATTTTTGCTTTCGTGCTACCTCAACACGTTTCTCTGCGTGCTTTTCGGCCCCCTTGCAGCTTCTCCCAGGTTGACGAATTGACGAAAGTTTCAAAGGGTAGGGAGCAGTCAGGAGGAGTTTTTTGAGAAGCGGGTAGCGGGGAAGAGTTTTTTTTTTAATCCTGTATATTTACGTTTCGCCTTTGACGTTTTTTAAGAGCGCCCAGGGATCGGGGCTTCGCTTGTCGACAGACGGCCTGGGACGGCTGCCCTTGGCGTCTGTCGCAGGCAAGCAGACGACGCTTGCGAGCAGACGACGACCCCTCCCTGGCAGACGACGAATGCCAACATTCGCAGACGACACTCTCGGACACGTCAATCAGGGTGAACGCGAAGCACCTTTTAAAGACGCGTGGCAGTCGGTTTTAGAAGCTTACTTAAATCTTATTAGAAGAAGGCACCTTATTGACTCCTATAGCTATGATACGTGTGGAAACGATATGTGCAGTCGCTATTGGCAGTTGACTGAAAAAGAAAAGAAAGTATCACTTATGCGCTGGAAACGTGACAACAAAGACGAGGAAGGACACAGAAGACAGTTCAGACCATTGCAGTCGTTTTTGTGTCCTCAACCTGTCGTGCTTCTGCCAGCTCCCTCAGAAACGAAATGGGAGACGCTAATACGGTCCCACGAAGAAAAAGTAGAAAAAGCAATCATTGCATGCCTGGGTGAGAGAGGTCGCCGCAAACAAGCGACAATCTACAAAGACCTGAAATTTCTCTTGAATAAAGTTGTTTCCTACTCCCCAACGTGCTGTTATATACAATGACTCTGCATTTTGTAGTCGCAGTGCTGCATTCCTGTCCATGCTTGGAATGCGAACGCGAAGTCTCATTTTTGTTGATCTTGAATTGTAGACGAACACGATACATGTTTAACAGCACAAATTATAGCACAGACCCACATAACAAGCTTGCTCGCCTGATTTATTTATTTGTTTATTTATTTGTTTGCTTATTTATTTCTTATTCATTAGAATGCTACTGAATATGGAATGAACTAGCTGGAGTGGATATGGAGAATATTGAGTGAATAAGGAGCTTATCGTCTGGTTTTTCACAAACTTGTATTGTTCATTGCTAAGGAATGACAAGACGATGCGAAATCGACTCAGTATACAGCATTACCCGCCATGGTGGTGTAGTGGCTTTGACGTTGCACTGCTAAACCCGAGGGCGCGGGATCGAATCCCGGCCGCGGCGTCGCATTTTGATGAAGGCGAAATGCAAAAAAACGTCCGTGTACCGTTCGTTGGGTGCACGTTTCTTAAAGAACCCCAGGTGGTCAAAATTAATGCGGGGTCCCCCACTTCAGCGTACTTCAAGTCATATAGGGGTTTTGTTCCTAAAAGGTCTGAAATGCAATTTTAATAATAATAATAATAATAATAATAATAATAATAATAATAATAATAATAATAATAATAATAATAATAATAATAATAATAATAATAATAATAATAATAATAATAATAATAATGTTGTAATACTCTAATAACTGGACTGTGGAAAACAAAGGTGGCGCAAAATGCCACATTTACGTATTTCGCACCAGATATTTAAACAAGGTTACCGTCGCGTGAAGGAATACATCTACTTAGGGCAGGTAGTGACTGCGGATCCGGATCATGAGACGGAAATAATCAGAAGAATAAGAATGGGCTGGGGTGCGTTTGGCAGGCATTCTCAGATCATGAACAGCAGGTTGCCATTATCCCTCAAGAGAAAAGTGTATAATAGCTGTGTTTTACCAGTACTCACCTACGGGGCAGAAACCTGGAGGCTTACGAAAAGGGTTCTACTCAAACTGAGGACGACGCAACGAGCTATGGAAAGAAGAATGATAGGTGTAACGTTAAGGGATAAGAAAAGAGCAGATTGGGTGAGGGAACAAACGCGAGTTAATGACATCTTAGTTGAAATCAAGAAAAAGAAATGGGCATGGGCAGGACATGTAATGAGGAGGGAAGATAACCGATGGTCATTAAGGGTAACGGACTGGATCCCAAGGGAAGGGAAGCGTAGCACGGGGCGGCAGAAAGTTAGGTGGGCGGATGAGATTAAGAAGTTTGCAGGGACGGCATGGCCGCAATTAGTACATGACCGGGGTTGTTGGAGAAGTATGGGAGAGGCCTTTGCCCTGCAGTGGGCGTAACCAGGATGATGATGATGATGATGATGATGATGATGATGATGATGACCGTCGCGTGTTAACGCACGCGCAAATATACATCGAACCGCTCCAAATCCCCCCCCCCTTAGGAAAGATGGAGTCGCTATAGTCAACCAAATACACTATCGCTCGCAGCCGTCTGGACAATGACGTTTCTCAGACGAGGCAAAGGCCAGAAGACGGAAGGAGCAGACGAGGCAAAAGAACAGACGACGCAAAAAAAGCAGGAGGCGCAAATCTCGGAGGACAGAAAGTGGCGGCATCAGCCCGCGTTCCGCGGCTGCTCTTCGGACCGCCTCTTGACCCGACCCTCGTCGAGCCCGTTTTCGCGGGCGCCACTTTGGCGGCACGCGCAAAACGCGTGCTCGCGCGCGTTCACCACCACAAAGGAAAGTTGTCTATTATATCAGCGCATCAGATGCGGCGCATCTTACACGCAAGTCGCCTGCCCGTCTTTGGGTGCTCTAAAAAATTTGAAAGAAAAAATAGGGGGGTGAGGAAGTGTGTGTGTGGGGGGGGTTATTGCGAGCGCCCAGGTGTCGCTTCCTGGGACGTCCCATTGCACAATCTGTTACGTAATAGGGCCAGGGGGCCACGGCCTTGAAGGAAAAGGCGGCAGCCCGCAAGGTATACGCGACGGGGTCAGGACCCACGGTGGAGTTTCGCTTTCGAGACGGCCTCTCGACATCCCCCCTTCTGCGTCCGCCTCCTGCTCCGCCTGCCGTGTGTGCATTCCCTCGTCGTACTTCTTCTTCCTCCTCACCGTCGCGGCATCTGGCCGGAAGAGCACCTACGGGCCCCGGACGCGAACCACCGGTGCGCGGGGAGGCACCCCGAGGTCGTGATGCATATTCAGAAGACTCGCGGCCCACGGGCTGTGTGTGCGTGAACGCTGATACTTGCGAAACAACAGCGAGCCAGTGTGTTACAGTGCGCGGGTGACACTGTGCCGGGGAACACACAGAGAAACTCATTTTACGCTGCAGAAAGGGTGATTAGACTAGGTTAGATAGATAGATAGATAGATAGATAGATAGATAGATAGATAGATAGATAGATAGATAGATAGATAGATAGATAGATAGATAGATAGATAGATAGATAGATAGATAGATAGATAGATAGATAGATAGATAGATAGATAGATCTACATGCTTCTGAGAGGAGGCGAATACTGTTAGGAAATGTCTATGACGCTATAAGAATCTCCAACACCGAGCGACCCGCAAATTATAGCGATTCCTTCTAGAATCGGAAGTACACAATATTTTCTTTGTCATACTGCCGTGATTCTCATCTTTGTGGGACGTCTTGACTTCCTTTCTTGCGGAATCGCGAGTACTTTCGTTCCCGTGTTTGCCGCAGTTCCTGTGGCTCTTTCTTTCGGTGTTTTCCAGTGGAGCGTGGCACTCCCGATTAGTCTAATCTCGTTTGGCACTATCGCTGCACTTTTTTCTTCTTCTCATCTCTGCCCGAGACGTCTATATCGTTTGCTGGGCAAGGAGAGAAGTAGCTGGCGTCACCTCCAGACACCAGTATTTTAAAGTAAAGCTAATAATGAAAAAAAAAATAAGCATCTTACTCGCGACCCGGCGTTCAGCTTGTAAACACCTTGTTCCCAATTCGCAAGCGCAATTCGAGGCATTGCTACATTTGCCCAACGAGCGACGGCACAGTTGTCGTTGAAATGAAGGCAAAGTGGGAACTGTGCATTGTTAGTACCTGACTGTGGCACGTGACACCACCAAGAGAGCCACGTCCTCATTCATTCATTCATTCATTCATTCATAACGTCAGCGTGACGGTATGAATTAACTATAGGAGTGGAGACCGCGGACGTAAGAATACAGGCATCATCATTCGTACAGCAGTAAAATAGTACAAATGTCTCGTGCACGACTCATGCAATGCTAGGTTAGAACAAAAAGTATTAAAAAAAACGTACATAATCTCAACCATCCATCTCAATTGATCAGGCTTCCCTCTCATACAATGCATATTTGTCTAATGTGCAGATTGCAGAGTCGCTGCCTTCTTAGCTTGGCAATGTGCCTTGCATCTGAAGCTACTAGGTTCATTAAGCAAAGCTAGTAAGTCTATTGTCGCACAAATTATTTTTTGAAATTGTCCCCTAACTAAAATTACTGTCTGTATCAATCGGTTAAACTAAAAAAAAAAAATATTCGAGGCTGTCGAGATTCAAGCTTGTTCCATTTCCGTCACCTGCTGAGATAATTTCGCGTTTCGCATCAATTTTTGCCGGAGATCTACAGTTGGTTCCAAATTAAAGCGAAGTGGTCCGAATATAAACCGGAGCCCTTTGCTATTTGTCTCTCTTCGTGGCTGTACTGCCTCGAGACGTGAAGTATAATAAGTCAACCAGGGACGCAATCGGTCAGCCCATTATTCAACCAGCCAAAATATTAGTAAGTTACTCAACCAATCAGCGAGCCAACAAACCAATCAGTCAACTAGTGATTCAGTGAACCAGCAAATGAGCAAATGAACCACTCTATAATTTAATCAGTCACTCCAAGCAACAGTCTAATAACCGAATGTGTCAGTGAACGAATTATGTAACCAGTCAATCGGCGAGATATCCCTCAATCAACCGGTTTATCAAGCAATCAGCCAGAAAACCGACCAAACAGCCAACCAATTAACCCATCAGTGAATCAATTCCTCCTGAGACGTTCCATTTGCAATCCGGTAATTCCATATGCATTTCGTATGATTATTACGGAAATCTAACAGAATTTATTTGGTATTCATATAGGTTCTGTGAGAATTGTACGGAAAGCATGAGGAAAATATATGGAATTTTCGGACTGCATACCCAACATTTCAGTGGAATAAAGGTTGTATAAACAGGGGTAAAGTGCCTCAGACAGGCTGGTCGACGTTTGAATAGGTAGGCATATATTTCTCAAACTGTGGACTTGTGATATTTGGCGTGTTAGTTTTAACGGTTTAAAAGCAGAGACACGGATTAGCAAGACGCCGAGGATGGCAAGACCACCTTTGACAAACGCAGGTTCACCTATGAAAGCGTCGGTTCAGCCTGTCTGAACCTCTTCCTGTTTATGCAACTTTTTTTATCCTACATTGTGTTTCCATCCGTTTCCTCTTGGAACGTTTCAGCGGGAATCGACGATCGCGGCAGCGAAGCAGTATTGCATGCGCACCGAAGGCTCCAACCCTTCGCGGGTTTTGTGTCGTGGACGGCGCAGCGACAGCTGCGAAGCACGTGGCCCTCTCGTCCCTCCCCCACCCCCGCTGGCCGTTGCCGCGGCACCAGCCCGAGGAGGAGGGAGACGCTCAGTAAAACCCCTTAAACTTCGTAAAGTAGCGCCACTCTTTCAAGAATGCCGCCTCCTCCTCGCGCGCTCTGGCCGAGGCCGACGCCTCGTCGCTATTGGCCTAATAGCATCACGTGGGCTCTCGCGCCGTGCTGCAGCGCCATTTTCGCTCGAGAGAAGCCTCTACGGAGTGGCGAGGAGCGCACGTTGGCGCCGTTGCTACGCTCGAGCGGTGTAGGCGGCGCCACGGTAGAGGAGGGAGCGTGAAAAAGAAGAGAAACGAGGAGGAGTGAAGGCGGAGGAGGAGAGTGTCGCTACCTTACGAAATTTAAGGGGCTTTAACGCTCAGAAATGCCGCACTCGTCGGGGCATCGCACGCGACAGAGACCACGGCGGACACCGGCCCATGTCGGTCTTCCGCAATTTCGAAACGTCGCCGCGCCATCATCTCCTACCTCGTATATGCCGCTTACGTAATTACAGAAAGAATAAACAGCGCGCTTGGCACCGAACCCAGGCCTTAACGTGGGCGTCGCGAAAGCGGCTGCTGCTTCTCTCTGAGAGGTGGCAAAGAGTCGGGTGTATTTTTAGGGCTCTCTCCGCACGGTCGCGCACGTTTTGAAATGTGTGCAAACAAACATGGCGTCCCGCTGGCTTGTTTGTCGTTAGTTTGTCGCCTGAATGACGACGCCTGGCGGCAACGGGCATGACTACGTCTGCGAAAGTTTGAAAAGGTTGGCTGAGGTTCAACTCTTGTGAACCCATAGTTATCACGAGCAAAAAGGTGTGTTTTGGCTTGGTTTTGCGAAGACCATGAACGCAATGTTTCATCAAAGTTAGGCCACAGCCTTTCACACACGTCACACGCTGTCGAGCGGGATGTCCATGAAGTCGCGGCCGTCGAAACCTGGCCGTCGCAGCCGAGTTTGCCGCCAGTTTATGAGAGTGGTTCGTCAAACGTTCGTTACGGGTGTCGTTGTTTGCATCCACGTCTCCTACTCCTTGTTGTTCGTGTTGCCGAACGACGGCGGCGGCTTCAGTAGCTTCGACCTTGGCACGCTTCTGCGCTTATTAAGCGTCTGTATAACGTGCTAATCTGGTCTCGCTTTGCTCCGGTGTTTCAGCGGGCAACTTTGCCTTTGCTTGAGATTTCGCAGCCTGCCGTCTAGCTATATCTAGTGAATGATTGGATTCAGCCTGTCGTTTGCGCTGAAGCGCACCACCGCACAGACAGCCTAGCCGGCGCGCCCTCCATGGCGAGACTGAGCAGTCAAGCGCCGGTGAAGCAGCCGTTAAAAACCTCGCCTAGTCACGTGGTACCGCAGTGGCGAAGCTCCGAGCGAGCGCATCTGCGACGTCTCTACGCAGCGGATCGCGTGGCATGACGTCACACCTGCCACACTTGCGCTCCGGCGGCTCAAGGTCATTGCGACGCGATGAACGACTTTGCGAGACATGGCGCGATAGAGCTTTCTCTCTAAAATTCGGGGCTTTCAAAGTGCCGAAACCACGATGTGATTACGATGCACGCCGCAGTGTTGGGACTCGGGTTCAATTTTCTGACCACCGTGCGCCTAAGTACACGAGCGTTTCTACAGTCCGCCCCCGTGGAAATGCGGCCGCCGCGGCCGGGATCGAACCTGCGACCTCGAGCTCAACAGTGCAACGCCACAGCCACTAAGCCGTCGCGGCGGAGATCCCGTCTGCGTTCTTCATTGACGCTTTTGTGCCTGAAGTGCGAGTATATTTCGGAAATACTCGAAGTTGCAAATTTTGTTAGTTCTTTGTTGTTTTGTTTTTAATTGTCAAACCGGTCTTACTTTTTTGTGTCGAAGTTTAATGGAGCACCCGGAGGAGTACTACTTCCAACCTCTCAAGTTAGGCCTCACTTTAATCCTACCTACCTACACTTAAACTAACGTTGACTACGTTTCTATTGTGTGAAAATGCGCATAACAGGAAACGGCTACTCAAGGAAACATGGGAATCTCTAAAGAACAAGAAAAACCACGACATCGCCATACAACACAAGCGACGACAACGTCTCCTGCGGAAAACGTGGGCTCTTTAATATACGCGATGACATTCATTTTTTCTTCAATGTATTGTAGGTATTTATCGTTGCCCTGGCGTACGACAGTCGAGACAGCATGATGACTGCAATTCTCTTTTTTTGCACGGTGTATGGATGGATACATCAGCAGCCAAAGTAACCTGGAACAACTAGCTGTTCACGAGGCGCATCATCATCATCATCAACATCATCATCATCATCATCATCATCATCATCATCAGCCTGGTTACGCCCACTGCAGGGCAAAGGCCTCTCCTATACTTCTCCAACTACCCCGGTCATGTACAAATTGTGGCCATGTCGTCCCTGCAAACTTCTTAATCTCACCCGCCCACCTAACTTTCTGCCGCCCTCTGCTACGCTTCCCTTCCCTTTGAATCCATTCCGTAACTCTTAATAACCATCGGTTATCTTCCCTCCTCATTACGTGTCCTGCCCATGTCCATTTCTTTTTCTTGATTTCAACTAATATATCATTAACTCGCTCATATATCACTAACGAGGCGCATATCGGTGAACAATGATAACAGTCAGCAGACGACTGTGCTCGCACTTAATTCGCCTCATTTAGCCTCTTAGAACAAGAGTATTTGCCACGTGATTGCTGGGCATTTTTCAGGGTGTGTTGACCTTGCTTTTAGAGCAAATCTACGTCATTAGATTCTGCCGTAATTTGATTTGCTGACTGCACCAAATGCAGCGCCACCGCAAATTATATGAGATGTCATTCTCAGCAACTTGCCTGTACCGCTGTCAAACAGAAACAATGACGCCTTTTCTCTGTCAAACTAGAAAAAGAAAATATTTGTAAGTCAGGAACATCTAAAAAGAGGGGGCATGTACCGATGCACCCTCATCATGCTTCTCCCCCTCTTTCTTTCTTTTTGTTTGTGTACACCCACCCTGCTTCGCTGTCGTAACTTTGAAGGTAATCCGGCGTCACAGCAAATTACAGATAAAAATGTATACGCACTTCATTATTATTATTTGTTTTCAAAACATATATACATTTGACAGGAAAGGGAAAGCGAGGAGCAGGCTGGCAACTGCCACTGGAAGGGCGTACTTAGCTCGCCAGGCGAAAAATGCCAGCGCTTAAGAGTACAAAATGTTCTAGGCATCAGTACGGCTTTTCTTGTGTCCAGAATGTCCAAAATGCCAAATATCGACAGACTAACCAGCACGCTCCAAGAACACCGCGGCAATTAACCGTGAAGGCTTGGACTTGCACCGATGCCGGCAGCAAGACCGTAGCTGTGGCCAATAAACGCCGCTTCCACACGGAAGCTAGCAAACGAAAACGCCATAATGTCAACTGTCGAGTTCTCGCTGGTTCGCTTGGGGCCAAATTCAGCGTTCCTATTCGAGCCGCGGAGTGGTGGAAGCGCAAAACATGACCCGACGCCCCGGAGTTCAAGATGGCGACGCCCTGGTCGCCTAGCAGACGACAACAGAACGCGGATGGTGTCGTCGGCGATGAGCAACAGCGGCAAGAATGAAAGCAGACGGGAAGGAAAGAAGCAGCAGAAGAAAAAAAATGTCGCCCGTCCTCTTCCCGAAAATAACCGGCAACGCGAGGGAATGCTTTTCGGCGGCGGCGACCCAAGGCGCCTGGGTGCTGTGAACAGTGAGTGTTCGACTCTATTTCTGAAAGCTGCACGCTGAGATCCGCCCGCTGCTACTTCTTCTTCTGCCGCTGCCGTCGTCTGCTTCGTAGGTGGCGCCACTCGGCCAAGGGGTTGGCACGTCATGGACGTCGTCGCCCTTTTGTCGTTTCGCGCCATCTGTCGCCTCTCTTGCGCAACGTACAAGCGGGATGTCGCAACGCAGTCCTTAGGCTCGCCGCAAGGGCTACGCCTGATGTGACACCTTGACAGATGCGTAGCTATTTGCGCGATATCGTGCAGCGCTGACAAGTGACACTGACGCATTGCCTGACTCGAATACTACACGGTGACATGCATGGGCGTGCGCAAAGCTTTCCATTAGGGACGACCATGACTGTCTCTCAGCGCGCACCCCCTCTCCCCTGTCCATCGATCAAATCAAACTTTCCTTGAAGCTCTTCCTGAAAGGGACGTCTCCAAGGGGTAAGCCTCAGGTGTTCGTGAAACGAAACACCTTTCTGAATCAGACCTTGCTGGCCGCTTCATCAGCACTGTGGCCTAGTCTGCTATGAAGAAGAATGCCTTGGCTTTGGAGCAGGGGAGGGCCTTTGTCTAGCCCACCCCTAAATACCTGGCTGCGAGCGTCCCTATATATGCTCTCAGGCGACGATTACCAATGATGCAGATGAGATCCCGTCGTAGCATCTGCCGCAACCTTGCTTCCTGTTTCACATTCCGTGAAAATAACGCGAAAGGCTGTGATGCAGGGAGCACAGATCTCTCTGCACAGCCGTGCATTTGTAGCTTTTTGCCTGTGCTCCTGGCAGCATGTGACACGATGCCGAATAAATTGAATTAGATACACTGCACTGAATTCGCCCCCCCCCTCTACTCTTTAAGCTTGCCAGACAAAGACGCTTGCCCCCCCCCCCCCCCCACATCAACCATCGGCTCCCTCTGTGAGAAGGCCTATGGTAACATGGACCTTCTGTACGCCAAATACCTGTAGCTTTTCTGAGACCTTTAAATATAAATTCCGTTTGTGAAGAAGTTGACGGTCAACTTATGCAAGCTCAGTGTATGGGCTCTCGAGAGATGAGCGAAAGTCATGGCGACCGTCTCACTAAGCTTCCACAACTGTCTCGTGCGTATGCTTCAACTGTGCTGCCGATCGGGGCAGGTGGCGGAAAAGAGAAGAAACAGAGAAGTAAAATGGCTGAATGCACCATGTCCAAGTGCACCGATGCTGCGCTCGGATACTGACAAAGCTGTCTACTATATTATTCCGTACGACACTGCGTTGAAAAAAGGGGACATTGTCCGAACCCAACACTGTGATATAACCTGGAGGCTGCCACAGTGGACTAAACAGAGGTAGAAAGGAGATGAGGGTACACTGTTAGCTGATTTTGAGTGCCTAGGGCTTTGCTGCCACGCGGTGCAGACATGCACGTAAGTAATACTTTGCTTGTTCGTTTTGGTGGTGTACACAAGCTTTGTTATAAATATGCCAGTTGTTGACGAGGGCTCTTTAATTGGACGACAGTAGCAACATTTTACCTTCTGTCATCTAACAAGGAACCGTCCGCACCATACTGTGGGCCAAAGTATCATATGTTTGTCAACAACAACAACAACAACAACAACAACAACAACAACAACAACAACAACAACAACAACAACAACAACAACAACAACAACAACAACAACAACAACAACAACAATAATAATAATAATAATGCATGAAGATATCGAGACGGCACAGCCTCCTAGTTTTTGCATACGCAAGAATGTAACTTCATCGCTAAAGAAATAAATAAAAGTCAATAAAATTGGGAATCATTTCGTGTAAGAAGTAATATTACAACATCCGTGGCGTCAAAAATTGCCTCAAGATTCGCTCGATTCACAAGCCTGCTCACCCCTCCCCCTCCTTCTGTTCTTTCCTGCCTATATTCTTTAGAGATGCTTTTTCACGATGGCTAACAAGCAATGCGAATGAGCACCGTTTTCGTGGCTTGCGTTTTCGTGGCTTGCGTTTTCGTGGCTTGTTTCCGGTACTTCCTTGTAAAGCCCTCTTTAGAACGAGACACAGGCTGCAAACCTATTGGAACGTGCTTTATGCCCCAGAACTCCTGTGTCCAATAATCCAGTACCGTTATAAGACAGATGGGAACATAGAGGTTCTTATATGGAATCCCCGTATGGTAAATGTGATTGTTGGATGTCGGAGTTATGGGGAACATCGTTATTTTCTGTCTTTCTTTTTTTTTTCGGTACAGAATCAAGCCCAACGCAACAGCGACAGCCCGGCAAATCGTCAGACGTGGAAAGCCCCCGTGCACCGCCCGATCACGTGGTCCAGGCTATCGAGGATCACACCCGTAATGCGGGATAGCCTCACTTTTCGTCTCGCCGACTCTGTGCGATGGGCCCACTTTACTATCGCACTCTGCTGACGCAGGAGTGTGGGAGGGACACTATGCATAGGGACAACTATAAAGGTTCTCCTAAGGCGGTGCACTTCAAGTATTGCACTAGTGCACGAATAGGTTTTCGTGCCAGTGACGGGTGCGTGGCTGCGGTCCGAGTATCTTTGACTCGGTGAACGGTCTCGAGTCTAGTCGGTGTAAAGTCCACTCGGTGCTATCTATCTATCTATCTATCTATCTATCTATCTATCTATCTATCTATCTATCTATCTATCTATCTATCTATCTATCTATCTATCTATCTATCTATCTATCTCTGTTTTCCTTTCCCTCACCCCCAGTGCAGGGTAGCAAACCGGATGCTCTTCTGATTGACCTCCCTGCCTCTCCTGTCCTTGCTTTCTCTCTGCCAGACGCAGACCCAGCTTTTTCTCGGGACAAGGAGCAGACGCGTTGGACCCCGGGAAAGATGGCGTAAGGGGCTTCGCTTTAATAAAGAAATCCTGCGCTCTAGCTCGAAGGCGTACGTGTGTTTACAGTGGGGATATTTAGCTGCCGTTCCTCGTTACGTATAGAGAACACGAGCCGGTCACCGCCGCATCTGTGGGGATAGCGCAGATGAGGCTATACATACAAGCCCACTTGTCATCCGAGTGCTGTCCTGTGCTTGAGCTATTCGGCGGCGGAAGCGGCGGCAACTGCAACAGGAGCAGCCGCCGCCGCAGTCTGCAAGGCCCGGCAGAATTCGCCTGGAAAGGTTCGCTTTAAAGAATAAACGGCGAAATAAAAAACACAAAAAAGAGAACCACGCGTTATACAGTCACCCGACCATATAGCCGCTTTCCCTGCGTGCAAATGGTTTTCTTTTCTTCTTTTCCCTACAGCCCGGGTATCACAAGCTCGCGTCTCGATTTTCCCGCCTGTATGATTCGGTGCGGGTAATACCGGCGTCCAGCCGGAATCGTGCTGAGACCATTCATAAAGGACACGAAAATGAAAATAAAGAAAAAAGAACGAAACATTTAAAAGAAATAGTAAAGGAGACGGCCGCAGATTTGAGTCATTTGTCACAAAGACCTCCCAGTCTTCACCTTCTGCTGTTGCGTGCAACGTCCCACCATTTAACGGCCGCTTGGTACGGCGGAGTGTACGTAGTCGGCGCAGAAAGTATGCAGACCGCGGTATCGGAGTCAGCGTTGAATTTCCCAGCGCTAGAAGTCTGGTTGTGTAGACAAACTGGTAAATCCGAACGTCAAGCTGCGATATTTGAAAGCTACCGGATTGAGTCGCCGTCTGTGATCCGGAATGAGTGACCGAACGATGTACCCAGTGGACTTTCTCTTCTTCTTTTAATCTTTCCCTCCCCTTTTTCCTTTCCCCAGTGTAGGGTAGCCAACCGGGCTCAGTCCTAGTTAACCTCCCTGCCTTTCATTTATCATTTGCTATCTCTGTCTCTGCGAATGTCAGGCTGCGTGCTCTACGGCGGGTTTTGACATTTCCTGCGCCGCAACGGCCCTAGAACGAGAAAGTGCTTTAGGAATACGGTGCAGCGCCTCTGCAACCGACGCCTTTATATTACTAAATGGCCTGAATAACGGAGGAACGATTCTGTCCCGGTTCTACCGTGAGCTTTGCGGTGCGACACTTTTACAGCGAAGTGACCTGTATAACGAATAACTTCGGACGCCCCAAGCACTTAGTTATAAAGGCTTCCGACTGTAATGACGTCGCACTGACGACACTCATACGTGTCGCCGCGAAATTTAGAAGAAACATAAATAAATGTTTGGCCTTCATTACTATTTCTTTCAATAATTGACTGAGTAAAATTAACCTTCTATTTCAGCCAAGAGAATGAAAATAGGGTCTTCAAATAGTACGTTATCAGTGCACGTAACTGGTTTAGTTTCACTATTTGGCGTCTATTCCAAGACGCCGGTGTGATTGATGTAAAGATTCACATTGCTCGATTTCATTACTCCCTTATCGTTCATCGCTCACGACTTGGCCGATAGCGGTGGTAACGTACACTGTAAAATAATTTGCACCCTCAAAACTGAATCGGCGGTGTAAATCGGTTTACAACTCCCACCCTTACACATGGATAGAGTGTAAAGGTCTGAGTTATGGACCAGTTTATACCCTCATTCAATTTTACCGGTACACTATTACTTTACAGGTCTTGGGGTCTGAGTTACAGACCAATTGACACCCGCAGTTTAAGGGTGCAAATTATTTCACAGACGAAGCGCGATGAGCCAACAATTTGAGCATAGAATCGTTACATGATCTTTGCTCAGGCTGCACCTATAGGCTGTGTCGACGTCCCAGCCGGGGGGTCAACTCACAGTGACAGACTTGTGCGATATGCTGCACCGAACCGCATCGTAAATACACACCACGCGGAAATCGGCGCAGGTTCGGAGTATTTGACGAGCGATGAGCTTCGTTCCGTCCCAACGAGCGATAACCGCTCCTCGTTTCCCCTTTCCGGTGCGAAACGTTGCAATTTTTCTCGCATCAGAAACACATATTTCACGTGGGCAGGGGAACACGCATCGCCTCGTTCCAAGCTTTTGAGACGGGGTTTGAGCGGGTCTCTGTACGGGTGTATTCAGCAGCAAAAAATTTATCCCGTGCGGTACCATATGTTCAAGAAGCAAGGTTACCTTTAATCGGATCTGCAGGGGCGAGTAAAAAGAAAAGAAACAACAATATATGTATATATATCTGCAGATCCGATGAAAGGTAACCTTGCTTCTTGAAAGAAAAAAAAAAGAATAGAACATTAAGAGAGGGCTGAACGAAATACGGGGTACAACTGAGGGTTCAGGGCCTGCCAAACACAAAACTCACGAATTCACGCTACCGTGCGCAATCAAGGCATGTTATAGGTTTTTACCGCATTGGGCCCTGATGCTCCGTTATGTCACCGCGTAATCGATGAATACGTGACCATTTTTTGTGCAGTGTAGTCGCGAAGAGAAAGCCTAACCAGTATTAAAGCAATGGTAACTCTAGAACACTTCTTCGCCTTTTATCGGAAAGATTTAACCGATGTGATCCTATCGGACGTGCAGTTACATACATAAGAACATTACGCTAGGTGTATTTATGCTTTATCTTAGAGATATTCGATGGCATGATAGTAAGTGCCGGTTCTTTCTAAAAGTGAGCTGTATGTACTGTACATTTACGTAGAGTTGACGTGTGTCAAGTGACTTGGCAAAAAAAAACAAGTAAACATAAGCGCGTATTGCGAGGAGATGTATCGTTATTACAGATTTCCGGTTCATGTCATGTTTGTCACGGCCGGCGACGGTTGAAATACAGCGAGATGCCGGTTAAATAGATCGTGACATTCTCGGAAAGTCGGTTCGAACGCTCGCGTACTGTGAGTGGTGGACGCACAGCTGTCACATATTTTTCTCGATCGTGTGTATAATATCACCGTGAGCAAACAGGGCACGTCGCATTAGCTCTTTAGCAACGGTAGCTAACCAGTGCGTGAATTGTAACCTGAGATGTTAACACGGTCGCAAGTACGTACCTTTCCCGATGAACGTTTATTCTGGGATAACGCTTTCATGCGGGGTGTGCACACATATGTTTAGCCGCTACGAGCTCCTGAAAACAATTTAGATGTTTTACCTTTCATATTGCTCAAGGGAGGTAACCCTAGGCAACATAGGAACAAGTTAAAAAAAAATCCGGGCGAACTTGTTTTGCAAACAACTGGTACTTGGCCATTGCTATTACCTGCACTTCAAACACATCCTTTGAGTTGCATCGTTTGTGTACTTGGTCTTTGCAGCAGTGATTCAAGTGTTTCGCGCGCAGTGAGGGCGCCCTTAGCCTTAATCGTAGACACCACGAGGCAGACGCTTGAGCTACTGTGGTCTTGCATGTTCGTCTATGTCGTGTGCGTGTGCGCTACGTATGAATAAGTCATTTCATACGTCACTGCCGTCATCTGGAGTTGGTCGCTAGGCGTGCGTACATTATGTGGTGAGGCACGCTTCTCCAGAATCCGTTAAATGATGTTCCTATCTAACTCGATGCAGTAGCTTCATCATGATGTAGGTCACTCAACGCATTTGATTATACTTCCTCGGGGATAAGTCCAAACAGCATTTGTGGTGAGCATATGTTGTCCGGCTCTAGAAGAACGACGAGAGGCCAACACAAACGACGTTGATGCTGGCGCTCTTTGGCCATGCCTGGCTCTCGCGCCATAAAAATCAATCAATCAATCAATCAATCAATCAATCAATCAATCAATCAATCAATCAATCAATCAATCAATCAAATCGGCGTTTGTGTTGAACTTCTGCATGGTTTGCGTGCTTTGCGCGCCAGGCTTTCTGAAACAAAAACCTCCATAAACGTACCCAGCTTACGTCGTTCTAAGCATTAAAATACCTGAAAGGACATATATTCAGCATTGGTAGCAGGATCGCTCCGCCCACGCCTATGATTGCACAGCCTCCGTGATCGGCCCGCTTCATTTCACCAGCATCGAACCGTGGCGAGTGTCCTGCATAATGCTAACGCCGTTGAATTTCCCCATAGAAGATACAGACATCTTAGGCTTATAATAAATCTTCTTGTCAAATGCGTCGTGAAAACTTAACTTGGTTAATGATGTTACGTAGATATGCTGTGACCAAGTCGTCTGCAAAACTGGTAAGTGACAAATTCAGGTATTTTTATTAAGTTATGGAGCTGTATGCGCTTATGCATGTTTGTACATGTTAGTGCTTCTTCCTGTACTATAGTCAGTGGCCTCCTGGACTAATGCTCCGAAACATTTCTGGTTAACATCCCTGCCTTCTTCAGTTCTTTCCTGCACCTGCTGGACTAATGAACAGGTCTTTGTGTTCGTGCTCTCCGGCTGTATTTATTGCTCTTCGGCGCTTATTAGGATTTCATTTTGTTTGGTGTACGAACAGAAGTATAGCCCATGACAGCTGAAGGTGCGTACCGTGGAGGGGGGGGGGGGGAGGGGGTATTCCACAACTGTCCATCCAGTGTACATGTCCATTTCGTCTGCTGCTGAAGTTCTGATTGGCTGGGCTGGGCTACGCGTCAGAAAAAGACAGGCGCTCTCAGCCAGTCAGCACTTTAGCAGCAGACGGAATGGATATGTCCCCTAGGTGGACACTTGCAGAATAACCCCCTCCCCCCCTGTCTTTTACACCACGTTATCCAAAGAGTGACACTTTTCTCACATGTTTGATGTCTCATGTCGCGATTTCTGAACAAACGAGAACGAAGGCGAAAGAAAACGCAAAGAAAGGAAGTGAGACGGAAACCTCTCACTTCCTCCGTTCGCGTGCGTGGATCTCAAAACACACGCGGATGCGGAAACCAGTGGAATTTCCTTCTGCGCGCTCAATGGCAGCTCGCGAGCCACTCGACGAAATAGCGGTGCGAATGCCGCGGTAATTGAAGTCATATTCGCGGGTCGCCTTTACAAACACACACACGCACAAAAAAAATGTAGCGCTGCGTCTCGCCGAGTTGGTCATTGAGCGAGACCACGTGCACGTACATGTATACGCAGCTGCGCGAGCGATTGCTCGTGGCCTGTTTTAAGTTTCCCCGTAATTTAGGAGAGTCCGCGTAAGTATAGCGTTATACGCGGACTTGCCCGTTTGTTTTCACACAAAGGCCGGCCAGCCGGTCGGCTAGTTTCAGAAAGCAGCGCGTCGTCTGCGAGGAATGCGGACGCCGCTATGCGGACAAATAATGACCGCGTCTGCTTTGCGCCGGCGCGATGCAGACGACAGAAGAAAGAAAAAAGGGCTTAACAAAAGAAAATGGAGAAAGTTGAAAAGCAGACGAAAATCGAGCGGGTTTGCAAACGAACTCGCCCGAACGAAATGGAGAGCGCAGTGGAATGCTAATAACAAAGACTTCGGAGGTGTTTGCGAGCTGGATCCGACGAGAAAACTGGCTCGATACGGCAGGAGAAACTAGTATATACTGGACTGGCCGAACGGTGGCAAGACACGGGCATGCAGTTTCTTTCCCACGCGCCTACTTTGTCTGCGATTGCGCACTTGCTGCACTAGGCTTCGAAGCACCTCTGCATTTGCCTTCGGAGCGGCAACACATGCAATCTACATTCTTGTGCGATCTCTCAGCGATTTCTTTTTACTTTCTCGAGTCACTTAATATTCTAAACGAAATTCGCTTAGTCTGCTGCCTATGCATTTGCTGCTATAGTTCGGTCGGCGGACGTCCACACAAGAGGGACTTGTATTTATTAGGATATAATCTAGTACACTCTCTTTGAACCTTTTGCACTGTTTCACATGTGTTGAAGTGTCATTTCTGCAAAAGATAAAGTTCTTATTGCCGTCTCTTCGTTACCTGCCTGTGAAATCAAATGTCGCCCGGACGCAGAGAAACAGACGGAAAAACTCAGACGAATGGCAACCGTTTGCTTCGATGCCTGCGGAGCAGACGACCGATGTCGCGGAAACAAACAGCAGACGGCATGAGTTGGCGCTCCCCTACACAGACGGTTTCATCGCTTACAGTTGATTTCCTCTCCACTCACTAAACGAAGCCATATAGCCTAATTGCGGCTGACTGATGCAAGCAGCCGAGCCACCAGCAAAAACCTGCAGCACAACGGGAACAAGCACAAAAAAAGAGAAGAGATGCCGTGTCAGCTCGGGGCAAGTCAGGGCTTGTCTCCGGCAAGTCCGACGCCGCGTAGTCCCCGGGAGCCATTTTCCCACGCGGCTACAGTGTTCCGCGGAGGGCGCCTGCCGACTGAACACCAGATACTCCGCCGGTGGTGGCCGCGTCACGCGCATGAAACCCCGGCGACGATGAAACCGCGTCCGCACACCGCTGATATCGTGTTTACCCTCGTCTTCGTGGGCAAAGCAACCCCGCACTCGCCGTGGGGGCTCGGTGGTGGTGCCCGGTTGCCCCTGCGGCGCACGCTTGTATACAACGCCGATGACGCATCGCGCAGACACGTCTTGGCCATGGCCATGGACAGCGCTTCGCGAACAACTCCTTTCCGACTTCCGCCGCGTGCTGTTGTGATTGTTGTTTATGCGAAGCTTTCTATATAGGCGAACCCTCCCGGACTGACCGTGGCTGCTGCGGTCTCGCCGAATAGCTCACACACAGGAGAGCGCTCATAAAACGAATGGGCTTACACGTGTCTCCATCTGTTCTAGCCCCAAAAATGTGCCGGGGGCCGGCTCTGTTCTCTACGGAATTATGCAGTGTAACGACAAACCGTAACCTAAACATCACCAGTGCAACAAATACAAGTCTACGAGCGCGTATAATGCATTTGTTAAAGTGTATCTTTGTGTGCCTCCTTTTCCGGGGTTTAGGGCATCCGCACGGTCGGCTTCTCGCCCAGTAAGGTGGGCCTCGATCATCGCGCCGGAGATGGCGTGGTGAAAAGAGGGCCGATCCCCGGCCGGTACAGCGTAATCCGCGGTCGCGTGGACCACCGGGTGAGTCACGTGGTGGAGGTCTCCGCGCCTTTCCAGGCAGGCACGTAATTGCAGAAGATGAACAGTTTTTATAGATTTGATTAACCGCTTCAGGAAACCTTCGCTACACATAGATTCCAAAATGTGCGTTGGACCTGCTTAGTTTTTTAATTGGAATGAAAATAAAATGAAGAGATCTAGTCACATTTTAATGGCGATGGCTATTCCTTTTCTCATAGTAGTAATAATAAACAGAATACAGTCAAATCCTCTACAACGAAATTACCTGTATAACGAAGCAATAATTCCGTCCCGGTTCTACTATGAAGTGTGCGCTGCGCGACCTTTACAACGAAGTGACCTGTATAACGAATGATTTCAAAGGCCCCGAGCCCTTCTTTATAAAGGGGTTCCACTGTATTGTAAATCAACAAGGAACGTCACGTGTTGAAGAAATCTAGAGCGGAGCTAGCTGAATAGAGGATGTATCTACACAGTTCTACAGACACACTGGAACATGCAGAAAGTAGAGCCTAGGTCAAGTTGTACCACACACTACACTGAGCCCGGAATACGACGCCGTCGTTGCGGTCCGAGACTAATCCCAGTGTTCTAGAATGCTCTAAGCGCTCCTGCTCTACTGAAGGAAGTTGCGCGGCAGCGCCCTCTCTTGACAGGAGTGGTCACTGCGCTTCATTGATGCCCCACGGCAAGTCTTCAGAAGCTTGGCGTCTTTTTTCGCTCCAGGGACGGTGCTGTGCTCAACTCGGAGAAGAGGGTGTAAGTGAAGGCATTGTAGAACTACTACAGGAAACATACAAAGAAATGTCAGATTTCGTGACAATGCATAAGTACGGAGGAAACAGTATACATGTTAACAAAGGGCTGCGATAGGCCTTTCCGTTGACAAGATTACTTTTCATGATCTACAAGGAGAATACAGAAGGGAGTGAGAAGGGAGTAAAATAGTGTTTACTCTCTCACATAAGCAAAATGGAGCATCGATAGAACAACGGCTATACTAGGTGGATGCTTGGGCCTGTTGGTATGCCACAAGTATGTGCAGTATTGCAAAATACACGGACACACATGACACCTTGTGCGTCACATCGTTCTTTCTTGTGTGCGTGTTTTTTTATGCGCGACACTGCACATACTTAGGGCTACTAGGCTCAATGTATGGACACGACGTAGCCTTATTAGAGAGACATACAACGGCTTGTAAACATCTGTGGACAAGAGGGTGAAAGGCTGGGATCGGCATTTTAGCGTAGAAAAATCCAGTCCCATGGTTTTCAGTGACAACACACATGAGGGGGTATCAACACAACATGAAGCGCTGTGGGAGTATAACAAGTACGTTGTAGTCAGAGGACTGTGGAAGGGCATTTGGAAATGTGCTCTTATGTTTCACGTCAGAAATACAGTCAGGCCTGGAAGTAAGCCTTTATGTAAACTATTTTACGAGAAAAGACTGAGGCGTACGCAGGACAGCAGATGGGCCGCCAGCGCTTTTAAGTACTTGTATAGGCAAAATGTGGACTCCCAGTGGCAGGCAGAGTGGGAGCATTGCTCAGATAAGATGGAAGAAAATAAATCAATGAAAAGCTATAAACTCGGGAAGAAAGAGATCAAGAAGGAAATGTTCTATGATAACTTGAGAGAAAGTGCACTCCCTTTTGAGGCGAGGCTAGGCTGTCTGAGAACGCGGTGTATATGTGAACGCGGTGTATATGTGAACGCGGTGTACTTGTGAACGTGGCCTATATGTGAACGCGGTGTATTTGTGAACGCGGCCTACATGTAAACGCGGTGCATATGTTAACGCGGTGTATTTGTGAACGCGGTGTATATGTGAACGCAGTGTATTTGTGAACGCGGTGTATATGTGAACGCGGTGCATTTGTGAGCGCGGTGTATATGTGAATGCGGTGTATATGTGAACGCGGTGTATTTGTGAACGCGGTGTATTTGTGAACGTGGTGTATTTGTGAACGCGGTGTATATGTGAACGCGGTGTATTTGTGAACGCGGTGTACATGTGAACGCGGTATATTTGTGAACGCGGTGTATTTGTGAACACGGCCTATTGTGAACGCGGTGTATTTGTGAACGCGGTGTATTTGTGAACGTTGTGCATATGTCAACGCGGTGTATTTGTGAACGCGGTGTATATGCGAACGCGGTGCATTTGTGAACGCGGTGTATGGTGTATTTACATTCAGCATCAGCGGGTGCTGAATGTAGCATGGATCGAGTTAATTTCTCATTTTTTTTCTTTTCCCTGTAACACCAAAAGAAGTTTTCACCGCGATTATGAACCTTAAGGATACCTCAACCAGATTAGATGGCAGTCAAGCAAGCCACTTAAACATGGTAGGTCATATAATATTTAAAACGTTGGCGAACATAATTAAGAGCCTTTTTGAAGCTGGAATTTTTCAGTGCACCCTTAAGAACACAAAAGTAATACTCATTTTTAAGAAAGGTGACAGGTCTATTATTTCTAATTAACGACCTATTTCTATCTTATCCTCTGTTAGCAAAATAATTGTGAAGCTATTTGTTAGGCACCTAAATAATTATTTGAACAACTTTAATCTCTTGAATAACTCCCTATATAGTTTTCGTTCAGGTAGTTCAACCGTCTTCGCGGTAATCTCATTAACAGACTACATTAAGACTTCTATTGACAAAGGACTAATCGTTGGTTCTGTACATTTAGATTTCTCCAAAGCTTTTGACACAACTAATCACGATATGTTAGTAAAAAAAAATTAGAAGCCTATGGAATAACAGGTCCGGCGTTAACTTTCTTAAAGAAACTTTTTGTGTAGCAGAAAACGAACAGTTTATTTATCAGGCAAGTTTTCAGACGCCAAAACAATTCATCAGGGGGTGCCACAGGGCTCCATTTTGGAACCATTATCCGTTCTCTACACAAATGACCTCCCGCGACACCCTTCACCCTCTCAATGCATGCCCACCACGTGACGCTCGGGCGCTGAGGTGGATAGAGACGAGTGTACTTTTATGAGGGCTGACACAGCTGGGAGAGCTAGTATTCCTACAAACTGCGTCACAGGACACGGGACACACGGGACACACGGAGGATCTGAAATTTACAACTGAGTATATGCTGAAAACAAACAAAGCAAACGAAAAAGCCAAAAGCAGAACAAGCTTATTGAGCGCATACAGCCAGAGCATCCCGTTACTATACCTCTCGACTGCGAAAGATGCGCGCGCACGTATAGTAGACAACCGGCACGACTCGCATTCTTCCGTTGCACGTGGATCGTAAACAAGGCGTATATACTCCTCGTCTGAAGGATTAATTGAAGGGTGGCACGTAGAGACAGTACGTTATATTTCTCTTTGACGTGTATCGTCGTCAAGAAAGAGGAAGGGGTTGGGGGGGAGGGGGAGAGGTAATTGCTCAATCTCGCGCTCCGTTAAGCGCAGTATACTGGCCACTAGAGAGCGCCCCAACAGTCAGGCGAGAATCGCAATGCTGCTCAGGGTAAGAAAGAAACTGAAGTAAACAAAAAAAGAAGGAGAGAGAGAGAGAGAGAGAGAGAGAGAGAGAGAGACGTAGTGCCGTTGGAGCGCACTCCGTGCAAACAGATCGGGCGCGAATGTGGGCCGCGCGCTCGCCTTCTCCCTGCGCGCGCGCAGGCAGGCATGGCGCTTTGCTGTGCGCTCGATATCGATATTGCGCGAGCGTGACCTCGACCTTACATCGCGAGGCATACTGTGCCACACTGCGTGCGAACAGGGTTTCGTAGCGGTGCGCGGTCGTTACGGCTTCGGGCGCAGTGTGTATACATACACGACTCTCGGCCGCGGTGCGTGTGGGGAGCGGAGCCGGATTCTTGGGGGACGTTGAACTCGGGAATATGTATGTGCGAGCGAAAATAAAATTGTCGAGCCTCAGTTGCCATGGCTAGCAGCCAGAAAAATAGTCATATTATACGGTATTTCAGTGGGCGGTTAAGTTATGAGGTTTTACGTGCCAAAACCACGATCTGATTATGAGGCACGCCGCTGTGGAGGACTCCGGAAATTTCGACCACCCGGGGTTCCTTAACGTGCACCTAAATCTAAGTACACGGGTGTTCTCGCATTTCGCCTCCATCGAAATGCGGCCGCCGTAGCCGGGATTCGATCCCGCGAGCTCGTGCTCAGCAGCCCAACACCATAGCCACTGAGCAACCACGTTAGAGATGGAGACGTCAAACAAAAGGTTCTTTTTTTCGTCTGACGCCACGATAACGACCCCCCCCCCCCCCCCCCCCCGACGCAACTTCATGACCACATGTGCTATAGGATGCACTGAATCGGTGCGGACATGGTAAAGTGTTATTTCAAAATGCTATTTTTAATGCAATTTTCGTGTCTGAGCGTTGGCGCACTTCAACATTAGGTATACGGGAGCTGTGCTTATCGTAGAGCGAATACAATCTATCCGACACTATACTGGAACTTGTTAAATTTAAGGTAGCTTAGGGACAGACAGTTATTCGCGAAAGTGTGTGTGTGTGCGTGTGTGTGTGCGCGCGCGCGCAAGAACCCGCGCCGAGCAATAATTTCTTCGGTGACAACCTAACAATTACAAGTTCATATGTACGTTGTGCAACTCGAACACAATTTGCGCCCGCCAGTTACGTTCGCTTATTAGCCTGTCGTCAAGCGGCTTGACATGCCTAAAAACAACTATTTTCTCCGTACAGAGCGCTCTTTCTGTCTCTGGTTTCAGGATGAAACCTGAACGCCTTGGGCAAGTTTTATGGGCGATCTTGACATACTGCTCAGCCATAGTAAACATTTTAGCTTGCAACAACTAGCTTTTACTTTTCAATTAGCCTCGCATTTGCATTAGCAGAGCAAAATCATTAAGCTGTGAGTGGACCTCTGCTAGCTCGGCTCTCCTCCAGAGGTGGAGGGTATATGTACACTAGGGTTTTTTTCTGGGAGGCGCTTGTTTAGGTCGCCACCGTCATTCAGGAAAATGCGGCGCGAAAAGAAGCCAGCCACGTGACTTTCCCTTCGACAGGCGTACGTCGTACGTGTTCTAACACACGGACACGTACGAGCGTCGCAGATGTCTCTTTGTTCTCGTGCCTTATATACGTCGGCTCGCTTTCGCTTTGCAGCGACAGCTAATTCTCGCACGCTCCGAGCCACGCGATACGAGTATATACGTCTTTTCCCCAACGAGAACGATGTCACACTCGAGGAATACGAGCCGTAAAACAGCAGGGAACTCCGGGGGAACCAAAATGGGCAGCGCGTCAGGAGGAAGGCCCAACCCCGTCCCAGAAGCCGCCAGCCTCCATAAAAACCTCGAGGCACACAGCCAGCTACGGCGGGTCGTTCGCATCGCATTCGGGGAATACCAGGAAGGACCGATTACGGCTAACGGCTTTTTCATAATCTGGACCCCTATTGTGGCACGCGGGCCGAGGGTCATCCTTCCCGTCACAGTCGCTGCAGGCGGATGCGCGACGTCCGTAAAGCGCGGACCGTTTTTCAAGGCCATCATCAATGCTTTACAAGCGTGTTACGCGTGTCCCCCGGTTGTCGTCGTCTGCTCCCCTCTCTCTAGCGGGCACGTCGTCTGCTTTCCGCAGTGGTCACGTCGTCTGCTTTCGGTGGAAAAGAGGGCGAAACGGCGCCGACACGGTGCGTTCACAAAGGTCTACCGACGCCACATTCCCGAGCAACGGAGATTGCGTATACGCACGAGAGTGTGGATCGCCCCCTTCCAACACCGGAACTGCATTATAAACTTCGGTCACCGGAGGGAGAGTTGTCGTTGCGACAGCTATCGTCGTTCTTTGAATCCGAGCCGTATTATGGTGACCTCCAACCAGCAGTCCCTTTCTTCCAGCTCCTCCTTTTGTTGGGTATGCCTCCGGGGGCCGCACTTCTGCAGTCGTAAACATGTCGAACTGGCTTCGGGCGTAAAGTTCGGCTCGGCGTGTGCGCCAATTGGAAAGTAACGTATACAGCGTCCACGTTCTTTCTTTACCTCCTGTCGTCTGCTGGGCTTCCACATTATATGACCGCTCTCGCAGGCCATCGCTTCGCGGTGCCGTCGTCTGTTCCACCCTTTCGTTGCGTGTATGTCGTCTGCTTTCACCGGAACTCTTCAATTTCACCACTTGCGAAACCCTTGGTATTCTGCGCGTCTCAAAACACGGACACCGTGAGTGGCAAACAGAGGGGGCGTCCGCTGACTGCCGCGTCACCAATTGGCAACTAAACTATAGAAGGCCACTTTCCTGTGCAAAATAAGAAACTTAAATTTTGGCACGCTACTTAAATAAAGCCAAATAGTATTTTCAATCAGCATTCCTTTTTTCAGTCAAACTAGCAATTTTCAATTACATTTTAGCAGCGCCTAAAGGGTGACGTGGGGTTTTATCTTGTCGATCATTGGGTGACGTGTCACTCAATTAAAACATTGTGTAAAAGTGCAATCACATAGCTGAGTGCAAAATGTATCTAAGGTTTTATACACACTGAAAAGGTTAAAGTAATGAGCTCGGTGCTTGGTGACATGTGCTGCCACACCGTTTAAGATGGCAAACTTCTATAATCATCATCATCATAATAATCATCATCATCATCATTGGTATTGATAATTTTCGCTAGTGTATATGTATGTATAACGGTATGTCTCTCTTTTATTCCTTTATTTTTCCAAATTGCTAAATGTCTTACTTTGTAGTGTGATTTGTAACTTCATTTTAGGCACCGATATTTGCTCTGCTGTCTACATTTGTAACGGTGTTTCATTCTCGCTAGTCTGTATAACTGGAAACATCTATCCCTGTGTATTTGTGTTGACACTCCTCCCCGTAATGCCTTGTGGCGCTGTGGATATGTAATAAATAAATAAATAAATAAATAAATAAATAAATAAATAAATAACAATGACTATAACAATACGGAAGTACAGAATAGGCGCCAGAGCATCAAGGGAGTTTGATGATGCGCCTAATGGGCACATTGTATTTAAAACTAAAACAGCGCAACTAACGGGACATTAAATGGGGGTAGGCACTTGTATTCGTTCCAAGAACCCCGGTAAGTCCGTAGCTGAAGCCGAGTCTCGGGACCTCTACGATTAAACTGTAGGCTTCTCTCTATGGTCGTCTGCTTCGCCACAACCTATATTGTCGACCGCTTCAGTTGTGCGGAGTTTCTGTAGTCTATATATATATATATATATATATATATATATATATATATATATATATATATATATATATATATATATATATATATATATATATATATATATATTAACCCACCACCTTCACCAGATTCCAGCACCTCTGCCTCCTGATAATATAGAGTTTTAGATTAGCGGAACGCAAGCGTTGGGACCCGATAGCTAGACCCCTAGTAAGGGTCTGCGCATGCGCAGTACAGTGGCCCCAAATGCAAGGGCGCAATAACGCTTGCCTGCCCGTAATCTAAAACTCTAAAGGGACACACGCGGCCGAATCTCGCGGAACTCCGAACCGAACGTACTGGATGCGCGTAGCACTTTCCCACGCTTCGAGAAAAAAAAAAAAGAACTGTGTCGACTTGGCGCCGACGAGGAGCGTGCGACATAACGGGCTCCCCGTGCCTAAATTCCCCGGCGCCGTAGGATCATCGCCGTCTGCGTTTGGCGTGTCGAATCGAGCCTGCTTTCGGTGAGCCGTCGCAGAGAGGCGCATTTTTTTCACGCATGTGAAAGGTAACAAGCGCAGCAAAACGTGCTCCTTCCAGTGATGATAGTAACGCAAACGCACGTCGCGTATGAATAATAAAAAAATAAAAAATAAGAAGGAAGGGGGTGGGGAGAAAGAAAGGAAAATTGACCAACTGCTTTACGGAACGAGCTGGGCTACGCTACTAATCGCCCCTTTTTCGCGTGCGAAGCTATATTTTTCCTCCGGGCGAGTCTTTCTGTGCCTAGCCCGAGATCGCGCACATACCGTGTTTTCTCCAACTTAAGCACCCGTCTCCACATCTCCGCCTACACATCTCTGATAATATTCGGTATGAAAACTCTGTTGTCTTTCTGTTTATTATCTGTCGAACTAGATTGACATTCTGTTGAAATGCAATCGAATGTCAATATAGTTCGACAGGAAGTAATGCAACAGAATGTCACGCGCACTTTTTTTCAAGGGAGGTGACCAGTCGTTGGTGGGAATTATAAGCTCCCAAAACAATATTCAAGAGCCTCGACAAAGCGTATAAATTTATTACGACGAAGCGAGAAATAAATCGTCCAAACTCAATCCGAAAGGCAATTAAGGTTCGCCAGGTACATAACTGATTGACAATGCGTTCCGATATATCGCTCATTAATTATGCCAATCGATGCTCGTTCTCGCGGCTTCTGGAGCTTCTTCTCCACGTTGTCATCGGCAGTAAATACAAAAAATCGTCCACCAGTTATGCAGATCTTATTTGAGATGCGGCGCGTTGTTCATAAACGTAATTCACCGCTAATGTCATTTCAAATACGCGGTACTTGTATCTGCAGTAAAATTTTACAGCTGTAGCCGTTTACGGGTTTGTTCTGGCTCTCGACGTTTGAATCCATGGCGTACGAAATCATGATGTGTTCCTGCAAGGAGGTGCCGAAAAAACTAAATTTCAGCTATTCCCGAGCGGCATATTCGAGCCGAGTCCGTCACCTTTGAGCCACCCTGCAATTTTCGCACCGTCGTCGCGCCGTAGTCGTGCCATCCTTGGACTATCGTCGTGCCGTAGTCGTGCCATCCTTGGAATATCGTCGTGCCATGCTTGGGCTATCGTCGTGGCGTAGTTGTGCCATCCTTCGGCTATTGTCGTGGCTTAGTCGTGCCATCCTTGGGCTATCGTCGTGGCGCAGTCGTGCCATCTTTGGGCTATCGTCGTGGCGTAGTCGCGCCATCCTTGGGCTATCGTCGTGGCGTAGTCGTGCCATCCTTGGGCTATTGTCGTGGCGTAGTCGTGCTATCCTTGGACTGTCGTCGTGCAGTAGTCGTGCCATGGTTGCACTATCGTTGTACCGTAGTCGCTCTGTCGTTGTCCAATCGTCGTGCAGGGATCGTGCCATCGATCGACTTACATCGTAATATCGTTGGGCCCTCGTCGTGTCATTGCGCCTTCATCGCTATTTCGGATTGACACCCAATGCTTGTCTGCGTGTTTCGAGTGCTCCTGAAGGATTTAGTTTACTTGGAGGCGTCGCTCAGGAAATGTGTCTTGACAGTCCGGATAGCGTGCACGCATTTTGCATTAGTCTGTAGAATATCCGCATACAGCCTACACTCTATGTCGAATAATGTGGCTTTAGGTTGTGCGTCTCTAAACGATCAGCACGTTCGGACGTCTTCGCACCACTAATACAGCACAAATACAGCACCTTCCAGCAAGAAACCATTTGGAAATTTACAGATCATGAATAAATCAGGGGAAACAGATTTGCCCATTTCCTCTTCGTGTATACGCGAGACCGCCTGCATACATTTCACAGACAAAAAAGAAGAATAAGTCTACTTGGAATCAGATATCCATTTCCGCAAGTGTTCCGCCCATATAGGGAATGATGGAATGCTTGCCGAATGCAAATCAAATTCAGCTATCGGATTTATAACGTCCAGTAGCAACATACGGATCCGTACTTGATACGTAGTAGTACGAATTAATTTCGGCCTGCTGGGCTTCTATAACGCGCAACCTAGAGCTAACTACTCGAGCATTTCTGCTTCTCGCTCTCGTTGAAGTGCCGCCGGGAGTCGAACCCGGGGCATCGTGCTCGGCACGCATCACGACGTCGTATAGTCACCGAGGCTGGTATACAAGTTCACTTATCTATGCAGCCCTGCTTGCGGCCGGTGGTGGTGGCTTAGAACCGAGTGGATACGGCATACAAAAAAAATGTGCGCGTACGTCCAACTGAGTGCGCCAAACTACTACACACGTCTCGGCCACTCGGCAATATGTGGAGCGCGCGCCTATAGACTCCTTTTTCTGGACGGCCCGTCCTGGGTCCCAATCAGAGCATGAAGCGTCCGGCGAAAATGGCGCCGCGGACTTCTTTCTCTTCGCCCCCCCCCCTTCTTTCCCATGTTCTCGCTGGGCATCGCGTTTTGTTGCTTTATAAAGACGCCCCCCATCTCTCTCTCTCTCTCTTTCTCACACACACACACACACACACACACACACACACACACACACACACACACACACACACACACACACACACACACACACACACACACACACACACACACACACACACACACACACACACACACACACACAAACACACACACACACACACACACACACACATACACGCGCGCGCACACACTTTCTGCCGTCTCGCCCTGTGTTGGGTGGCATGTCGGAGAAAACGCTGGGGTCGGCGGCGTTGCTCCAGTTCGGCGCGCGCGGTTCCCGACGCTAGCAACATGAACGGAAGCGGCGCGCGCACTATCTCCCCCCCCCACCTACATTTTCTATTTTTTTTTTAACGCGCCGGCGCGTCTGGAACGACGGCCGGCCGTTCCGGAATTTCGGCGCTCTTGCAAGCTTATCTGGTCGTCAGAAAACGTATCAGCCGGAATAGTAACGGAGCCTCGGTATAGTTATACGACCACGCGAAACCAGCGAACGCATTGGTAAAGGTGTGTGGGTGGGGGGGGGGGGAGAGGGACTGTCTTTTTCAACTAATACATAAAAATAAAAATTCGCGCAAAACTCATCTGCAATGACTTTCCAAGTACGCGAATAGCCGTAACGCGTCACGCATGGTGTGCCTACTGCAGCCGTGCTATTCTCCCGCGCTCCACCTCTGGTCACGCTGCGCCACCTAGAGGCGACGGCGCGCATACCCAAGTAGTCGCACATACTCAGCGAGCCAAGTTGGCATCAAAGAGGTTCATTAACGAGACCGACAACCGATTTTTATGGTACATGTTTTTTTGTAATGCGATGGAACGCTTACCGGTCGGAGTGTCTAACCATGAAGTGGTAACGCAGAAAACGCCGTGGAACATTTTTTATCGGAATTTTTCGATCTGCAGTGCGGATGTGGTCGTTCACTGGAGGCATGCCGAAAACGGTGACAGGTGAGCGCGATAGCGATTAGACGCCGGCATTAGTGGGAGGCAGACGACAAGCGCGACCGTAAGTGTGAGAAAATATTATTTTGTTTATCGAGTGGACGTTCCTGCGATTCATGTTTTCCGAAGTGTTAGGGAATGTCTGCGTAATGGGTACGTCTTTTCGGGGTTTCCTGTACAACTGCTCTGTCGTTTAACGAATCGAAACGAAACCGATCGGATCGAAAACGAAAGGACGCTTTTACACGTGATACGCCGTTCAGCGTGTTGCCGTAGCCATGCGTGCGCTTTTGATTTCCGAAGCACAGAATATAAGCGCGAGCGTCCAATAATATAGCAACCGCGATTTTAAGCGGTAATTGTGTTGTACTTAGTAACAGCTGACCCACGGTGCAGTACTCTCGAAGACTACATCCGAAGTACCAAGATTCACCGCCAGGCCTCGTCACTTACTGATTATTCAGATTTTCTATGTCAATTTAAAATTATAGTTCCTACTTAAATCGCGAACAGCGCGCTGGATTTTATCACGACAAATTACGGCAATTTCATTCCCATCAACGTTTCACAACACATTCTGGCCAGTTGTCGGTCCCTTTAATCCATTAAGGATCGGCGCTTAACCACGTGAACGGCCCACATTTATAGAGTGCACTATCTTTGGGGTCCGCCCGTATATTCTTCTTAGATATGTGTTAGATATAGCCGTAAATAAAACTGGTCTGGCGATGCTAAGGATGCTATTCGCATTAAACGAGGAACGGAAAAAAATGCGAGTGTACGAAACGACAACTCGCCGCAGCTGTGAGAGTCGTAGCCACGTCCTCCGCATTACGCGCGAGATGGTCCTGTACCAATCAGGCTACACGGTGACGGATGTCCACCCGCCCACTTTCCTGGACATTTGTGTATGTGCACTAGACGTATACCTTTGGGAGTGTTTGGCAGCGCCACTGAAGACCACGGCTGCGGGCTCCAGGGATCGAGTAATATATTCACCAGTCTGGCGCCCAACACCGGACAACTGCAAGCACATGGTAGTTAATGGAAAACGTTTGTTGGGGATCAAGTGCAAACTTTGGGATCACTTGGGGAGATTTCGGTTTGTTATCGGAATGCTGCCGATCTGCATAGCATTGAAACTGTTTACGGCGTGCTGAATAGCGTGATGTCGCGGTACGTTATCAATAGACAAAAGCATGCTTAGACAGCATTCTTATATAGATAACTTTTTGTAAAGTTTACGCGGTCAACATTGCGTGAACGTGGGAATGCATGAGCCTGGAGTCAGCGTTTCAACAAAGGAATATGTCCTTGCCAGAGAAATCCTTACAGCGTGTGTGCCGGCTAACGTTAGCCAAGCTGTTTAAAGAAAAAAAACAAGGTGATAAGAAGAAGCACAGCGAAAGATACGATTATAAGGCCTACGGTGCTCAGTCGTGAGAGGTCTGACTACCGAGCATCGTAGATCTTACGATCGTGTCTTGCACCGTTGTCTGTTCGTCGCTTCATGTGACCTGCATGCTCAGCTCCCATTTATTCATCTCAATCTCAACTAGACTATCATCTACGTCGATTTACCTTCTCATCCATTCTGCCATATTACTACCTTTTATCGCTACGCCTATCGTTCCTTGTTGCATGCATCGCTCGCTGAACAATCTTTAGCTTCAAGCTCCTTTCTTACCGCGTACACTGTAAAATAATTTACACCCTTAAAAGGGGAAAAGGGTGTAAATGTGTCGTCTATAGCTCACACCATTAAGATGTTATTTATATAACGGGCTCCCTAAGGGTGTGAGATATAGACACATTTATACCCTTTTTCACATTTATGGGTGTACGTTTTGGGCCCATCTAGGTTGTGCTGGCTTCCGAATCCTCTGATTGTTAGGTTTGCGCTGCTCCCTTACGTTCTACTAAATACACTCCTCACAACCTGTATTGCGAATGGCCCTTGACGTTTCCCACCGAGGGCAATCCGGTCAGACGTGATCACGGCAGGGTACCTCTATACAGCTCCTGGACGCGCCTGCACACGAGCACGTTCGCACGGCGTTCCCACAAAACCACGCGTTATGCTCCGCGACTACTTCCTCGACTGCGACCTCAAGATAAATATGTGATGTTGCATCCCATAGCTGTAGCACAGGGCCTACAGCCCTAGGTAAAGCTTTGGGTGCCTGCCACGCCAGCGCTATTAAAGACAAGCGCGTTCCATCATTCCCTGTTGCGTACGTCTGGACGAAACGCTGGCCCGAGTTAGCTAGGCACCGTCTGATTTGCTGTTCTTTTTTTAATCAGCTTTAAAAAAATTTTTCACCAGAGCTAAAATAAGACTTCCCGCTATCCCAAGACTCGAGCATTGTTGCCATCGCAGTACGAACAGCGGCAGCCCAGCCGCGAAAGACCGGCCGGTCAAGCGCGCGAATGAAAAAAAAGAAAAAAGAAAACTGCGTACATGGCACGCTGAGAGGCCAGAGGTCCCTCACCTTGACTTCCCGCGCGCCAGAAAAGCTCGCATCGCGCCTTAACCCAGTTAGCAGGCGGGACATTAATTACCCCGGGCTCGCCACTAGGCGTCATGCCGGGTCGCAGGAGCGAGACGCGACACGACGAAGCGCCGCTCGGACTAAATAATGCACCGCGCTCTTGCGGCCGACGAAGCATCGCGCGGTTTCATGCGGGGGGAGAGACGTATACTTACACACGGCTGGCTGTTGTCGTCTGCTCCGCGCGGCAGTGTCGTCTGCTCGGCGGCGGAGCTGTCTTCTGCCAGACAATGGCGTCGCGTCTGTAGGGGCTAGTTGTCTTCTGCAGCCCTTTTACGCGTTAAATTATTATTTTCCGCATGGGGAACTTGTAATGTTGCGCACCCGTCTACTCCGCCCTTTCACCCGGTTTTGCACCGATGCAACTCGAAGTGACCCCCACGCTGTGTTCATACTGCAGTCCACAGGGACCTCGTTACGCAGCGTGGACTCGCAAGTTGCCACTCGCCAAAGCCCACTTTTGTGCCACTTGAAAACTCTGAAATGCTTTTAGGCTGCGAAAAAGCGGGTGTGAACTCGGTTTACGTAGACTGCGTATACGATCTTGAGGTGTGGACATGCGTTGCGTTGTGTCGTTGGATGCACTTTGTCTGACTTTGTATTGTCATAGACGCTCTCTCTTTTTTTTATGCGATTAGCATTCTTTGGGCACTTCACCCAGTTTGCTGTATGTATCTGACCGCTTTCACTATGCCAGTCAACTAAGATGCTTACTATAGTCGGGCACAAGTTTAGAAAAAAGGGGCGTTTATTCCTCAGAGGCGAATGCACACGAGCATCCACCAATGGCCGCGCACTCTGGACTGACGTCATAGCCTGCGCCACTAGGTATGCGCTGCCTGCACCCTTGCCGAGCAAACAATGTGGGTTACTGGTTGTGCGCCCTAAGGGGCAGCTTGCTGCTGTCTGGCGCAGTACACAACTTGGGTTGCTGGATGTGTACCCGAACGGACAACTATAGAGCACTGCGCATGCGATATTTGTGTGTGCCCGTGCTCGACAAAACCGCCCAGAGTGAATGCGCCAAGGTGACACGAAGGGTACTCCCATTTGCAACAGACACTTCTGCCTCGAGCGTGGTCGCTTGACAGAAGGCAACAGCGACGAAGTTGAAGCCAGGATACTAGAGATATAGTGGGTTGTGTTGCTGCGGAGCTTCAACAGAGCTGCAGTATATTACGACAAAATATGCCGCGTGGTGTTGTCGCAGGGGCATTGTAGTCCGCAGCGCGAGAGTGCCACTTTGCGTGCCTGCTGATTTTCCCGCAAGGTGTCGTGGTTCACGGATAAGCCACATCATAAAACAGTTACATACCCATCGTAGAAAGACGCTTATTGCATTAACGTCGCCAATCGGCTCCAGAGAATGGATGTGCCGAAACACACGCGCACGCACGCACGCACGCACGCACGCACGCACGCACGCACGCACGCACGCACGCGCACACACACACACACACACACACACACACATACACACACACACACACACACACACACGCACGCACGCACGCACACGTACTTTGTGCCGTTTTGAATTTTGCGCCCAAATTAAGGCGCCGATAACGTCAGGATGCCGTCGCGGATTTCGCGGTACTTTGTCGTGTTTCAGCACTTTTCTTGCAGGGCAAGTTTCCAGAAGTTGCGAGGTCCACACATTATGAAGGTGGGGTAATCAGCGTCAGTTGATAAAGCTGGCGCCGTGGTGGCGCTGACGTCGAGATTAGCTTGTGCGGGAATTTCAGAGGTACCGTTGCTGCCTTCGTTCCCCTATCCTTCCTGGCTTCCAAATCTTTAGCTCACTGTGAGAACCGCATCTTAGCGGGCTTGCAACACATCTTCATGAACCGGTGTATGAACACATATTGAAGTGTTAATTCCCTCTTTCACATTGGTGAAATGAGGTGTACAAACGCTTCTCTAAAGGCCTGCAAGCTGCCATAAATTAGCATTTTATCTCAAGTCACACCGTTAAAGTCAGAGCAAGGGCAGTAGTCACACAGAGGAGGGCAGTACGCGTCTCCTAAACAGTACCCGCTCCAAGGTAATTGCTTGCTCCCTTTGAGGCGTGTCTTGCCCTCAAAGGATAATCGTCACCTGTACCGCTTGCCTTTCCGTTCTCAAAAGCTCTGCGCTCTCTACTTTACTGTAAATAATGCTATGTCACACTAATAACGCTCATGTCGTTCTTGAACGGTAAGTACCGGGCACGAAATGTTAAAGAAAGGAAAGACACGCAAAATAGATTACGGTCATTGTCTAAGGGCAAGATAAGCCACAAAGGGTACAAACTTCTCTGATAGTGTATGTTCTGAGGTTAAAACAGGGATGCTTTTGCCGCACCACGTGATCTTGCTTCTTTTACTGGTGTCCGAACACTGCTTTGATTGCATTCTGCGTTTCCTTCGCGTGTTTTTTTCTCAACGGCGCGATACACGCCTATGGAGCCAGCCTGTGCTCTCCTGACAGCTACACAAAATGCCAGAAATGTCAGCGCACCAATTAGCAGTCAAAGAAAGAAACAAAAAACGAAGAAGAGGAAGATCTCGGCACCACTACACAACGCAGGAAACACGCGGTGTCGCTCTTGACCTCCAAAGCAACCGGATTGGTCTCTCGGCCGGCAGAAGGCGAGAGCTATGCGAGAGCAGACGGCGACGAATCTAGCGGATCCGGTAGCGACTACCGTGGCGCCATCCTTCGAGTAATGCTGGCACTAGGTCTGCTCGATCACATTCGGGGGCACACGGCGCCATTACCTTGCGGGGGCAGTGGTTTCGTGGGTGCGAATTGGCGAAAAATCATTTGAAGAAAAAGAGAAATACGAAACATTGGGAGGCTTATGAATATCCATCACGCTCCAGTTCCCAAAAGATGCGCTCGGTGTGTTGTGTCACGCGAACATTTGTCAAACAGAAATAGAAGTACTTACTATATGCTCTTTTATATTACTTCATTTTTAATTAATGCGAAGAACACTGGGGCTAAAGGAGAGAGAAGGGTTATGAAAGCTTGTGGTGATCGGGCTATTTTCTGGACGCGAAGTAATTTGTTCAGCCCCCGTCCGCACGCACTTTTTTTCCCCATGCGTCCAGCGAATTAGCCGCACTGTGCAGCCAACCATGCAGTGTGTCTTACGTCTTCATAGCACGCATCACGAATAGCACAGAATCTCCCTCCGCCCCGCAACTTCTACCGAAACAGCAAGACAATGACTCAGGAAACAATGAATGGATGACCTTCATTGCCCCGTCGTGGACTCCCACCAGACTTTCTTTTTCGACGTCCTGGCCTAGTTTGTAAGCTCGCAAAAGGCCCCCAGGGGACCCCTTTGTGGCTTGTTTCGCGACGCCCAGCCTCTCAAACTTGGTTATACGCACAATGGGTGAGCAGATCCGGTTTCTGGCGTTAATTGCGTAATGAGTCGACTGGTTAACGTGCGGTTACCCGAGCATTCCGCGGTGGCTCCCCAGTGAGACACAGTTCTCACGGCAACTGTACGGCTCAATTGTAGGGACGCAGGAAACTAGACCGCGCGTTTCAAACACTCTTCTTAACTCTTCTAGGCCCAAGGGCGACACCTAGCGGAGGTTCAACGAACTGTCGCGAAGCGTTTTTGTCATTGCACATGCGGCTGTTAGAACACTGTGCAACCGGACACACTTTACGGTTATACGGTTCATCGTGCTTTAATAAAATGTACTTCCCATCAGAGAGAGAGAGAGAGAGAGAGATAATGAAGGAAGGGCAGGAAGCTACCAAAAATCGCGCCCGATTGGCTACCCTACACGTGGGGACGGGAAAAGGGGGATATGGAGGAGAGAAGACGAGGTAGGCGCGGAAATCCTAGAAGCACTGGGGTTTAAAAGCAGCCTCAGAGATATGTAACATGCGAAAGATTGGAGATGAGCGGGAGCAAGGCTCGAGGATTCGCGCAGAGATGTGAAAGAATAGATCCGTCTGGTCTTGAAAGAATTGCAGCTCGCTTTGGTTTACCGCTATGACATGGTGCCTCTTGTCGCCACCTTGACACAAGGGGGCGAAAGTTGACGGACCGCTTTAAATATCTATATATCCTTCGAACTGTTTCTCGTTCGGTCTCTAGTCCTTAACGTCGTCTTGGTGTTTCTGATCGTTACGCTTATATTCGTTCCATTGCCCGTTGCGGGGTCTTTGGCTTCTTCTCAATCTTCTTGTTACCCGCCCAATGATTACAATGTAATGATGGTTATGATTTCTTATAAGTGTTAGCAAGGGTCGCAACAAAACGTGCTTTGTGCGTTTTCGCCGTTTTTGTTACAGCACGGCGTCTACAGAGAATTTAAGTTTGCACACCAGCTTTCAGCTCGCTGTTCCAAACAGCGGAAGCGTGCGCGTTTTGGCACGGTTGGCTTATGACTTGAGCGGCAACAGCGCAAAATAACACGACGTGAGAAAGGAGCATATAACAGCAGTCTCTTCTGTCCTTTCCTCACGTCCTGTTATACTGCGTTGCTTTCGCTCAAGTTCCAAACTGTCCCAGATGTGGATAGTTCTATGTACGCCTTAGCGTCATTACCGACTTTCTTTCTTCAATTTGAACTGCGCTGAGTGGCTCTAATCACGGAAGGTAACGAACACAGACACACCAGACAGGACGAGAGAGCGCAGCATACCAATCGATTTATTCTCGATGAAACCTTGCTCGGAGATCACATATATCAGTGCTTGTATATATAGTTTGCCTCATTTATAGTTCGCGCTCTCTCGTCATGTTTGGTGTTTCTATTCGTTTTACAGTGGTTAGTGTCACACAGCATAGTTCAACATGAATGACCACCAATAACACAGTTCCTCGCCTTACATAGCCTGTTTCTTTATTGTTTTTTTTTGCGTAATTACACGTATACGGCACAAACGAGGCTTCAGACATGATGGCACAAGCCAGTGCAAACACTAATCATAACATGCTATCACTAGTGAAACACCAGCTGAACGTGTATCTCGGAGGCGCATATGACACGCAGGAAGCTTCACGAATTAGTGAAAACACTATATAAGCAAAGGCAAAAACCGATGGTCACTGAAGCCTTATCTTTTCTACCAGAAAGTATGCCAGAGCTTTCGATAGCCATCGACAGCACCATTACCTCGTGCTCCAGTGAATCCATCAGTTGAAAAGCAGAAGACAACCATTCTATGAGCTTTGTCTCTTCCCACGCGCATGAGCGATGATTTCATGATATCCTCGCTCCCAGCAGAGCTTTATTCAGTGAACCAACGACACGCCGGCATTCGCCGGTGTGCGTTCGAACGGAACCACTTTTGCGAGAGAAAAAAGAAAGCGGCAAAAATTTGAAGTGCAGACGACTCGTCCAGCGGCAGCAGACGACGGCGGTGCTCACGGAACTTTCAAGGTTGCCGACCCTGTTTCGCGCCGACGCTTGTTTCGCACGCTGCTTTGCGCGTCCCGCCGCCTGACTTTGTTGCTGTTGTCTTTGATTACCTCTCCTTTTCGTGATGCCATCTAGAAATTGAGACGGGCGGGAGGACAGAGTATAGGAAACGACCCCTTGACTTCCTACGTATTGCCCTGTTTAGTCTCTCTCTCTCTCTCTATCTCGATTCTTTTTATTTTCTGTTTACGTCAAGGCCAGGGCGTTAAATAACCCGGCCTCTCCGAGGCTTTTGTCTTGTCTTGCCGGTCGGGATCTTTCCTCTCTCTCTCTCTCGCCGTAACTTTCCTTGCAATGAGTTCCATTCTTTCCATCTCAGAACCTTTACCTTCCCCTAATTCCTTACTTTGCTCGTCTCACGCGCGAAGCCTTCGCAGCAGACGACGCGAAACCAACAAGCAGACGGCGCGATGCCAGCAGGCAGACGATGCTATGTACTACACGTGCACACGCGTTATACGGCACGGTGTCTTTAAAATGGACTCGGCCGCCTTGGCTCGCTTTCCTTTTTCCCACGCATTTCCGCTATCTCTCCACTCGCGGCTCCTCCTCTGTGCTTAAGCCCAGCTCACGCTCGTACAGCGATCCCGCCCGCTTCGTTACCCCAGAAGCACGCCTCTTCCGCTGCCCATTCCGACGCAACCTGCGGCGCTACTTCTTGGTCGACAGTGCGCATCGCGTTTTCTCACACTCTTGCGGCGATCCAAGAAAGGGGGGGGGGGACTTCTGTTGCAAGAGGCTTGAGTGCCTTAGTGGGAGTTGTGGCGAGGTTTTCGGTCTCCGGGTGCCGACTGCATGTGAATGCTCGCGCATTCCACGTTGGTCGCCGCATATTCGGTGACTGACTGCACTTCTGCCACCGATACGCGGATCGGGATCCATACGATCCGGATACAGACACTACCAGACGGAAACAATCTGTGGTTGAAATGGTATGGGACATCCGATTCATCGCCTGTTCGTCTTCAAAGGTCCTAAAGGGCAGCTCCTGATGCATACTGTGCAGAAACTTGGACCAACAAAACCCATATATCATCATCGTCGTCGTCGTCATCATCATCATCATCATCAGAAACTTGGACAAGTCTAGATCACGCTCACACATGTTGCGCACACGCGCCTTTCACTGGGGCGACGAAGGATGAAAATGCAGGACTTGATAGTGTTGGCCCATATCACTGTGTTCTTGTGCATATCTTTTAAAATTTGCAGGTTATGTGACAGTGTTGTTACACATTATTCCAACGTTTTCGTTCACACTGTGGGTTTAAGATATCTCGTAAGGTGTTGATTTCACTGTTATGTTGTAAGGTCCCCGTGCGTGCATTCCCTGCAACAAATTTATTTTCCTCTCCAAACTGTGTGCACAGGTGCACAGAAGTAAATGCGTGTGTCATTTAATTTTCTTTAATGAGACAAGTGATAGCAGGCATCACATTTGTGCACCAACAACATTTCGATAATTTCCCGTGACATCGGCAGGATCGATTTCACAGCGTAAAGCGCCATCCTGCTATCGTGCTCCTCAAATATAATTATTCCTTCGTTATACAGGTCATTTCGTTGTACACAGGCCTTCGACTACAACGAAATGCCCTGTATAACGGAGGAACGATTCTGTCCCGACTCTATAGCGAGGGGTGCGGTGCGCGATTCTTATAGCGAGGCGACCTGTATAACGAGTGATTTGAGAGGAGGCCCCAAACACTTCGTTATAAAGGCGCTCGACTAGTACTTTGCAATGTGCACGATGACGCTTTTCCTCTGCTACAACACTGCTTGCTGTGCGCATGCGAGAAACTCTCCAACGTCAAGTTGCGGTTTAGCTACTTCCTTGGCTACTTTCCCGGTCTTTGCTCCTGGTTGGCTACTTTAGAAAGTTTTTGGGCTACTCTTATAGTGAATTTTTTTTTATTTGGGTGGGAACCCAAATATGCGAAGGTTGTGGGTTCGGTTCCCACCTGCGGCAAGTTGTTCTTTCATCCACTTTAATTTCCATTAATTTATCGTTTCTTCATTACATTTATTAAGCACAAGTAATTTTCCCTATGTTATCCTTGGTGTCAGTGTTTGTTGGCTTCTCATGATATATATATATAGTAGGACAAGCGCCACGTCCAATCGGGCAACGAGCCATCGGCATCTCGCAAACCGGCCAGCCAACCGCGCGTCGGGGGTCACGACCCCCCCCCCCCAAAAAAAAAGAAAAAACCCGCCGACAACAGAACGAGGCGTCGTTTCGCGCACGCCGTTGCTCTCACAAAGGCCCGGGCGCGCCGCCCCCAATATTTCAGGACTATCTCCTCCTCGGCGCGTTTCTTCGCGGTATACACCTCATCACGCTAGAAGAGAAATGCACACCGCTCCGAACGTGCTAGGGCGGAGAACGAGTTGGCGCGGTAAGCGCATGTACATACGTACGAGTTCTTCAAAGATCTCCTGCGGTGCGCGGACGAGGGTTACACGGGCGAGGAAGTGCGACCTGGACGGCGGAGACGTGTTATATACGTATACGTGTAGAGCAGAAAACGAAGACCGCAGAAGACGCGCACTGCTCAAGAAATGAAGAAAGAAAGAAAGAAAGAAAGAAAGAAAGAAAGAAAGGCCACGACGACGGAATAGTATGCAAGGGTTGAGCGCTTTCTGTGCGGCTGTTCTCGCTTTCACTAAATCGCGGTCTGCGGAGTGGAAGAAAGCAGATAAAAGGATTTCGTGAACGACGTCTTCAAAGTAGAGTATAGCGAACAAAAAAACTAATAATAATAAATACAAAAGTACGCTTGCGATAAAACGCGCATTGAAATACGAAGGGGAGGAACAGGAATAAGAACAGCGAACAAAATAGTAAATGAACAGACGACAGCGAATGTTCGTTTCCCATCGTTCCTCCGTGCCTTCTTCGTGCGGGACGATGCCGGCGCCCCGGCGTCAGATTCACAGGTCGAGGGGAGCGACTCTATATCATAAACCACGGTGGGTGAACGACGCTACAGTGATATAGCCTCCCCCCCCCCCCTTCGCGAGTGCCCTTCTGCATAAGAGCGTCCCTCCCTCCCCCACCTTGCCTCCTCACAGACGTTTAACTTCGCTTTCTCCTTCGGGACTCCCTCCGAGAACGGTAGCCGGCTTTTGGCACGCGAAGCAAACGTGTTCCTCTGTGGCGCCACCTCGAGCTAGAATAGAGGAGCTTGATTCCTTGAATCATCATCATCATCATCATCATCATCAGCAGCAGCAGCAGCAGCAGCATGGTTACGTCCCATGCAGGGCAAAGGCCTCTCTCATACTTCTCCAACTACACCGATCATGTGCTAATTGTGGCCATGTCGTCCCTGCAAACTTCTTAATCTCATCCGCCCACCTAACTTTCTGCCTTCCCCTGCTACGTTTCCCTTCCCTTGGAATCCAGGCCGTAACCTTTAATAACCATCGATTATCTTCCCTCATCATTACATGTCCTGCCCATGCCCCATTTCTTTTTCTTGACTTCAACTAAGATGTCATTAAGCCGCATTTGTTCCCTCACCCAATCCGCTCTCTTCTTATCCCTTAACGTTACACCCATCAATCTTCTTTTCATAGGTCGTTGCGTCGTCCTCAATTTAAGCAGAACCCGTTTCGTAAGCCTCCAGGCTCCTGCCCCGTAGGTGAGTACTGTTAAGACACAGCTGGTTATACGCTTTTCTCTTGAGGGATAATGGCAACCTGCTGTTCATGATCTGAGAATGCCTGCCAAGCGCTCCCCCCCCACCCCTCCCCCTTGATTCCTTGAGTAGCGATATCATTTTTTGCGGGACAGTGACCGGCGTTTTCGTCTGTTATGCCGACCCAGAACTCCCTCCCTGAGGGCCGATCCCGGAGGCCGAGCAAACAAGGGCACGGGTGGGCCGATCCGGATTACCGTTGCCTGACGTGCGATCCTGGCAAGGCCGGCGAAAAGCGTGCTCTATGGAAATGTCCGCGCACTAACGGTACAAAATTAGAAGAAATCGTTAGGAAACGCAAGGCTCAACCACGAACCATTGCAGAATGGCTGGCTGGCCGATTCGTCGGCACGGACAAGGGCTTTCGACGTCGAGCTCGTGACAATACCGGATGTTGCAGGGGGCAGCAGACCACGTACGAGGACCCCCAACTTCGAGAAGGCCCGCTCTATGGCGTTGTAGGGCGAGCTACAGTATCTGGATGTCGTTATGCCTTCTAAACCCCAGAGAAACGAGTTTTGTTGTACCCTTCTTCCACTTTAACTGCGATCGAACAAGGGATCTGACATGGAGGCAACCGTTTCGACAAGTCCCACCTGAAACGCTGGCTCCGACGACATCCTTTGTTAGACGTCTGTCAATCACTTAAGATCTCCATATTCCTGCGCATATCGCCTTGTTTCGACTCGCAAGCGTTGCAACGGGACAGAGATGCACCGATAACGGCGAAGTAAATGAGGTGGTGTTTCTTTTTCTCTTCTTTTTGTTATACACGCGTCCAGTGTGTCGAGCTATCGGCTTGGACTATACTGACGGTGGTTCGCTGTCGAGCGTGCACTGTGGTAGCGACTTGGATACGACGCGCCAAAAGTAGACAGAATCTGCAGATCATCTGCATAGGGTTTGGAGGTGTTGCGAGGAAGCGTGCAGTAGTAGCTCAAGGTCCTATAAGGGTTTGGAATTGAGCATCAGATAGATCGTGTGGTCGCTATCTTCCACGTATGACCACGCAAGTAAGCTGGTAGTGAGGGGTTCAATGTCATCGGGATGTCGATGGATAAAGTGGTTGCTCGTTATTTCGCGTTTCCAACGATTTCAGGTGAGTGACAGCGATTAGGAGTAATTACTACTTGCCAAAGCGAAGAACTGGGTGCGCCGCTCTTGGTAAATTTTGAATTCAATGCGTTTTCGTATAGTACCCGTCGGTTAGTCAATATCAAGAAGGGGGTTGACAGATGGAGTATACTGGCACACTGCGGTGTAAGAAGCCACAAACAGGGATAGAAGATGCCTCGATAGGCTGGCCTACAAACACGTTTCGATAGGACGACCTATCTTCGTCAAGATACATGTCATAATGCTCTATACACGGTGCAAGATATATAATATGGTCCAAACACTCATTCCGTTGCGTCCTTCAATTCATACTACAAGTGAAAGTTCAAGAACACGAATTGTTGGCCGAGGACACGGTATTTGTGGGATAACATCCGATTATAATATGCGACATGACCTGCCAATGCCAAGTCGCAAAAGAGAGCGACGAAGATTGGTCCTCCTATCGAAACGTTGGCTGGCCTTTCTGAGACTCCTTATCCCTGTTTGTAAGTGTTGGTTAGTAAATAATTCTCTATAAAATAAAAAGAAAATTGAATGGTGTTTTACTTTGAACCATTTCAATGCTTTTCTTTTTTTGCTTTTACGCAGGGTCTCGTACCGTGCAAGCGTGCTCCAGGTTGTTTGCACTAATTTCGCTAAAAGCAAGTTTATGATTGTATTTTTCTTTCCACGGAAGCGTTTTTTTTAAAATTTGAGCCGTAGAAACGGAGTTCACGAAATTATGTTGTTCACGGTCTGGTGTAAGGAAACTTAACAGGAGGAATAGGCGCGAGCACTGGATGACTCTGTCACGTGACATGCGCTGCCGTTTCTGCACGGCGCATGCGCTGTGAGTACACTGGAGGCGCCAGCAGCGTCCCTCGAAGGCTCTGCGTACTCATTTGTCACAGCGGGGTATGCCTGCACGACTTGCTCGAGTGTGCGCCATACAAGACAGCGCCGGGCCGACTCCGCACTGTATACACGCAGAGTCAAAGAAATGTGCGGGAGGAGATGCCGCTTATTGAATACGAAATAACGAAAATAAAAATGCACGGGAAGGTCGGGGTGGCGGGTGAGGAGGATGCCAGGGGGAAGGAGTAAAGCTTCTCGATACCGTATTTGTTCATGTAAGACTGGCACATTTTTCTTTTCCTTCTTTTTTTGAATCTTGGCTGAATGCGGCTCTTACTGGAGTTGGACTTTCGGCTGCCCTCTAATACCGCACACGACGTCAGGATTGATGGACAGGATAAGGGAAATTTTGGTTACACACTTCAAGCGCGTTTGTTCGAGGTTCAGCACCACTGGTCCATTCCTGTCCATTCTTCGTCGCTCCGGCTCTAAATGTCGCAGGCGTCGTCAGCGTAGCTTACTACACGACACCGGCACACTCTAAAACCCCTTAAACTTCGTAATGTAGTGCCACGCTTTGAAGAACGCCGCCTCCTCCTCGCGCGCTCTGGCCGACGCCGCTTCGCTATTGGCCTAATAGCATCACGTGGGCCCTCGCACTGTGCTTGAGCTCCATTTTCGCTCGAGAAGCGTATGTTGACGCCGTTGCTACGCTCGAGTGGTGTAGGCGGCGCCACGGTCGATGAGGGAGCGTGAAAGAGAGGAGGAACGAGGAGGAGTGAAGGCGGAGGAGGAGAGTGCCGCTACTTTACGAAGTTTAAGGGGCTTTAGCACACTCCCGAAGGTGGTCGACCTCGGTGTCGTTCGTAAGACGCGAGAAGCGTATCTGCCACACAAGTACCTTGGCACGTATGAATAACACAAGTGCTGGCCCGGGTTGCCGTCTGTTAGCTAGCGACGACGGAACATTTAGCGGCGGCTTAAACTGATTCCGAGCACTACGCGTTCGAAATCAAATCTTTGGCAGAGCGTTTGTTTCTCAAAGTGTCGACCTTGAGAGCGGCGGATGCGTGTACCACGCGAGGGCAGGTCTTACGCGAGCAAATATGGCATCTAGAAGATGGTTGTTTGCGAAGACGCCATGGCGCAATGGAGTTCTTTTGCTTTTTTTGTTTTTCTTTTTTTCCGAACGCCCTCGCCCCTCTTTTTTCTGAGAGGTACACATGTCTTGCGGTTCGCGCAGAATAGAAATGGACCGGCGTGAATTTGAAGAGTGTGACGGTGCTTGGCGCGAGAAAACTAAGTGAGGCGACGCTAGCGTGCGTCCGACGCTGGCGGCGTCTCCAACAGAGGGCACTGACTCCACGAGACATGTCTTTCGATCGCCCGTACGTAGTTCGGGCTCGGCTTAGCGGTTGTTTTAAAACAGACGGCGCTACTTCTGCTGCCTGGCGTGCGGCTCGTTATTCAAATGGGAGCGGGAAAAATAACGAAGCGAAGCTGAACGAAGGCTTCGGTGGGGGCCTGCGGCCAGCTCTCTGCTTTTTTTTTTCTTGCTGTGTAAACGGTTCGCTGTAAAAAAATAAAGATATATATACCGCCCCCCACCTCTTCAAGAAATAACAGAAAGTTTATTTGAACTGAACTATATATACAGAGATACTTTCATTAATATTTTCTTATTCTTGTTCACACTAAAACGCACGTTTCTATATTGTCGTATTGCAACACAAACTTATCTTGAACATTAACGAAGCCTTCTGATTGCTGCTGTAGCGTCCTTATCGTGCATGTTTACTATCCTTTTTCCTCTCAGGAAGTCAATTTCCTTCTGCTTGCATTTCGTTTTTTTTTTCGTAACATATAGTCCACCGTATAAATTCTGGTTTTATATTTTCTTTCTTTTGAATGTAGATCGTTCTTTTTGATATTGCTCCCCTTATGCAATGCCCTCTGTTGGGTGCCTTTAAAGGTACAATAAATAAATAAATAAATAAATAAATAAATAAATAAATAAATAAATTTAACAGTGTGTGTGCGTTTCACTGAGCCGTGGAGGCTGTTATACTTTTCCTCCGACAATCATCATCATCATCATCATCATCATCATCATCATCATCATCATCATCATCATCATCATCATCATCAGCCTGGTTACGCCCACTGCAGGGCAAATGCCTCTCCCATACTTCTCCAACAACCCCGGTCATGTACTAATTGTGGCCATGCCGTGCCTGCAAACTTCTTAATCTCATCCGCCCACTTAACTTTCTGCCGCCCCATGCTACGCTTCCCTTCCCTTGGAATCCAGTCCGTAAACCTTAATGACCATCGGTTATCTCCCCTCCTCATTACAATGACTCGCACAATTGTCCAGTTAGCACACCTCGCAAGCAGCTCCGGCAGGAGCCTCTTATATAACCACTGCTCTAACCATAGCTAGGTCATCTGCCCTGCGCATTAAATGATATACACGTCCTTTCTCATTGCTCGAACTAGAATAGAACTATGGAAAACCCTTTGCATTCTAATCATCTTCGCCTGCCAAAGTGTTGCGCCTGTAATTTCTTGCTCCACACCGCTCATTGCTCGCCGCTCAGTTTATACCCGCAAGCATCTTTGTTACCTGAAACGATCCCTTCCACGCAGCAGTTGGTCTTCCTATTTATTGTATGCGAAGATTCGCACCAGCGACAGCATAACTTGCCGATCGACACCAGAGTGATACTTGATAACTGCATATCACCATCACTCTCGACTACTCGCTGGGTCTGACTTATGCATGCACTTGCGGGAAGCTTTTTAACGGCGGACACTTTTACCCTCAAGCGATTGAATAATAATAAAAATAAAAAAAAACATATCACAGACGCCCCGAGTCGATGACTGCGATAAGCAGCTATACGTGACGCGTGAAACCCATTCACAGGGCTGAGCGGACGTTTACGTAAGCAGTGCTCAAGATTGGTCTTCGCTTAAACGGCACACGTTCGCCTCTTGGTAACTGTTATCGCCTCTGTGTCCCTGCAAGCGGTTAAATTCGTCCACCGAGTGGCTGCTCGGGTTATCGGAGACGTGCTGAAATTTGCAGCTCTCTGACCCGTAAGATGAACGAGTCGGAAAACACCTCCAAGCACCTGTACAACGGAATAGAGAGGAGGGATTTCGATGGACCGCTGCTTTTCGTGCTTGGACGCTTGGGTTTGAACGTCGAACATATCGTGGCAAGGGGCCCCTGTAGTTCGAGTCGTCGTCCTTACTGTAGTAAGGAAACGGCCCTATAGAGGGGGCAGGAATTCAGCCCAGTTAAGAGCATCGGTAGAACACCCACGTCTGTTGGCTGCAGAAGTAGTAACAGACTGTCGGAGAAAATGAAAGGCCGGGGCGTAGCAGACGACAAAATACGTCGCGCTCGCCGCGGAAGGAGCAGGTTTGTTCACTCGCGGTCTCTTCCTATCGCCACAAACGCGTTCGATCCCCACTCCCGCCCCTTCTCCCTCTCGACCCCCCTTCTCCTTCCACTCCCTCATCCTCCTCCTGTCTCGGGTGCACACTCGGACTCAAACAGGTCGATTAGCGGCGGCCGCTAATCGAAGCGGGAGCGGCGTCGATAACGCGCGCCTTCCCAGACAAGAGGACAGGCCTCTCTTGACGGACCAATTTTCCCACGCTTCGCGGCGTCGACTGTGCGTATCTCGTCAAGCAGCAACAGAAGCGGCGCAAGGAACAAGTGTGGCAGCGTGGCGACGACGCCCCGTCCACCGTCGCCCCCTGCTCCTCCTCCAGCTTCGTCCTCCAGCGAAGGTTTGCGAGCCAACAGCTGTACGCGAATGACGCCGCGACATCTCGATAGGGAAGGGAAAGCCGCGCGGGAGGGTGTGTCGGTACTCGTATGTCCCTAGTACCGTGCAACGCTGGAAGCCATGTATGTACCCAAGAGCCAACGGTCAACGCGGAGTGCTGATGCCCGTGCAGCACGGGACACTTTTTATATCGCAATGGAGCCCGCCCGGTCCGGACCGAATTCCTCGGTCGCGATTGGCTCCGTTGCGCAAGGTTCACGCAAGAGACCCGCGTTGTCGAGAAATTCGATCCCGATCGGGCTCGATTGCGATCAAACGTGCCCCCGTGGCACCCATATTAACCAGCGGCAAAATGTTTGCTCTTCAAGAGATGTATTTTAGTGTACCCCTTCGAACAATACGAACGGAAGCACCCAAACTATCTTCAAGAGGCCGTATTCGCTAAATGCAATGTGTTCCGCATAGAAGTGTTCAATGCGACTAAATATTCGATAAGTAATGCTTGCTTTAGAACGAATTTGGTGTTTCCTCACATTTCACAGTCAGCAGAACATGTAGACGAAGTCTAGTGACCAGGATGGCCAGAGTATATTAGAGGGTGAAAAACAGTCCGTGATAAATTTTAATCTACAGTAGTTTTTGAACCCATGGTCCAAACATGCAGTCGTTGCAACTATACTGTGTGACAGCCTCCGTAGTCAAGATCACGAAATATAGATTCCTATAGGCACACAGTCTGCAAGGCGTCCAAATGGATCTGTAGGTGGACGCTATAATGCTTCCCGTCTAGGCACAGCTTCGCTTTGACAGTTGGCGACAGACGACAGTTGACGTTTTCAGTGTCTTCTTCCTGTTCCCTTCTCCGGTTTTCCTCTCGCGTAGCCTCTCTCGCTCTCTAATACCCAACACTTCAATGTCCAGCATCACAAAAATACGTTTTGCCAATCAATGAATGGCCACCCTACTGCACTGATCTATAAGCGCCCCTGCTGCAATGAGCTGCCGTGGGATTGCGTTGTGTGCAACATGCCATGATTGCCGTGCCATGACTGAACTTACAACGGGCCGCCTATGAGGTGTCATTGCTGAACATGTGAACAAGTATAATATGCCATTCTGGCAAATGTCTGAGGATAGTTTCTACGACTTCTCCACAGACCGCATAGACTATCAGATAGCCAACAAACTACATAAGCCCATAAGTTCAGATTGCCTAAATACGGGCTGCACAAACACGGCCCAAATCTCTTGACGACGGACAAGCGAATTCTATGAGACGTCTGTAAGACGTCCGCAGACAACCCGTTCCAGCCTTTATTTGTAAGGGAAAGGAGCCAGACAGCCACAAACCGTTATGCACGACACAGACAGACAGACAGACAGACAGACAGACAGACAGACAGACAGACAGACAGACAGACAGACAGACAGACAGACAGATAGATAGATAGATAGATAGATAGATAGATAGATAGATAGATAGATAGACAGATAGACAGATAGATAGATAGATAGATAGATAGATAGATAGATAGATAGATAGATAGATAGATAGATAGATAGATAGATAGATAGATAGATAGATAGATTTTATATACACTCTGCGCGAGCGCGGCTTCACAAATCCGAGCGAGGCCAACTTGATGCCGGCGGCCCCCCGAACTGCTGCACCGATTTACCTCAACGAGATGCGCAGACTGCGACATTCAAGGGAGAAGAAAGAGGTATTTGAGAGGGCTTGGCTAACGATTCCGATTGACGTTACCTCAAAGACAGAGAGAGAGAGAGAGAGAGAGAATAGGGGGAGCGGAGAATTCGGCGATCGTTTGCCCCCGGCGGCAGTGACAAGTCGCGCACGTTTTTGATTTCAAGAGCGAAGCGAGCAGGCCTCGGACGCACGCGATCTCATAGATGCGATCCTCCCCTTCTCTCTCTCTCTGACGTATATGCGATGAAGAGAGACCGGTTCCCGAGATCGGCCTCGAGCACGCGAGCGCGTTTCACGATTATTCGGACGCGCTTGGGTGACGGCTATGGGGCGACGACGGTCACTCGATCGCTTCGTGCTTTTGAACTCCCGTCGAGGGACAAACCCGTCGCGGAGTCACATCGCTCCTGTGCGGCACCTTCGGAATGGACGGTTATGTTAGCGAGAAAGAAGAAATGCGAACGGGATCACTATGGCCACTTGCTGTAACGTATCTGCGTACATGTGCACTTTGTTGGTGAACATGTCGATGAGGATAGGGGCTTCTCGGTACGGCATATGTTATTTTGTTGTAGCGCAACCTGAACAAAGACAACCGATAGGCACATCTGACACGCACGGAGCATAGCGTGGAGAACGGGAAATAAATCTGTTGTTTAAAGTTAGCGATGCGTGAGTCAGATGTGCCTTTCTGTTGTCCTTGCTCAGCTTGCGCTACAACAGAATAAGAAGTGAACACGTTGTTGCCTCGGTGGACAACTCGCGGTGAACATCTTGTGGTCCAAGATGGTCGTGGCCGTCTTGCGGTAAACACGTCGCCGATACGGCATTTATAGTCATCTTACGGTGAACATCTCGCGGGCACGAGATGGAATTCGTTGTACTCTCACTGCAAGCGCGTTGACGCCAGGGTGGCTTTTGCTTGCGTTATGTTGAACAACGATGAGGAGGAACGCGATGTCGGCTCCAGGCGGATCTAACCTTCCGTGACCTGCCGGCAAACGCACCTCCGGGCGCCGCCTTTCAAATTGAAACTTGATCATCGGCCATGCGTCGTCATTCAGAAACGCAGCGCGAAGCGGATGAACGAACAAGACGGATCCGCTCAGCTATATATGTGGACGCCTGCCCTCTGAGCAATCCAGTCCGAGATGTCGTGCCATGGCCCACCCCAATTTCTCGGGACAACGTTCTGAAATGAATGCGCTAAGCATTGCAACTCACAAGGGAAGTCCACATCACATAGGAATAGCTGGGACGCGCACGTCTCCATACTGAAGTTCCTGCTATTTCTCAGGGACAGAGCACACGGGAAGCGCCTCAACGCTGAAGTAACTCAGAGTTTTCCGCCCCGTAGCAAGTACGGGGCACTCCTAAACGTTGCGTTCAACATCGACGTGAGTTCTGCAGGTCACAGGTAAAGGCGACGCGACGATGCCGATCTTGAGAACTCATGCCGAAGTATGCGCTGATGACATGCAGAGGCGAAGCAGAAGGAATGCCTCACAGTACTGGAAGATGGCGACTACGAAGACATGGAAAAAAATGACTGGCGACATGCAGTTTGAGAAGACGCTGAGGGTCTCTATATGAGCGTCCTCTGTCGACTTAACGTTGTAAGGCATCGCGAGCAGGACTGCCAGCTGCCTCGTTGTCCCCCAAGCCTAGATGCGGAGGATTCCAAAACTTTATGGTGTGACCGAGTCCTCACCGCTCTTTGACAATGCGTAAAGACATTAGAGCGAAACTTTCCGCGAACAATGCCTTGCTGCAGAAAATGCAGAGCGGACGGGCGGTCCAACAGCACGGCAGCGGGCTGCGAACGCCCGGACCTCAACTTTCTCATGGCCGTCTCTCAATGGCCACGCTCTCTCGTGTGCTGTCGACGTGGCGGCGCTGGTCAAGTCGGGCAGCCCGGGACGCCTTGAGGGCCGGAATCACGAAACGCCGCAGAACCGGCTTGGAGTTCCTTATCGACTCAGTCGTTCGTGAAAATGACTCCCCAGATTCGTATACCTTGCAAATAAGGCTATAAGTAAAGACATAAAGGTGTATGTCTTTATATGCGTTCAACATCATGTGTGTTTGTGTGACCATTCGTTTATGTGTAACTGTGTTTATGTGTTTAACCACGGTGCGGGAACTCTTAACATTCCCTTGAACGTTAGCCCTGTTTATATAGGGTGTTTCAGATAACCTTGGCCAAAAGTTGTTCAAGGAAAAAAATAGCATAATAAAAACTCACGGTACAAGATACGATTATAACACCTATGTTAACTTCTGACGATCGAACCACCGTAGGTTTCATCACTGTATCTTGAACCGCGTTTCATAAATATTCTTTTCTCGTTGAATAGCTTACCTAACGTTATCTGGGACACGTGTTCTAGTGCAGTGTTATTTATATCGTATCGCCCTACTGCTGTTACGTCGTCGTCAAAGCTCGCAGCGTTCGTGTTGTCATTTGTAGAATTTTTTTTCTAAACACATTCGCACCAAGCGCGAATGTTGTTGGAAGCTCAATACTTGGTTGTCTTGAAAGTTCAATACTTGAAGCCCCGGTGTGTTGCTGTAAACATCTACTGACTATGATGGCATACGTTGTCATATTGCCGTGCGTTGTTTGTAGCCGAGACAAGGTTGTGCTTTTTGCGATCCAAGCAATACAAAAGGGGTTCACAGGAGTATGGTGAGGATGTGCGATCAACAATCGGCGAAAGAACGGCGAGGGAGTGATCTGGATGAAATCGGCAGTGTCGGCAACTATTGTGTCGCCGACATCTCCGCAAACGATACATTGCCCAACAAGCGAGAGAGGCCAGCATAGAGTAATACAAGAATCGTTCCAGTGACAAAGCACGTTCCGCGAACGTAATAAAACGGCTCTCATTATATAAATGATCGAAGGATTGAATGTTCTGCAGTTGAATACAAGTCTGTCAAATAATTAAAAAAAATTAGAATGAAATATATACAGAAGCACTTGCTAGGTGTTAATACGCTTACGAAAATATCACTTTCAGCAAAGAAATTCTTTACGGCTTTTTTAGAGCAGATCCCCGCGGTGACGCAAACGTGGGAAACCTCAGCCTGGAGCCAAGGTTTTCATCAAGTCTTCATCAAGTCTTCATCAAGTCTTCATCAAGCAACGACTGCTTTCTTTGACAGCGTTTACTTACCTCACTCTTGGCGAAGACCCGGGTAGAATAAGCGAGTGAGAAAATAAATAAGGTAAGTGCTGGTCTCGGGCATTAGCGAAGATGCTCGACCGGGCGGACTAGTTTTGATATTAAGAGGAAGCTTTAGCTCGGGTGCTCCTATCTAAAAACATGTAAAAGAAGAATTCGTTTTTCTCGGCTACCACTGCACCAAATTTGACGAGGTTTGTTGCATTTAAAAGAAAAATTTAAAATCTAGTGATTGCTGGTTTCGAATACTTGATTTATGTCGTCAATTTTTTATTAAAATTTCGCAAAAATCGAAAATTTTCAAGAAACGAAACTATCAAGCTTACAACTTTGTAACTCAGCAACGAAAAATGATATCACAAGTCTGTGAATTGCATGTAATAGTACATCTAAAGCGGACAAAATTGACATGTTACACATGAATCTAAAGAAAAATTATTTATATGTACATACAGATTTTGCAGACCACTTGTAAACAACGTAACAAATTCACGTAAGATGTAAAATGTCATATCGAATTTGTCCGCTTTGAATGGTCTAATGGATGCCGTTTACAGAACCGCGATGTCTGTTCTTGATGCACAGCTATTAATTTGTAAACTTGTTGCTTTTATTTTTTTTTAACTGTCGAATATTTGAAGGTGTTTTTAACAAAATTTAAGCTCTAAATCAAAATTACGCTCCCAACAGACACTAGAATTTAACTTTCTGTTTGAAATGCAACAAATTTCATTAAGATCGGTCCAGGATTTATCTCAGAAAAACGTTTTTGCGTTTTACATGTATTTGAATAGGCCGCGTCGGAGTTGGGTCAGAGCTAAAGCTTCCTCTTAAGAGGAATCGGATGACGGGGGAGGGGGTGCTGCAGGTTATTCAGCGAATTAGGACCGACGAGAAAAGGAAAGATCCGTCATGGGGGTGCTAGCGGGGCGTTGTTAATCGGGTGCATTTCGTTTCTTTCTTACTTGTTTTCTTCTCGGAAAGCAGGAAGAAGGTGACTCTTAAGCCAACCGGATTGGCAACAACTGCTTGCACGCAATGGTTATTTCCCCGCTTTTTTTCGACCGCCGATTTCCCCGATGGTTCGACCGCCGGGGGGTCTTTAACGTGCCCCCAACTGCAGGGGGCACGAGCGCTTTTCTTCTTCTCGCATTTAGGCCCCAACGAAATGCGGCCGCCGTGGCCGGGATTCGAGCCCGCGACCTCGTGCTTAGCCGCTTAGCCACCGCGGCGCGCAGTCTAAAATGATGTGCCACAGGGTTTGCCGCTGGGTATGGGCCACTTGGTGTGCACCGCTCGGCATGTGCTATAGTCCCGCGACTGGACACGTGGCCCCGAGGCCACCGCATGTGTGTCGCTGAGTTTAGTTTGCTATCAATCTTATATATTGACACTAGAAGGATTCTGTCGTACTTACTGTAAATATAACCCCCACTCCCCCTCCCCACAGCCTACAATCTCTATATAACCGTTCGCAACGTTGCTCTTACGTTATTCACGCAACCGTTCTCTACAATTGGTGCAATGATTCGCATTACGCAGTCGTCAACTACGGCTGGAGTCTGCCAATTTTGTCGTCGTCGTTGTTGTTGTTTCTTTCCGAATTTTCACGTCGGCATCTCGTGCGAGGAACATGGCGGCCCGCCACCTTCGCGGAGCGCAGCTCACAGTTCGCGGTGGTGACGCGTGGTTGACCAGCTCGAGACGCGAACTGCGCGTCGCCAAACGGCGATGCGCATATCCTTTCCATGTTACGATACCCACGAAGGCCGAGTGGCTCGTTTATGCGCATTCGAGAGACGGATGAGCGACTCGAGTGTTTGCCTTAGTCGAGCCGCCTCTCCCGGAACCATGTTTATGCCACGGCGCTAATCGATAAGCAGTTATGAAGATACATGCAGACGCAACGCGTGTTCCTGGACATGTCCGAGTAAAGCAGAGCGAGCGAGCGAGTGAGAGAGAGAGAGAGAGGAAAGACAGGGAGGTAAGCCAGAAGAGAGTCCGGTTTGCTACCCTACACTGGGGGAAAGGGAAGGGAAAGGGGAGCAGAAAGAGGAAAGCGGGATAGAGGGAAACACTCTGTGTGCACGCAGCAAAGCGCCTGGAAATCAGTCAAGTAAAGCAGACGCTGGAAAAACGACCACAGGCACGGAATGATGATGATGAAAAACTTTATTTATCCCTCGTTAAAGAGACATCTTTAATGACATCTTAGTTGAAATCAAGAAATGGGCAGGACCTGTAATGAGGAGGGAAGATAACCGATGGTCATTAAGGGTTACGGAATGGATTCCAAGGGAAGGGAAGCGTAGCAGGGGGCGGCAGAAAGTTAGGTGGGCGGATGAGATTAAGAAGTTTGCAGGGACGACATGGCCACAATTAGTACATGACCGGGGTTGTTGGAGAAGTATGGGAGAGGCCTTTACCCTGCAGTGGGCGTAACCAGGCTGATGATGATGATGAAAGGGAAGGGGGCAATGCAATAGAGGGTGGGGGAGGAACTACTTGAAGTAGGCCTCCTTTATCCTCTCAGCCGACCCCAGGATGGCCTCCTGAAGATCGGGCCTGGAGCTGCGCAAGGCAGCCTCCCACTGATCCTCACTAGATATTAATTGCTTGAGGAAAGGGCACGGAAAGAATCGCTTCCCCCCGCTACGGCGAATTGCGCTGAGCCATGGTGGTGTGAACAGCGTTTGTGGTGGCGGCTCACGAGGAGAAAGAAAGCGAAGCAAACACGAGGAGAGATAAATTAAGAAAAAAAAAAGGAAACGAACAACTGTCAGTGCGCACGGGAAATGGTTAAACGCCCATATATCGGAGCCGAAGCCGACAGCCAGAGCTTTCATAAATAGTTTAAATCTTCCTAGTAATGTATAAAATGCCAGCAGTGTGTTGTAAATAACGATCCAGGACCATAGAATTTAGCACCACGAAACCATCGCCCATTTTACATAGAAAATTGTAGAGATTTTTCGCAATAAGGTCTCACATAATAATAAGCGATTACGGGGAAGTTACGAGCCCCGTGGTTCTCCTTTGTTATTCCATATTCTTGTTCTGTTTGGTGATAAGGTTAGCGTATGTACTTCCTTTCTTGCCAGTGATTTCGGGCAAGGCCATTGCACCTTGCATCGCATCTTGTGAAACCAGTGCGCCCGCAGCCCTTTCGCTATGCCCTTTCGCGATCTTTCTTCGGGATTCTCAAATCAGCTCTTTCTTTCTTTCTTTCTTTCTTTCTTTCTTTCTTTCTTTCTTTCTTTCTTTCTTTCTTTCTTTCTTTCTTACTATGCCTCACGGCGTGTCAAGACGTGCGGTGAATCTGCGTGCCACGCTGAAACAGTATACACGCTGTTTCCTCATCGACAATCTGCAGAAAACCGCTTTCGACACCGAAAGCTCGTTTACGCTCCACGACAGCCGTGCGCGGAAATAGCGGCGAGGGAAGCGTTGACGCCCGCGGTACGCCTCGTATAGCGTCTCACTAAAAGCATGCAGTGAGACTCTGAGAGGCTAAACATACGCTATTAAGCGGATGCAAATGTACCATACGACGGTGCGCATATAGCTATAGCACACACGAACACAACGCTACAAGTTGCGCGATCTGGTTTGATGGTATACCGGCTTAAGATGCGTTCACGTGGTCCGGAACATATAACCACGCAACACTTCGCTTTGAGATATGACTCCGTTCATGTCCCCGTTCATGTTGTTAGCCAGCACCGCCAGATACGAAGGTGAGGACGGTACAGAAGACGACGACGCTCGATGATGTCGCGCGGACTGGCTGCCGTCTTATGTGCCTTGTACACGCCAGTGGACGCGTTGTAAATGCGCTGTAGATACATTTTAAACATCTCTTCTTCCCGCAACAATATAAGGAAGGCCTTATGAAAAGTGTTAGTAACTCTAATTATCCCTGTCTCGCGCTGGCTCGTTCCAGGTAGTGGTTGCAAGTTTTCTTAATTTCATCACACACCACCTCACTTCCCGCCGTTCTCGACTGGGCAGTTCTCTTCTCCTGGCATACATTCTGTCACTCTCTATATAACAGACCACCCGATATCTGCCCGCCGTATTACGCAGCTTGCCCAGCTCCATTTTTTTTCTCTCCTAGCGCCCCCTAGAATATCGATTATCGCTGTTTGATGTCTAATGCACGTGGCTGTCTTTCTGTATCTCAACGTTACGCCTATCATTATTCGTTCCATCCCTGGTTGCACGGTACTTGGCTTCTGTTCCAGCTCATGCGTTAACCATAGAGTTTCTGGCCCGTACGTTAGTACTGTAGGACGGAAAGATTGTACGCTTCCTTTTTTTTTTTTCGAGGATAGCAGTGAGCTGCCGGTCATGACTTGGTAATGCCTTCCGTATGCGCTGCAACCTATTTTTATTCTTCTTTAGCTGTCCTAAGGATAAAGTGTGAGAATCAACGAGGTAGCGCCACAGCAACCTGCGGTTCGTGGAATGGCATTGCCCTGTTCAACAACGCTGGAAATAACCTACAACGAATGACCGAAGACCTTAACGGGCAAAGTCTGCGCGCTGGTTCGAATGCTAATGTGCAGAACACTAAGGTAATGTTCGACGGCCTGTTGAAACAGTACCAGGATTCGCGATTGGCACTCAGCCTGTAGAACCTGCGCCAGAGTAGGTTTATCTAGGCCAATTAATCGCTGCAGGGGCTGAGGGGCACACCCAAGAAGACACACGCCGGGATAGCCCCCCCTCCCCCCCCCCCCGGAATTCTTGTGTAGTACTTGGCATAAGGTGACGTGTGACAACATACGCCTTCCCCCTCCCCCGCGGTCGAGCGTGAGTTGATCACGAAAATGAAATCTACGGGAGAAAAAAAGAACATCTATATATTGAAATAATAAAAAAGGAAAATATTCACAAAAGGCTGTTCGCATAAAACGTGAAAGTGAAAGCACTTGCGATTGCAGCTTTAGGTCTCTCTTACTTGCAATGCCACTGACGTAGATGCCCTTGAACATGAATCGCATGCTTTAGGTGCACGTTGGCGAACAATAGCAAGGCGCGGTAACCTTGGTGAAACGTTTGCTGTGGCGCACTACACTGCGGCGAATTTGGCATGCAGTGAGCTCACTTTTATGCACATCTTCACGTATTTTCCCGCTTTCTTTTTTTTCGCTTTATCTTATTTTGCGTAACTGGAAAATTACCAGGACTGAGGCTTCCCACGAGTGGTTTCAGGAAATGGTGAAAGCACTTGGGATAAACTGCACCTCAAGTAAAATTATATGTCTGATTACGCATCTCGGAGGTACACAAAACCCACAAAAGAGGCTTCACAAGCCCAGTACTAGCAAAAACTACAATTTGACATCACAAGAAAAAGAAACTTAAAAAAAGAACTGTTGAAAACGTTAAAGCAAGAGGTTCCTCCTACCCCCCCCCCCCCCACCGTAAGAATTTCCCCCTTTTTGTCGTGATACTCATTCTTTCTTTTTTCGTGAAGCTTGCCCTACGACGGAGAGACGTATTTCAGTAAAAGCGTGGTGGGGTGTTCCTCATGCTCGAATTACAGTCGAGGCTGAGCGAACTTACGAAGTCCGTGAGCCAACGTACGCCTCTGATTGAGATACGTTCTCACCATGGCAGATCTTATACAGCATGCTCTCTCAGCTAGCCTTCGTTCCTGGAGACAGGCAGCACATCTGGAACAGGAGGTGAACGTTCAGTATACTGAAGCTGCAGCAGCACAATTCGAACAGTCACACCGGGTCTTCAAGTGCTTGGGCCACATGCCCAGGCCCACCAGGCCGGGTTCGTTTAGCTTCCGCAATGGTGCACGGTACTAGCGAACAGCCGAATGCTTTCGCCTGCACAAATCGGGATCGTGGCGATGCTGGTTCGAGACATCTCCCTCCTGCTGCTCTGCTATCAGCGCCCGTCACAGCGACGCGTGGTGAAGTGTACCCGTCGCGAGGCTTGCTACGGGTGTCAGCTTACGCGTCAGACCGTTCGTCGAGCAAAAGTGCAAGATCTGCGACAAGTCTGACTTGCGACGCATGGACACAGCTGCGATGACGTCTCGCTCGCATCTTACGCATAGACGGCCACGTTGTCGTGGCTGTATCAGCGAGACAGGAGATATGCTCAAAAGACTGCTGACCTTCGAATGAAAAGCGATACTTGCGCCAAGAGACGGAAGAACGTAGAAACGGCTCGAGTGAACGTGCCTGTTCGAAAAAAACAGCCTAAACGAAGTTGTTATTGGGGGACACTAAACGAATGCGTGTTAAGTCAGGACAAAAGCAAAAGGGCACTCTTGCTGTGAGAGAAGGCACGGTGAGCCGGAAGCGACTCAAAAAGACGGAAGACAGTTGGCGACGTCGCCGGGAAGTTCCCGCACTAGCCCGCCATGACGTCATGGATCTATAACGCCTGCGCGGGTCGATGGCCTATCGCTACAGAAGGGCTGCGTTACGTTCTGTAAGAACCAGAGGTTCAACCTGACAAGTTTCGAGAACCTTTCGTGGCACCAAAACTGCTCAGATATACGAGGGCATGCTTTAGAATTTGTGACGTCACGCTTACGTACCGATGCCGCAGTTCGCCGTGAAATTAAGAGAGAAAAAAAAAGCTCGTCTCCTTTTTCGACCACTAACATTGTAATGCCTTCTTTTTTTCTCCCCCGCCAGGTTAGCGAAAAACAGAGTTTTGAAAGAATCAAATACGGCTCTTAAATGACTTCAGTGTTGCTTTTTAGTAACACGAAACAAGATACCAAGAAATACAGAATCAGTTTAGTGGGATGGATTATTATATCAAAATTCTCCCTAGGGGTGTATGCGTGTATGAGTTTATGCGTGTTGGAGCGTGAGGCGCTATTCACTTTAACGTAACAAGCAAGCATAACAGCTCTCTTATTTTCCCTTCATTATCTATATTGAGCAATAAGGGTTGTGACCAGTGATCTTTTCTTGTTTTCTTCTATCTTTACGTAAGGTTCACTCTTTTTAGAAATATTGCTCAAAACGCGTCATTTTAGTGGTACTGTAATCACATAACATATATGTTGTTGATATTCCTTGATGTGTAATACATACTCGCCAATATATGCAGTTGCTAACCCAGAACCTAATTAAGACTTGTGACAGTTGTAAGGGAAGGTAACGTTGATAATTAATTGCGATAGGCACGGTAGACTGTTGACTGACAAATACAATAGAGGGTCTTAGATTAGGGAGCCCCTAATCTAACACTCTCTATTATGTACATATAACGACAACGTTGTAGCTCCTTTGTAAGGTAAAAAAAAATTTTCTGTGCAAGTAACAACTCAACACATGTCCAATATGGTTGAGTGCAAGGCCAAACCAAGACAGAGTAGAAAACAATGTTGCTTACACCTTGAAGTTCAGAATACTAAAATTATACACCGGATACGTGATTAACATTGAACTTTCCTGCCCCCCTCCGCTGAAGAAGTGGTGGTGCTGGGGGGGGGGGGGGGCTAGGTCAGGCCTACGGTGGTGCGTTTTTGTTCGCTGCTAGAGATATTCGAACAGAGCTTATGGTTGAAAATGCAAAGTGACGAAAATGAAAACCCAGAATCATCGGTTAAAAAAGGTTAAACAAACAGAGAAGGGTCTGTGGAAAATATGGATGCTGACGAAATCAGCACTGGGAACATACAGAACTTTCAAGCAGGAAGTAGCTATCCATTCCATCCACGGTTAGCTCAGATGGTAGAGCGACCGCCCTGGAAAGGCATTGAGTTCGAATCCCGGACCAGGGCGAATTTTTCTTTCAACTACGCAGCTTTGCTTCTGAAAAAGTCGTGTGGGGTTCCCTTTGTAGCTTCGTGCTACGTACGGGTGGATGTTAATTTTTTTTTCCTTTCACGAACAATTTGTACATGCATAGAAATTTTATACACCATAGTAAACACAAGACATCTAATACTCCTCATGAGAAGCTATACATACAGAATTGAATGGCCCAATTTCGCGAAGTCTTTTCTCGGAAGAAAACGAATTGCACGCAATGCTGTATTTTCTGCAACTTTTGTGGGAGAAATGCGTACGAAACCACATGACGGAACTCGTATACGAATTTAGTTTCGCATTTAGTTCTGTGGTATAATTAAGGCAAGCAGTAACGAGCTACTGATTTCAATTGATCTTCGGCTTCATCACACAGACTTTAAGATCAACAATCGTAATGGGGCGTTTCATGCTCTAATTAACAATGCCTTGAAGCTCACGCTTCGGTGCTTCCTCGCGACAAAAGCTCATTTCTGCGTAATTCGCCCAACTTAATTGGGGGCACCCTCCTAATTTAAGCGTGTCCTACGGTCGTCGGATGTACCGACATTTCTTCGTTCTATAAAAACGAAAATTTTCAGGGCAAAGAAAGAAAATGTGCGCAGGTTTGTTTGTGCGTGCGTGTGTGTGTTTTGTGCGTTTCAGACGTTCAGTCCAACCGATGCGACACTCCGTAGACACGTGTTTAGACTCAAATAAGGCGGGGACGCAATAGCACATGTCACCCTGCGTATTCGTGAAGCAGCTCTACGGGCAGATCCGTTGTTAACAACATGTGCCAGACAATAGTGACGGCGCTCGCACTGGTGAAGGCATCCGGCCAATAAGCATTTGTTACGAACGAAAATCTTTCTGAACTTGGCCCCGTTTTGTCTGTTGTTTTCACAACAACTGCAAAATATATTAAGAAGTACGGGACTTCTACCGGAAAGGGGCCGCGTGGGTTCGTATAAATCTTCTGGATCAGTACTTTAGGGGTCCTGTGGAAATGCGCAGACATAGCAAATGAGTCGAGGAAGCGCATTAGAAGTGAGTTGCGCAAATATTTTTCTGAATGTGCCGATCACCGGCACACTGAATGTTTCGTGCAAGCTTCAAGGAGCATCTTAAGCAGTTTGTGTGTTAGAAGTCAAAAAGGAAAGGATAAAAATAAAAGAATACGTAAATGAGCTCCGAAGTCAACTTACCGTTGTGTCCGGTAAGAGGGGCGTAAGTTATCCTTAGACGAGCCGCTCAAGTTGGGAGATTTAGTAATCCAGAAAAAGCAGGCAACCTTGTGGGCACCAGAGCAGACCACGGCACTCCAAATTACCACACGCTGTCTCCGCCCCCTCCGCAGTCCTTAAAACACTGTTACGAGAATGTTGACGAAAACAGAGTACAGACACTTCAGTTGTTTCTCCCACTTTCACGTTCTGCACTTGGTTTAGTGGGGTACGCGGATAAGTCAACGTTGCTCGACGATGCTGACCACTGTCGCCATGTTGTACGACGCAACGTGAAACACTTCGACGACGGCAGCTCTGCGGAGAGACCGGTCGGCTCTCGACGTTGATGCACGGTGAACCGCGCGGAAAACCATGAATCGGAAACGCGTTCAGACGCTTACCCGCTCCGAACGCTCTGCAATCAAACGACGCAAATCCTGGGAGCCTGGGTCGATGAGAGGCAGCAGAACTGGTTTGAAAAGTTTCTCGCACTGACAGAAGTGATTACGGCGGCGGCGAAACAAGCGCAAACTGAGTTTTAAGTATTCGGGTAGTTACTTAGGTGTCGCTGCTCGAACACCAGCCAGAATGAGTCGCAGATACGTCGGCTTCATCTTTGGTCCCACGAGGTAAGATGGCAGGGCAAGGCGCGTAAACTTACGGCTCCGTCAGGTCCGTAGTGCAAAAGCAGACGACGCGCGGAGTTAACAGACGAAGGCGTATTATGCCGCAGGCAGCAGTTTCGAATCGCTGAATGCCGTGTAGCTTCTATGCTGCCGATGCACTTCTCGATTTCGTCGATCGTTTCTTGTCGGGTGCGCGGAACAGGACGCACTGCAGACGAGGAAACAACCTAGTCCATCAATTGCAACGACAAACTTGACCTCGGGAGGCACGTTCAACGGCGGTTGACCAGACGACGTATCCGAAAAAAGCGTGAAGATTGTGGTCGGTCGCTAGCAGACGATGTTTTGCCGTTTCACTCCCCAAAAAACAGACGACCGCTGCCTCGCAGAAGGAAACGAGGAGAGAAATGCGATCTTGCAGACGACAGCGACAACGCGCAGCGCAAAGCGCGCCGTAACAGACGACGGGATTGTTGCCAGACTGGAGCGCGTCGCGCACAGTTTCTTTTTGCGTCACACGACTTCCCCTCTACCTATGCTTGGGATGGAACAAGCTGGAGGGGATATAAAAATAAAAGACCCCAAAAAGAAAACCGCGAGAAAGAACGCTCGTTCGCGAAGCTCCTCGAAAAGGCCACCGATAATTCCAGTCTTGTACGTCCTCCCTCCCCCGCCTTATTTCTTTCTCGTAGCCAAGCTCCGAAGGGCGGGCCCTCTTGTTCGGGCGCCCGTTATCGGGCCTGCGTCAACATTCCCGTGTTTTAACACTTTTTTCCCACGAGAACGGAGCTTCGGGTCGGAGCACCTCCGATTGCGTACAGCCCTCGCTTATCTCTTCGAGTCCCGCGAACGATAAGAACGAACACTGTTGTCGGTGAGCTTGCGGCACGGCAGGTGTAAGCGGCTCTCTCGTTCTCTTGGCTGTATACGAACGATGTGCCCCCGTACCGTTCGATCTGGCAGAAGCTGTGATGCGGCCATGGCGCGACGGGAATTAGAGTATACCAGAGATTGGGTTTGAGGTAATTACGACATACCACCTTCGATTGCCTGCGAACGGCCCTGTATAGGAACTGCAGGATACGAGATAAATGACACACGCGAATGGCTTATTTCAGCTTCATTTGCTCCAGAGCTGTCGTATCAGAGAGCGCAGGGTGATTAATTGTCACGACTAATCCGATATATGTAATTAGGCCTCCGAGGAAAAACGGGTGGGAACCGAAACCGGGAGCGGGACAGTAAGTCAAGCGTGCAACCTCAAAAGCATGACCAAAGAAGCCGGATGTTCGCAAGATGATGCAGGCTTGAAAGGAACAGCAGTGGTCGAACGAAGATGAAGCCAAAGCCCCTTGTCTAAACGTTGGCTGCAGAGTCAAAATCGCGGCTTGTTTTATATAGCAGGTGTTTCAGCAAAGACTAGGTGGTTACAAAACTCGAAGTAAAAGAGATTCAGGTACCAGTTTTCCGGAAACACGCATTGCACGGTGCCGGACGGTAGTACTTGAGGCTGTGTTCCAATAGAGGGTTACAGCGCCGAAAAAACACAACACACAGCAAGCGAGACGGGACAGGCGCCTGTCCCGTCTCGCTTGCTGTGTGTTGTGTTTTTTCGGCGCTGTAACCCTCTTCTGGAAACATGCACCAACTAGCCCCCCAACAAGTATTACTCTGTGTTCCAATACTCGCCGTAGACGGTAGACTGCCAGGTGGACAGCGGCCGTCTGAAGTCTCTTTCCAGTTCTCGCGAAGACGTCAAAGTATAGACAGCTTCGGGAAGACAGCATCGAAGTCAAAAACGATGCAGGCTGCTTTCCTGTCCAAACAAGATGGCGACTGAGCAGGACGCTTGGAAACTCGATGGGGAGGGTCGTCTGCGCAAGTGAAAACGTAGACACGTTTTCCTATGCCCTTAATATAAGCTACTTCATGTTTTTCGTAGCTTCGCAGGCGAAAAGACACAAAAATAATCTTTTCCTAACTTTTTTCTTTTTGTCCCCGCGAGGTGGCGTCACGTCGCAAAAACGTCTTCCGTATACGTCTTCCAGACGGCTCGAAACGCGTTCCAGCACTCGGCCGCGCAGCTTTCTCGGCTGTCTCCTTAGCCGTCTACGTAGAGCTGTCTCCGATGCTGGCCAGAATTGGAACACACCTTATGTGCTAATGGCAAGCGGATACAGACTATCCGCCTTTTAGCCACACACCTACCTGATTTCAACTCATCAGCGCTCCATCGGGGCAATGTTTTAGAACGGTGTTCCTGAAAAGAGAGCATGCGCGATGTCGTAGCCTTTAGAAAAGAACTACAGTTAATTTGGCTTAACAAAAGCCTCATATTTAATTTTTCATGTATTTTGTCCAGATGATTGTTGTCAGCTTATATTGATGCTTATATAAAGTGATACTTCTTGTAAAGCGTTTTTCATATCATCAATTTTACAAAGTAACTATAGCTTTCTGAGTGCGTATATATTCCTTCTTGCACGACTGTTATTATCTTAAATGTTGCAATATCCCGGTCACGGCGGCCGCATTTCGATGGGGACGAAATGCGGAAACAACCGTGTACTTAGATTTAGGTGCACGTTAAAGAACCCCAGGTAGTCAAAATTTCCGGAGTCCTCCACTACGGCGTGCCTCATAATCAGAAAGTGGTTTTGGCACGTAAAACCCCATAATTTTTTTAAAATGTTGCAATAATAACAAGTGTATCACTATTGAATAGTTCACTTTGAAACCAAGTGACTGCTATCTGACTTTTCATAGTCATCCAGATGAATACATTAGTAGATAGGTAAGTCTGGCAGACACTTAGTGAGCAATTAGACTGAACAGATCAGTCAGTCAATGGATCCATCGAGCGACCGACATACTGACCGTTTGGCTAGCTAACTCGATTGCTGACTGGTCAAACTAACGAACTGAACTGTGACTCAATCGCCACTTTGTTGTGTGCAAACAGGCTCCGTAGTGAGTGCAGACGACTAGGCCGACCTCTCCACTTCGCTGTTAGCCTCTTCGAACAACAATCCTTGCCGAGTAATTTTCGATAACTATGCCACGTATATTCACTTCCCTTCACTCTACTACCTTAAGAGGAAGCTTTAGCTCGAGTGCTCCTATCTAAATACATGTAAAAGGAGAATTCGTTTTTCTCGGCAACCACTGCACCGAATTTGACGAGGTTTGTTGTATTTAAAAGACAAACTTAAAATCTAGTGACTGTTGGTTTCGAATTTTTGAGTTACGTCGTCAATTTTTTATTAAAAATTGCCAAAAATCGAAACTTTTCAGAAAACGAAACTATCAAGTTTACAACTCTGTAACTCAAACACTAAAAACGATACTACAATTCTGTGAATGGCATCTAAAAGTGCATCTAAAGCGGACAAAATGGATATGTTACACATGAATATAAAAAAATTTAATCATAGGGAAATACAACTTTTGCAAAACCGTTGTAACCAAAGTAACGAATTCACGTAAGATGTAAAATGACCTACTGAATTTGTCCGCTTTGAATGATCTAATGGATGCCGTTTACAGAACTGCGATATCAGTTCTTGATGCAGAGCTATGAATTTGTAAACTTTGTGCTTCTATTTTTTTCAAACGGTCAAATATTTTAAAATTGTTTTAAGGAAATTGAAGCCCTAAATCGAAATTTCGCTTCCAACAGTCACTAGAATTTAACTTTCTCTTTCAAATGCATCAAATTTCATCAAAATCGATCCAGGAGTTATCTCATAAAAACGTTTTTGCGTTTTACATGTATTTGAATAGGCCGCGTCGGAGTTGGGCCCGAGCTAAAGCTTCCTCTTAAAGCTCCCGTTGGGAGTATTGCATAAGGGTTGGATGATATGATAAAAATAGCTCAGTAAGGTGAAATACAACTTAACATTCTCCAGAAGTTTGGACAGGCATGCGAATGGCCGCAAGATCGCTGAAGAGGTCGCTCTAGAATTCAACAGGCCCTTTAGGGGGACAGACAGACAGACAGACAGACAGACAGACAGACAGACAGACAGACAGACAGACAGACAGACAGACAGAAAGACAGACGGATAGATAGATAGATAGATAGATAGATAGATAGATAGATAGATAGATAGATAGATAGATAGATAGATGGGGAGGGAGGAAGAGGGAGGGAGGGAGAACGAAGCTTGAAAAGTGACGATTTGGGGGGAGAGTGAGCAACCTGGCGTCGATGATCGCTGCACCGGGCGACTCGTGAAGGCGGCGTGATGCAAGGTGGGTGAGTAGAGCAAGCTGCAAGACCATTTGGGATAAATGGAAAGCGTGGCAACGTGGCGAACGAAAAGAAAGAGCTGTCAAGCCGGATTCTGCTTTTAACGACGAAACGCTGACGTCATACGAACACAAAGAATGAATTCTACCTAAAAAGAAAGCAGACTCATGCCATGTAGCGAGTAACTTCCGCGGGATTACGTAATGTGGAGGAAATTTCACGAGAGAAAAAGAAAATTAACTTAACGGCTTGTTAATATACCGCCTTTTAAAACGTTATTCCCACGTTCGATCCCCGGATCAAGAGAAACTTTCTTTTCTTGAACAGCGACGCTTTCTGTCCGAGAAACCCACATGGGTTTATTTTGTAGCTCCTAAGTATGTTCGGGTTGATGACAATTTCTCCTTCTGATGAAAATTCAATGGCATCAGAGTATGGCGAACTTTTCTTATTATTTTGACCTGCTCAGGAATGTGACGTCTGCGCCATCCTGACGTCACGCCGCAGACTGCAGCTCGCGCATTCGTGATTCAAATGTCGGCTATCTACAGCCTTCTATGATTCAATCACGTCCTCCCTCGTCCGTGATATACGTTATAGCATGAGCTTCGAATCAGTCATTTCGTATGCCTCCGTGGTCACAAGGAAGTTTTTTTTTAAAAATCTAACAAACAAATTAGCAAGCAAACAAGTGAAGAAGCGTGCAAACAAGAAATAAAAAGAACAGAAAGAAATCGACCAGTAATTTATCACGTGGGCGCAACACAGAGGTCACTCCACCGTATGACATGTCACGCAACGTGGCAACCGCAACAAAGCTTTCTTTTAGTGTTATTTAGTAAAGAACAAGATAAAATAATAATGGTAACGCTCGGGCGCCTCACCTCGCCATATGCCACCGCCGAGTCGGCGCGCTCGCGAAAAAAAGCCGAATTAAATAAAACGCGACACGCCGAGCGCAAACGAGGCGATGCCGTCATCTTTCATGTATAGGGAGCGGAATAACATTATGCGCGATTCGCGTGCCAGCCGACGAACGTGCGATTGCTCCGCCAGTCGCGATTCGAGCAGAGTCAACACTAGCGCGTGCGCGAGAGTGAAACTGAATAAAAAAAGGGAGGCAAGAAACATAAAGCGCGCTTGAAAAAAAATATATATATATTGCCGCCCAAGAAACACATACGCCCCGCCTGCACCAACGAAGTGAGATAGGAGAACACGCCACGTGTCCTCCCCCGCATGTATCGTTTCTGTTTGGGTGTGCGCGCGAGGAGTTGTGCATGTAATCTCTCTCTCTCTCTCTCTCTCTCTCTCTCTCTCTCTCTCTCTCTCTCTATGTGTGTCCTTTCGTTTTGCGGCGTTTCGTGCGTCCTCTTGTTGGCGGCCCGTCCAGGAGATCTGCGCGGTTCCGGCGTGATGGATGGCACCTTGTGCGCGTGCGCCGTTGACCTCACAGCGGGGGTCGCGAGGGGTTCGTGTTCGGGGGGGGGGGGGGGGGCGAGGGGGTGGAAGGAGGGGGCGTAGGTCCGTGTATATCTTGCACGCGCTATTCCTCGCGACGAAAATATCGGCCGCGAGAGAAGTCCGGGAAGAGAAGAAGAAAAAAAAAGAAAACGGAAAAGAAAAGGAGGAAGCAGTAGGACGGTGGGTGACCATGGCCGTACAAACGACTGCTGCGGTCATTCCTACGCCGCAGCTGAGCTAGGGGCAAAAAATAAAATGTGCCTCTGAAATACGGTTGTCTCACTTATCGGGGTGTGGATTTGGTGGTTCGTACTTAACCTAGCAGCGGCGTGCTAAATAGACGGGACACTAGGGATGCGTGCACTCCCTTCGCGCATCTATCTATCTATCTATCTATCTATCTATCTATCTATCTATCTATCTATCTATCTATCTATCTATCTATCTATCTATCTGTCTGTCTGTCTGTCTGTCTGTCTGTCTGTCTGTCTGTCTGTCTGTCTGTCTGTCTGTCTGTCTGTCTGTCTGTCTGTCTGTCTGTCTGTCTGTCAGTACGTGATGTTGCTAGTTTTTAATTCTCGCTGATGATTAACATTGAGCCGATGAATTTGGGTAAACGAACAGGCCGCCAATTATGGGTCATCAAGCCTGTATTCGCGAAACTACGTCGTGCGCTCATGCGCGTTTCAAAGCGAAGCCTTCTTTGCGGGCACCACCCGCCGTGGTCGCTCAGTGGCTATGGTGTTGGACTGCTGAGCACGAGGTCGCGGGATCGAATCCCAGCCGCGGCGGCCGCATTTCGATGGGGGCGAAATGCGAGAACACCCGTGTGCTTAGATTTAGGTGCGCGTTAAAGAACCCCAGGTGGTAGAAATTTCCGGAGTCCTCCATTACGGCGTGACTCATAATCAGGAAGTGGCTTTGGCACGTAAAACCGCATAATTTAATTTTTTTAATTTTTTTTCTTTGCGGGCACCGCCTTGCCAAGTGTACAGGCATGAACTTTTACTGTTTTTTTTTCTTTTTGTTTTTTTTGCCATGTGTTTGTTTACTGCTGCTGCTGTCACGAGAAGGATTAAGGACTAGTCAAGTTGCTCTTTTGTAACTTTTTTCCTTATATCCTCCATAAACTTGCATATTTATGGAAATAAATTCATTCATTCATTCATTCAACTTGCGCCACGTAATATGCGCCACGCGTCTGGGCGTTCGCAACAAACCTTATCAAGTTCGATGCAGTGATTGCCGAGCGAAACGGTTTATTCCTTCCCGCTGCGTTCTAATAGGCGTCCGCGAGATATAACGCTACCACTTGACGATTTTTAGACAAGAAACGTAACGCAGCAGCCATTCTACCGCTAAGCTGGACTGCAAAGGAGCCCCGATGACTTTGGGCCTTCGCGAGGTCCAGGAAGCACGGAGAGTCCGCTAGATATATCCGAAACCAGGAAGAAAAAAAAATGAGTACGGGATCGTGTCTCTAATAAAGGCATAAAGGAAAACTGCCGGGTGGGGGATGCGTTGGAGGGTTGATCAATGGTGGTCTTTGTCAGTTGTGGCTTGCAACCCTCCCCCAACCAACACCCCCCCCCCCCAAGCCCTCATACCCTTCTCTTCACCGCTGCGAGGAAGACTGTGAAGAACCGAGGATTCACTGCGGGGGCAGATTTTCTTTCTTTTCTTTTTCTAGGTTGGCGCGGGAACAGTCAGTGCGGTAAAGAAGCGATCAGACCACCCTGATCGTCCTCTTCAGCACTGACAAATTGGACGAGCTTTATCATGTCAACTAGCGCTCCCCCTCGCCCCTTGTCCACGAGGCGACGCGGTACTTAAGCTACGGGGGCGAAGTTACAGCGTGTCCGCGCACACCGGTTTAGGTAGGATGCCAGACCGCTATACCACAGCTTATAAAAGAGGTATTCTAGATGTATAACACAAGAGTCGCAAGATGACGGTAACTTGTACTTCGGCCCCTCCAGTTAACCCAATGCAGTGAATGCTTTCTGTCCGTAAAACGAAACTTTCTTTTCTCTTTATTTCTCTTTCTCTATTTCTTTTTTCACAAGGCATCCTAGACTTCCAGCCAAGTTGTGAACTTGGCTGGAAGTCTTTGCAGAGGAGATATCGATGGGCTAGTCGGTTGGCTATTGTAGTTGTAGGCATATAAACGACCACAGAGGGAACGAATAAACTTGTGTCTTTATGTTCATGTGCTCGTTCATGTGTCTACAGGCCTACGCTGCCTCTGCAAATAGCTCTGAAATTGAACGAATTATGGAGGGGCTGGCTGGGGTGAAAAGGAAAAAAGAAAGAAAGAAGGATTGGTGGGAAGCCATCGTGGTATTGTAAAACGCAGTAATGATAAATGTACAATATACGTCGGTTCTCTGAGCCCCGACACACATCCGCTGCAATCAATTTTCCGTCCTCTTTTGTGCGCTCAGCGGGATGAAATTTCAACCACACACCGGGGGACTCGATCCCGCATTCGATTGCGCGCCACATTTTTCTTCTTTGTTATTTTTTTCTTCGTTTCTTATCGAAAAATCACCAGAAATGTCTCGGCTGGTATTCTGGCCGCCACAAAGCTGTGAGGAACTTCCACGGAATTCGCGGAAAATTAATGCGCGAATGTCTGAAAACTGACTCTCCGACCACTGGGCAAACGTTCATCGCGCTTCTTATATAATGCCTCTATATGTGAAGAGAATACGAGTATTTAGTTCGCGTGCGCAATTTAAACTTTTGCTGAACATAGTCCAAAACATGTCTTTCCACCACACCCCTCTTCACTGTTTAGTGAAAATATAACGTCACCGGCACATTGGTTATCCCGTGACACGAAAAAAAGAAGAGAAAATGCCCTTTCCACCGGTTTCCGATAACGTCTCTCACCAGGCACAAAAAGCATGTTTAGAAATCTTCCCCCCGACCCCTAATTGACCCACACTCTTCAATGTTTGCCCGTACATCACACCTAACACTCACTCCTTGCCACGTAAATTTAAACGCAATCAAACATCTAGTTCTTCCGGAAAACAGGGAAAACAGCCGTACAACGCTTTCAATCGAGCCTCTTCTGTAGCCACACTGACAGGTTAACTGTACTGTCGCTGTGGCAGTGACCCTTAAACTGAGGCAGCTATCCTTTAGAAACGCTGCAAGCTATCAACCTACGAGGGACACTACATTTATTAGAATTGATTTGATTTTCTTCTAAACTTAACATGTTCCGTTCGAACTGCTGCAGCGGCGGCCAAATTGGAACATTTCTGCCTTCCACATGCGTTCGAATGGCAACTGCCGCGGGTGGAGCTTGACTCAAAAGTACCCCGCTTCTGTGAATGCCGAGATTTTTAGCCGTTGCATTTTCTCTTTTTTCTTTATGCATGGTGAAGTGGTTACCTCAGCGTGACCGAGTATAATGTTAGCGGGAAAATAAAATTAAAGGAGAGAAAGAAAAGAAAAAAAAACACTGCAACCGATTTCACGGTCGCAGTCACACGCCACGTGATCACGTGACCTCGCACGCGGAACTGCGGCGAAAACTGCGCTCGCGCGCGTTGCCGGAACCGCCCGCGCGGTGGCGCGCGACGCGGACGTTATGCGTTAGCGCCATCTGGCGTCGTGACCCCGCCGGGATTGGCGGTCTCGCTCGCGTGAGCGCCGTGATTGGCGAGCAGATAGCGAAAACCAACTATTCGAGAAAAAAGTAATGTCACGTACTACGTACCGTACAACTGCTTACGTTCCAAATGAAAAAAAAAAAAGGTTTAGAAGAGTTCGACTTCCTCTTTTGGTCAGAGGAGCGTCGGCGTAAGATCTGGAAAAACAGCGGCGATTCGGAGCATAGCTTCACGCTCGAGGCTCGGAGAGATCTGCGCAACTTTCTGCGCATACCTCTAAAAGCGAGTTTTCAGGGTCCATCTCTCATACGCATAGAGATCACCCGCCGAGGCACCTCAGTGGCGATCGGCGTTGCAGAGTAGAGCGAGGTCGCTGGTTCTGTCCCGGCCGCGACTGCCGCATTTCGATTAGGGCGGAACGCCGAAAAACCCTCTCGCACCACGCACTGGGTGCGGGTTAATGAAACCCGCAGGCGGAAACCACTACTACGGCGTGCCTCGTAATCAAAGCGACGTTTCGGCACGTAAATCCGCATATTTCTTTATATATGAATGCAAAATATTTAAGTCATAGCTTATTTCCCTCTGTTTGCTTATACGTTGTGTACGAATAATTTCTGTAACCATCGCTCAGTGCCTACAGCTGTATATGCTTACAAGTTGATACTTGTTTATAAGCATTTGTGACACCTTACGTGACACTGCGATTGTGGACGCCTTTTACGACCACGTGTAGAGTTTCGTAGCCCTAACGGTATAATGTTGATGGCCTTCATCTTCTTTCGTTTCCAATGAAGCTGCTGTGTTTCAGCAGCTATGCGCATCACAGCTAGCGAACGACTGTCAGCACCGCTGAACTTCTTTCAGCTATAGCTGCGATGCATCGTTTTCTTGCCTTCAATCGTGTTGTCTTCGGTGAAGGCGCCTTCGGTATAAAAGAAGCCCATCGGGCAGGGTGTTTCGAAGAACGAACAAAACGCGTTCTCAGCACTACCGGCAGGTGAATGTTCGATAGCGCATCCAGCGGGAAAGTAACGAGCACACGGCTCTGTTAAGAAATTAAACGTATGCCAACGACGAGTTACGGTCATAGCTCTGTGACGTCACAACTACAGTGTGTGCAGGTATTAGGACCCTAGAACTACGGGCGCGCATGGGACGGGCAAACGAAAACCCGACACGCGTCTTCCAACGGCAGGCAGTCTTACGAGGTTGAGTTCCGACAGCCCGTAGACTAGGCACCTTGCATAGTCTAGCAGAGGTGCTTACACTTCTAATGAAGAGAGTCTACACAAACTTCGTACAGAGATTTGTCTTCGCATGGATCTCTGGAATGTCCTTGTGGCCCATAAGGTCCCAAAGGGTTTGACAGCAGTGTGTCCACCGACGGTAATCGACAGAAAAAGTGTAAAATCCGTGGGTTGTTTATGTGCGAACCATATAGTCTTCATACCATATATACAATGCGCCTACGGGCTTTCAATGTGATGCGTAAGCAAGTCTTTATCTGTGTAGACCACGCATGTGCTGTGCGTGTCGTGTGCAAGGCACTTCACCCCCCCCCTCGCCTCCTGGTTTTCGTGGACGGTTACGCAAGAAACAAAAGGGAGGAGGGAAGCGAATAGAAGGGGGGAGAGGGGAGAGGAAGCGGAGTGTTGGAGCGAGCTCGAGCAATCTGAAATCCCCGCAACGCACCCACCCACGGCTGTTATACCAATAAAAAAATAATAAAAAAAAAACGAATGAGAAAGGTGGGCGCAGGCCGAAAATCACGACCCTCGTCACGAACTTTTCTGTTCTCTTAACGCCGCCAATTCTGTTCGTCCGGATACGCTCCCCGCACCTTCTATTTTCGTTTTTTCTTTCCTCGCGTGTCGGGCTGTAAATGCCTGTCCGATTTGCATTCACGATATTCCTTTATTTCGTTTTTTTTTTCGGTCAGCGTGCAGGGGACAGATAGGGAGAGCAAAATTAAGGGGAGGGACGAGTGTAGGGGGGGGAGGGAGTCAAAAGCGACTGGTGGTTTGTACGTAAAAATAAATAAAAAAAAGGGCTGGGTTCGGCCTAGCTGGTGCTTACAAAATATAATTTGAACTGTCTATAGCATCCTCAGACCCGAAGCGCCAGTTGAGTAAATCAATTTTTTTTTTGCAGAACGTTTGTGCTGTGCCGATTTGTGCACCAAAATGTTGTGGCTGCGCTTTATTTATTTATGTATTTGCTTATTTTTTCTCACACGAGCGCTGCCTGCTAAAATATGCGCTTGTCTGCTGCGTTTGCTAGATTTATTATAGGCCTAAAATGATTAACAACGTCTGGACGCATCGAAAGTGCATGTTAGAAGTACGTCTTCATCTGCTTGCTTTCTTTCTTCTTTCTTTTTTTTTTCACAAACGCTGCAGGACGCGCTGGCGCTGAATGTCAACGTCTCGAGCAATTCCGGCGAGTTTCGAAACGAGGAAGCTTACCCGCATGACACGCATCGTCGCAGCGAAGGCGAGAACCCTAATCGAAACGTTGTTCTCCAGCCGGCGCCCCTCGTTCGTGCATTTTTTAAAATAAATTCAAGTTATTGGTCTGTCTGCCACCTCTACGTCTGTAACTTAGCCTTCATCTGTAATAGGTGCTATAGATACACTGTACTACAGATAGCTATATGTTTGAATCACGGTGTAATACTCAACAACGGCGTAAACGCGCAACTGTAATTTGGGCTCAACATCCGGGCCTTCAGTGGCACTCTCTTTGCATCGGCTTTTATAGGCTATATGTATGCATACTGCCGGTATAAATGGAAACGCGAGCGGGAGGAAACGACCGATCGGATTGTCTATTACGCGCAATTACACGTAAGTGCGACGCGTAATCGCTTTTCACAGCCGGTTTCCAATTAAGTGCGGAGTAGACAGCGAGTGTATACTGTATGCGTTGTAGTTCGAAAAGTATGGGAGAGGCCTTTGGCCTGCAGAGGGCGTAGCCAGGCTGATGATGATGATGACGACGACGACGACGACGACGACGATGATGATGATGATGATGATGATGATGATGATGATGATGATGATGTATACGTTTTGGAGTCTGAAGTGAGTCGCTGTTGTAAATTCGGGTGATCCGCGCCGCGGCTAGCCCAGTGGCTGTGACGGTGCGCTGCTGAGCTAGAGGTAGCGGGTTCGATCCCTGCGGCCATCGCCGCGTTTCGATGGAAGCGAAATTAAAAAAAAAAGAAAAGCAGAAGAAGTCGACCACTTAGGTGCAGTCGAGCGTTTAGGTGCAGATTAAGGAAAGAAACCCAAGCGGTGAGAATTAACCCGCAGTCTCCCCTCCATCCCCCCTTGTAACGGACTGTGGTTTTTGCTAGGTATAACACCCCCCTCCAATTTAATTATTTTAGCAAACGTCGGGGGGGGGGGGTAACGGGGGGATTGGACAGCGCATTGAAGCACGTGGTGCTAGCAGCGCAAAACGTAGACGGGACACGAGACGAGAAGAGAACACCAGAAGCGCTGACTTTCAACAAAAAAAAGTTGTTGAAAGTCAGAGCTTGCGGTGTCGTCTTCTCGCCTTGTGTCCCGTCTACGTTTTGCGCTGCTAACGCCAGGATGGAAAACCTACAAGCCCAAGCTTCTATTCTAGCGAACTGCATTGAAGTAGTTTCGGAATTGCTCGCGTTTGAGCTTACCGCTCGTGTTAGACCTTATATGCGTTTGTACCTGGGCCGATTACTCACTCTAGGGAACATTATAATCATGAGAAGGAAGAATAAAAATGAAATAAAAATGACCCGCAGCTTACCGCTAATCCTTTGAACATAACAAAAGTGTACGATTCTTGCATTCTGGCACTACTACTAGCATATCGGGCAGGAACTTGGAAGTTAAGGAAGAAGCGTGAGAGCAAGTTAGGGACCGCGCAACGAGCGACGGAACCAAAAAAAAAAATGAAATGTTTGGCGTAACGTTAAGAGACACGAAGACAGCGGTGTGAATTTGCGAGCAAGGGGATGTGACCCACATTCTAGATGACACTATGAGGAAGAAATGGCGCTGAGTAGACCGTGTAATGAGTAGGACAGATAATTGCTGGGCCAGAGTTACAGAATGGGTGCCAAAGTAAGGGAAGCGCAGTCGAGGACGGCGCAGTATTAAGTGGTGTGACGATGTTATGAAATTTGAAGGCATAACTTGGAATCAGCTGGCGCGACACAAGGGTAATTTGTATCACTGGCAAGGCCTTCGTCCTGCAGTGGACATTAAAGACTACCTTCATACCTGCCGGCCTGCCCTGCCCAGTCATGCGAGTATTCTAAGTTCGATAGTCCGAAGGAAAAGACTTGTCAAATACTTTTGTTTCCAAACAGTATGCATAATTCCTGAAGTCTAAAGGAGTCTACCTAAAGTATGCAGACATAAGAGAGATAAACAAAAGGTAAGGAGGAGAAAAAAACGGACAAGAAGGTCAAAGGTCAACTAGGCGCAAGTCCGGTTTGCTACCCTACAGAGGGTGCCTTCCTCGCTGCTCCTTTTCCCCAACCCCCAGTGCAGGGTAGTAAACGAGACTATTAATCTGGTTGACCTCTCTGCCTTCCATCTCATTTTTTTTTCTCTCTTCTCTCGTTACCAAGGTATAGACGAGAGTTCGAGGGAATACCGTCTGGTCATTTAAAATCATCGTTACAGGAATGAAGCAGGTCAGGGACCATACCAGGGCTGACCAGGGACTATACCAGAGCTAATTTGGGGCAGTTGGTGGAACACCGACATACTGAACAGCACAAACGACAGGACTACGGGAACGCAACAAGAGCTTTAGGTGTATTTGCCTGTGTGTGTATAGATGGGTCGGTGGGCGTGTCGGTGACATTGGCTATCTTTCTTGCTGCCCACCTTTTCAGGTGCCTCGTTATAACGAAGCGGGATATAGCGAAATAACGGACACAACGAAGTTAAGTGAAATTCTCTTTGAAATCCCCACAAAGATTCCTTTTGCAGTAAACGCAATAGTGTACATAACGAAGTAATGGATATAACGAAGTCTGACTCCCCATTCAGCTTCGTTAATGCGAGGTTTCACTTATGTATTTCCGCTCCTCGAACGAAACCACCAGTTGATAGTCAGCGTCTACGGTTGTCGTCTTCCAGGGGACGCATTCTTGGGCGATCACTTTCGGCGATACTATATCGCCTTCCGCGCGACGTAGTGCTCAAGCAGCCAATCAGCTCATACGGTTTTGCGGAACCAGCCATATATAAGCGCGCCCGAAAGTGATATCGCCGAAAGTGATCGTCCCAGAATACGTCCCCTGCAGTCCCCTTGTCTGCGCTGCTTGTTTCAGAATGTCTGCGCCAAGCCTAGTCCGACCAAAGCATCGCTCGCAAACCGGCGTGTTTGTAGAATCGTACGTCAGCGAGTACACGCGTCCTTAGCTGCTCTGCAACAGCTAGATCGGTATACTCCGCAACAATGCATGGAGTTACCTAGGCTAAAGAGCGCTGGCTACCGTTGTGTTCCTGTAAGTACCCGGAAGGTCGCCGCAACCGCCTGCATGACACTCGATCCCGCGATTGACCAACACTGGCCAAACTAGGGAAGCCGCGACCCAAAGCCAACGTTTCGGCCAAGGGACCGCCGGATGTAACAGATGCGGAGAGAGGGACGAAAATAATATTATTAAAAAGGTAACGTGCTATAAAAGAAAACATATAAATATAAGAATTCCTTGCGACGAAGCTGGAAGCTCTTTTTTTTCCTCTTTGCTTACTGTGCAACAACGAAGGAATTACTGAGGAGACACACTTGTGGGAACCGTGCCACATTTCCAAACGTACTAACCATGTCCAAACAGCACGGAAACACTGGCCCAAGACGCGCTTGTTCGCCGACTCTTTCTTTGCAAGGATTATCACGGAATGGAACAAGCTGTATGGAGCGCAAGAGCGCTCTGAGAATGAAGACTTCCTTATATTCGTGTCGTAACCCCCCTCTGCTCTAACGCCCCTCGGGCAGCGCGGGGGTCATTCTCGAATTAATAAAAAAGGAAAAAAAAAGTGCCGACTCGGCCCCTGCACGATGTAATGGTCTGTCGCGCTGCGATCGCTAGCTGAAAGTGCTGGCAACATGAATCGGGGGAATGGGGGGGGGGGAGAATAAGTAAATGCAAAAATAAAGAGGCATCTGGAGGGGCAACTGTCGAGATATTAAGTGCACACACACACACACACACGGGCACCCACGCGTGCACAAAGTGTTGCGAAACCCGTAGGCGACGACGCCGGCTGTCGCAGCGGGATACCACGTGACACCATGGCCGGTGGCGCGAGGCGCACACGCCGTTTCGCATTAGTTGTGTGCAGCGCGCTTCTCGCAGGGAGGCTGAACGTGCGCGAAACGGGCACGCATTGTCTTACATCCTATGTACTATTGGCACTGCGGAAACATGACGGCAGTGTTCCATTCATTCATTCATTCATTCATTCATTCATTCATTCATTCATTCATTGACTTGAGCACCACATAGGAGAAAAGGGACAATTAGAGAGGTGGTATTGGAGGGCTCCGTGTTAATTTTGGTCACTTGGGGTTTCTCCTGCCTCCGGGGCCAGGGACTTGAGTCCTTGACGTCGTCCTCAGAAGCAAAGCGTCACCACGGCGAGTCCAAAAAAGAAACTCACCTACGCGCTGTTTCGTCAACGTGTTGGTTCTTGAACAGCGCGTGCAATTGCGACGGCTCCGGAACATTTGCCATCTCTCTGCTTCCACTTTCAGACACCGAATATACTCGCAGTCGTCGGGAAGGTGTCGGTATACGATCGTAATTCCTGATGTGGACACGTTAGCGTACGTTAGCGTACGTTAGCGTATACCGGCACGCTTCTAAAAGAACAGCCTGTATACCAGCCGTTGTGTTCGCTGAAGCATTGGTGGGACAAAGTCTGCATTTTCGGCATTCCCAGCAGTTTCGATGTATCCACAGAAATGAAGAGAGAGAGAGAAAGATAAATGAAGAGCCTCGTAGCGTAAGAGATTGCAAAAACGAAAGAAAAATACATTAGCGCGTTTTTTATAAATGTTGTACTTGATTAGAACCGTTAACCGATTAGAACCTTGAGAGTTACGGTAACGAGGCAAACAACGCGAAGTGAAGTACACCATATATTAATTCCTTTTTTTTTTTCGCTCTATGCTAACTAACAACGGATCCGTTCCAGCTCGTCCAAACGTTAACCTAACAGTTTCTCTCGCTAATGTTCGGTAAATAGAAATAATAACAAAAGAAATCGATCGGGAGACCATGAATGAAGGCAACTGATCAATTGTTTAAACGGAAACTATAGTACGACTCTCACGTTGTGTCCGCGGAGACCGCGATCGCTTCGAGACGTCGCTTTTCCGAGTCCGGAGTAGCCCGCAGCTTTCACTACGCTGCATGCAACTACGAGCAGTCTGCCTATTTGTTTGTTCACTCTTTGTTTCGAAGAGCAAGCAAGGAGGTAGAGCGCGTGCGCGTGTCCTCTTAGGGATAACGGTCCATCCCGCAGTTGGCGGCCCCAATTAGACCGGCCATATGCCACGCGCCGGTGCTGCCCCCGTTTGTCGCCCCGGTGCATGTATAGTGGTCGCCGCTTCCCTCCCCCTCCCCCTCGCCCTCTTCTCTACGCACGGCCACTTAAGCCTCGCACGCGCCTCAAAGGCTGCAGCCATACGTGTACAGAAGAACGCCCACGTGACACGTAGCTCGGGGCGATGAGCTCGCTCCTCGAATTTTGATGCTCCGCAGATTCTATTCGCGAAGGTGAGAAGGAGGTTTCTCCGAACATCCGCGCCGGCTGATAAACGCAGCTGTGCGACGAGAGCTGCCTACGTTCGTCGACACCAGGGCAGCGCGCTGGACCACGTGAGACATGTGAAGCGCGATCGGGATGCCTTAGAACACGCACCTATAAAGCGACATATAAGAAGGAAGAAGAAGCATGTGCTTGCTGCGGTAAAGCTACGGAAACGATGGAGCATGTTTTACTGGAATGTGAAGACGTCTGGCCAGCGGTCGATTTAGGCACAACTGGCCTCCTTGAAGCACTTGGGTTCAGCGAGAGCAGTGGAAAAGTAAACATGTCCCCAATAGGGATTAGTAAGAGGCGATTTGAGGATTGGTGGAAGAAAAGTAGGGAAACAAAAAACGGAGACGTACAAAAGCCCAGTTCACAAAACGGGATCAGAAAATTTGGTTATCGGGGTTCATAGGTTTTTTTTTCTCCATTAACCTAGGTAGGACATTAGGCAGTATAATACCAAGAGCTTGGTGGCGCAATCCACCGTCCCGTTCCAAAGGGTACGCTCATAACATCCATCCATCCATCCATCCATCCACTCGCTAAAAAGATGTCATATGAAGCCAACAAACATAGACACCAAGGAAAACACTGGGGAAATTACTTGCGCTTGCTAATTGAATTAAAGAAATTATAAATTAATGGAATTCAGAATGGATGAAAACGGGCCCCTCGGTTAACCCCCGTTCTTCTCGCCAAAAATGAAGTGATAGAAACAGAGACTGCGAATCGCATGCAAAGAGTGGGGAAATAAACAACAGCAACAAAAAAAGACCAGGGAGATTTCCAAGAAAGAAATGAGAAGGGAAAGTCTGCGCACTAACACGGAGGGCAGTGCATGCCTTGCCTTTTGGGGTTCGAGCTGGTTGCCTACGGACAAAAACATACGCGGAGCAAATATTCGCAACAAGATGAGGCATGCATGCATATGCTGCAGCAAAAAAAGAAAAAAAAAGAACTGTGCCCTAAAAGATAACAGCTGAGTTTTAATAATACGTAGCTTGGCTTGGGTGTCAAATACGAAAGGACTTCCACAGCCCGTGAAGAATGAATGACAACAGTAAAGAGTATTTTCTTTCTCCAGGATTCACTGCCGGAGCTGGGAGTTTGACAACCAATGGTGCCCCACCGCTTAAGCACTTTCGCATTGCAGTGCAAGTTGTTTACCTATAATAGGAAGGGGGCAAGTCCAAGGTTGACGTTTGATAGATGGTCAAACGTCAACGAAATCTAAGTGACCGATAGATCAAACGAATGATCAGTCAGTCAGTCAGGACAGAACAGAACATGCCTGTTTAGGACCGATTCTTTCATGTTGCGCACACAGACACGTACGCGTTGATATATGCATGTGGGAACACAGAACCCTAGTTGGACGGCCGGGTGAGAGAAGTCCTTCGAGTAGCAGTGATTGGGATTCGGCAAACCGATGGCGGCACAATGTAAGACGTAAAAAAACAGTATATGCACCACGTAAAGCGCAATTTCCGGCATAGATGGTATTCGTAATTTCACAGAAGTGCAGTATAATGGGACGCAAACAGGGAGAAAAAATATAAACGTATTGTTTGACATCCTCGAGCTCGAACTTTATGACAAGGAGACTGGTCATGTCACTACTAGTCACTCAATGAACGAATGAATCAATCAGTCAATCAAGTTGTCCATTAGCTCATTCAACTCAAAGCGGACACACCTCCTATCATGCAGTACTTTTGCACGCACTTCGTATGCGCATTGATGCGAAAGCATCAAATGGCCCATTGAGCGAAAAAGCCGACGTCTGTCGTCCGGAGCTTCGAAACGGCACCTACATTCCCATTGGCGGCGACGCCACACACCGTGTGCGCTTCTACAGAGCAGGGAGAGAGAGAAAGGCAAAGGAAAGACAGGGAGGTTAACCAGAGATTATCTCCGGTTGGCTACCCTGTACTGGGGGAGGGGCAAGGGGACGCGATAGGTGAGAGAGAGACGGATAACAAAATAAAAACTACACACGCACGCACGCACGTACACACAAACTGTTTCTGCGGGCACTGTCACGCAGCCCGCAAAGGCGTTCCAGTGTTACGCAGTGTCACCGCACAATCCTACGTCACACAACGTAGTCACGGGACGCGTTGTATTGCAATAGCAATTATATGGACCCTCCACGCGAACTTTCGCCGTCGGCGTCGCCGTTAGGGTCCGTATAAAGTTCAAGTGCCATAAGGTCGTTGTATCGTAATCTGTATCTAATCTGCTCAGCATGCAGCGCGCTCTGTGTTCATGGCACGATACGCCCCCATGTGATAAGGGCGTTACCCGCCTGTTCACAACGTGTATAAAACCAGTGCTGAATAAACGCGGGGTCTCACTTTTGCCCAGCAAGTGACACACGACGTGTCGTCGTCTGCTCCACTCGATGCAGTCGTATCTCGCCCCGCACGTTGTATGCTGCAGGTGCGAGGGGAAGCGTGTGAGGGCGGCCGGGAAGGCTGATGGCTTGATTCGCGAAACGTGTGGCGGGGGGGTGGGGGGAGGGAACGCGCGTCTTCTCCTCTATTGCCCAAATTTGCCTATTGTCTCTATTGCCTAAAACCCATCTATTTCGCCGACCAGCGGCGGCGGCATGTGGTTTGATAGGCTTAGGCCCGGTCGTGCGGCGCCCTCACCCTATACCTTTGAGGTAGTCACCAGTGGGTGCAAAGGTTAGCCGAGCCGAGATGGCTTGTAGCTGAATGTGCGCTGTCTTCCCGCGCGCCTTGTGCTGCAGGTCGGGTAATCGCAAGTTTCGGAGACGCGTTGAAGGCAGAGGCAGCAGAAGCTGCCGAATTCGATCCCCTCTGTTCGCGCTGTTCATCCCGACAGCGTTGTGACGGCGGGTGTTCGCAGTCATCGAGTGAGACTTGTTCATGTGTGCCTCTTTGGCGCTTGACGTCTTGCTTGATAGTTAGTAAGCAGTTGTTCACTGCGGTTTATATGGCCGAGTAAAACTACGAATCTTGACTTCGTGTATCTGCGTATAATACTTTGTTATCGCTACCACTGTATCGCCTTTCGGGTGAAAGTGGGAATTTTGAGTGCCCGCTTGTTCTTGTTCTTCTTTCGTATTCTTTCCGCTAGTATCGTGTATTCTTGCAGCTCATTATAATCTCACTATACTGCCGTTTTTCATGTGCATCTTCCTGGAATGTTGCTGCATTTTTGAGTCATCTTCTAATTATTTTCTGTTCATTTCATTTCATTTCATTTGGGCATTAAAGGCCTGAAGACATATATATATCATAAGGAGAGGCATTTGCATGATTCAATAGCTCGGGAAATTAACCAGACAATAGAAACGACGTACCATTATTATTTACCTATTTTATAACATTCTCTAACCAGTGCATTGCTTTGTTCTTACCTCTGGCCTTGCGCTTTGCACACCGCTTGTAGATTATGATGCAGACTGGGCTTTGCCCCGTTGTGTGTGCTTCCTCAAAGCTATTGTGATAAATGGTAAACTTTGCGGTTTCCTTAATATGTCTGATATCTCCGTTCCCTCGACTTTTCCCCAAACAAACTATGTAGCAAACGAAATAATTTCGCTCCATTTATATCCGTTTCTCCCACGCCCCGTCTTCTGGGCCGTTTTCGCAGCATAGTGTACGTAAACCAACAAGCCCAGCTATAAGAACCCTCGTGAAAATCATTTCATTGCGACAGGGAAGCGCTTACCGAACCCGATATTGCCTGTAGCTTCGGTGATCTAACGAGAACCTATACGCATTCAGTACAACGCGATGGTCACGCCTTCGAAAATGTGTATACTACGTAGCGGCACATCACAAAGACGACGCTGTTCAACGTTCTATACGCGACCCCTACTTTAAAAAGAATGGCGCCCGACGTGGGCGGGGTCAACGTGCGTGCTTCAACGATGCCGCTACGACGCGTGTACATGTGGCCCAGACGTACGCGTTCCGAGAACGTTTGCAGTACACACCGCGTTAAACGAAGCGCACAATTGTTCCAGTGGGGCTCGACAACGCCGCCTTCACACCTCGACGCGCATTGCAGGCGTAGTATGTGCGTGCACTATACACAGGCGTACACTCCTGCCTCACTTGGACCGCCGCGTATGCACACAGAAAAGCTGTTAAAGCGTGCGCGCTCCTCTGTGACCGAGTAAACACGAACAAAAAAATAGCGCGCAAACATACTACTGCCGCACACACACACACACGCCGAGGCGCCGTCTGACAGCGTAACGCTTCCACGGGTGCCAACAAGCTTACGTCGCGAAAAAAAGAAAAAATAAGGAACCTCTTTCGTACATGTATGGAGCCAATTCCCCTCTATCGTGAGATTGACACAGCAACGGGGAAAAACGCGCCGCGCTGCCAGAACGTGGCACGCTTTTAGCGAGTCGAGGGAAAGAAGGAAACATGGAAGCGAACGCTCCGATCGTTCCGGGGTCCGCGCTCGCCACCATGAACGTGCCGCCGACGCGTGCAGACGTGTGATAACGCCACTTAGGCCTAATGTGTCGGCGGCTTCCACCTAAAGAGAGCAGACGACCAGCACTCTTGACGTCTGCTAAAAAAAGGAGAGTCGAGGGGTCCGGGGTGGGAGTAGGGGGGGGGGGTATATGAGCTTTAGCGCCAAGAGTCGTCTGTCTTTGTCTTCGTCGTTGAAGTATACATACCGTATACACGTAACTCCACTCTTGTTAACGTTAGCAACCCAACATCAGTGGTAACCGCGACTCTCGCTAAGCCGCCGGCAGTTAACTATATATATATAGCAAGTGTCAGCCAAACGTTCCCGAAATTATACCGTTTCACAGAACTCAAGCAGACAGTCTCTGCTGCGTATCCATGCTTATATAACAGTGCAAGGGAGTAGAAAAAGTTGACGTTTATATAGCTTAGCTTTGCTTCAACAAAGATGAGAATATATGCATATTGTGGAACAACATACCAGGTGTTTCAGCGAGGACTTTCAAATTTCTTTAAAAATTTCCTGCGACACATAGCACAATTCGAGACCATGAGCTGGTCTACTTGAAGAGACGGATATTGTTTGCAAAAAAGGCCGTGAAGAAGACTTGAGTGCCCGACTACAGACATCGTGCTCCTAACTTAGTGCATGTGAAAGTGTGGTATAGACTTACGTGTTCCCCCCCCCCCCCCTCTCTCCCCCTCTCTCTCTCTCTCTCTCTCTCTCTCTCTCTCTCTCTCTCTCTCTCTCTCTCTCTCTCTCTCTCTCTCTCTTCCCTTTCCCCTCCCCACGTGTAGGGTAGCAAACTGGACTCAGTCTGGTTAACCTCCCTGTCTTTCCTTCTTCCCTTCTATCTCTCTGCAAAAAAGGAAATACATAACCGGCTAATTAACAAAAAATTACTAATTAAGTTTTAAATAATTATATTGCGGCACATATTGTAATTTACAAGTTCTAGCGGGTGAGACTGCAAGTCACATCCACTTGAAGAGAATTGCGTGGATGACACTATTTACGAGATATGCGCCGTCGAACTTGCGGTAGAAAAATGTACTGTCGTTCTACTTACTTTCTTAACAAAAGGTCGCTTTATGCATTGAAGCACAAGAGTAACTGGAACGCCAATGCATTTCTCCGCAAAGTTTGGGAATCAATATCTCGAAACTGGTGTAATCCTGGGAATTCGTTCCAAGTGGATTCGCCTTGCCGTCTCCCCGGCTGGAATTGGTCGATTTCAATATGTGCCATAAGGTAATTATTTAAAGAAAACTTAATTAGTGAATCTGCCACGGGCAAGTTTAAAATAAAAATGTTGATAGTGTTCGCTAAAACAACCTGTGTATACAGCGCTGTGTGTTTTCCTATGCTGTGCATACATGTCCTTCGCCTCCCTGTCATGCATGCTCACGCCTTCATCGTCGTGTTGTCGTTGTTCCGTCACGAACACGTCATTATAACATCTGTATCGTAAGCATAAGACGTTTTTGTTAATTAGTTCGGACTTGTGCTTCGATTTATCGCCCAAGTAATATCCGCCTCTCTGAATGATCCAGCTCAAGGACTAGAATTACGTTATCTGCAACGCGCTATTCCCAAAAATTCCATAAAACTTCAAAATTGTCACCCTGTATAGCATTGCCGAATCGCATATGCACGACACACATCTGACGACGCGAAAAAGCGACTCAGATATGGCGACTCGTACAGATGTATACGGCTGGAATCTGCGCGGGAAAATGACCGTGCGAAATGCGCTAGAACAACATTGCATGCTCCGAACGAGGTCCCGTCCTCAATCGCGGACCGGCGCTTCAAGTGTTCAACGAGTTGTGTGCGCCAATTCATCTTCCTGTTTCGCGCATCGTCGAAGCTCTTCGGCAACACACTGACCGGTTTGGTTAACGCTCCGCGCCGGCGTAGTGTATCGCACAGAACGCGTGTGCCGCGGGGGCGTGGGAAAGATGACGATTGCCGGCACGCAGAACAATGCGACGAGGCAGGGAAATTGAAAAAGCGTGGCGTATAATTTGACACCGAGCCGTTACACCATCGCTAATAGATAAGCGCCGCGTAATCTCTAATGTGCAGTCTATAAATTAGCATAATGTGCGCCGATCTCGAGAAAGACTTCTGCGGTTTTCGGTATCAGAAGCAGTCACGCTATTAGCAAACCCTGAACGAACACGTTCAGCAGACGGAACCAGACGATCCAGACGTGTCTACTATATATACAGAGAGAGCCTGCATCGTGAACGTTGGTTTCTGCGACAGAAGAAACCAGAAGGTCACCAGACGATCACCAGACGTACTGGGCCTTTCCGCTGTGGGAGAGCCTGCATTGCGAACGCTCGTTTGTACGGCAGACGAGACCAGACGATCACCGGACGAACCATGGTGCGTCTGCTATGAGAGAGTCGGCAATGCGAACATATGTTTATGCAAACAGACGGAACCAAACGATCACCAGACTGACCAGGCGGGTCAGTTATCGAGAAGATCTGCGTCGCGAACGCTGGTTTCGTCAGGGGACGGAGCCGGCGATCACCATCACCAGAGCACGCTGTCCGGCCCGAACCCAGTTTTGTATTTGCAGCACATAGAACCAGACGGTCGCTTACAGTTCAACGTGCATCCCGAAGGACTGCACAATCTATAAGAGCCTGCATCATGGACGCTGTCTCCTTCATGCAGCAGATGGAACCTGTCGATCACTAACAGCAAAGCACTCCGTGCGTCCTGACCCTGCACTCCGTTTCAGAGTGCAGGGTCAGGACGGTTTCGGAAGAGTCTACATGAGCGCTTATAGCGGAACAGTAACATGACTCAAGAGCACGCAAGGAAAGTACTTTCTGCGGCTTCGTAAAAACGCCAAGTCTTGACCGAAACTTGCTTAATTAAAACGTTCCGTTTCCTTCATTCCTTTGTAGCACGTAACAGTGCTGCTGCGCCCACCGTGGTCCTACGCCAGCAATATGTCGTATGCTGTCCGTGTGGTCTTGCGTAATAAAGGCTCGGGTGCACCGCTTTGCTACGACCCGAAGGCACCCGCGAGTAAATGCTTCTTGGATGGTAAAGACACCCACTGCCCGATACCGAGACATTTCCTATTACGTCTGTAAATTTGTTCTTATTCTGTTTACTTAATTCTTCCACTGATACGTCATTGATGACACTGTTGAACGGATGACATAGCATATGACAGCATTTAATTAGCCACAGGCACTGCTTCTCTTTCGCTTGCTTGAGAGCGCATTTAACCACTCATTGAAACAACATCAACGGGAAGACTCAGGCTATTCAATTCTGGAGACATGCGGGTTTCAATTCTCCTGCTTTGAGAAAGTAAGAAGACGTCGATCTGTATGGCAATCCGCGTGCACTGGTGCTTGAAATGTAGTGCGCAGGAACTGTACCACTGCATCATAAAGTCGGCATCTGAAATACGAAACAGCAAAACGATGCTTTCGAACGGCTAAATCTCTCGCGCCTTGCTCTATCCGGCGGTGGCCTCCACTTTCACACTGCGCGTCGCCTACGAGCTCACGCGGGTTAACAATACACGACAGCCGTTGCCGAGAGCACTTGCCTAGAGAGAGAAAGTAGTGCACAATCAAGAAGAAAACCACAAGAAGGGAAAAAAAATAAAAGCTCAAACGAGGAGCTGTGCCGAGAACCGAGTCAACCGAATTTTTCCGAACAGATCCATCACGCATGGCCGGGGCACAATAGAGCTATCGCATTCTAATCGACGTCGTCTGCTCTCCTCAATGGAGGCGCGAGCATGCAGACGATTCGCGCCCGAACAGCAGACGACGATCGCTTCCCCTCTCTTTAGCGCGGCGCGACGCCAAGCAGAAGTGCCGCAGCAGAAGCGCGCCGCGACGTGTAGCAGACGATTCCGAGTCCCTTTTCAAAACGGGTTCCTCCTCCTCGAAGCGGAATTATAGGGTTCGGCTGCCCCGGCGAAAAACCACACTCAAAAGATGAAGACGGCCTCGCACAAAGGGTTCCGATGCCTCTGGCAAAAAAAGAAAAAAAGAGAGAGAGAGCGCGCGGCTCCTCCTTTTGATATTTGACTGATATAAGCGGCCCGTTCGCGCTGCGTTTTCTGTCTTGGCTTTGCCGCGGCGTGATTGGCATCCACTTTTGTTACGCGAGCAGACGCCGCCGCCGCCGCGTCTGCTATACATACAGAGAAGCGCTTTCCAGGTCCGTAACAGCGCACGTAATTTCAAACGCAGAGGAGCATTGAGATGTCAGTGGGGTGGAATCCCTCGCTACTTGAAGAGGAGTATTCCGAAGCGGTGTTGTGGACGAAGCGGAACCTCTGTGCTCTCCTGTGCGAAAGCGAAATGCCGAGGTGTCAAACGAGCGCGATGGCTGTAACACGCCTGGGCGGTCCAGAAGGCTGCAGAAACGCGCCTTCTTGCCAACCACTTCGGTGGTCCGTGCGGTTCTTTCAGGAGCGTTTGACGCTTGAAGATGCTCTGTGATGGAAGATTAATTATTGTTTCCGTGTATCAATCGCAGCATCGCGAAATTTACACTCTGTATGCGCGCAGCTTCGTTGGGTTTGGCGTGTGGATATTCCGGCGCATGCACTGGCTTCTGGATGGCGCTGAACCGTGTGCGGCCGAAGCAGGCGCGAAGGGTTTCACTTCGAGTCACGTGGTCGTGTTCACACCGCGGTTCTCATTCTTTCGCGAGCATGCCCATAAGGCGCGCATGCGCGGGGCATTCGTGAACTCTGGATCCTGCATGATAATCTCTGCATACGGCGAATTGAAAATTCCTTGACTGAGACCTTTTATCGCTTTTCACTGAGCTTAGGACGAAACATTTTCTTGGAAAAACAAAGAACGCTCAATTTGAACGCGTCGGTATGCGTGCTGTTTTAAATTATATATGCCTCGCAGTTTTCAGCATCATGCGTCGCTACAAACTGAATTGTGAGGTCTGCAACGTTCCACATCTGGACAGTCGATTATGAGGGACGCCCTTAGTGCAGGTGGCTGCAGAATAATTTTGACCTCCTGGGGTTATCTAACGTGTACCCGCACCTCGAAACACGGCCGGAAATCGGACTCGCAACCTTGTGGTCAGTAGCTGCAGGACGCCATAGATTTACTAAACCATCGCAGCGGTTCCGATAAAAGAGATACCACGTGTCGGCAGCATCAAAGGTAAATGCCATAATTGCTTCATTTATTTATTTTTTTGTACGAGACTGCGCAAAGCATAAACTTCTTCCGAAAGTTGTTTCTTCTTTTATTATTATTAAAATTAAGATTATAAGAATACTTAGCGTGAACTTTCAGTGGCGACGGCTACTTATTTTCACGCAGCAGTAACAAAAATAAATGTCTATGTAAGATAAGTACAAACATCACAAGTTCAGCAAATCAAGTGTGAAAACAGCAGATAAGGTTCCCGATGTATACTCGTCATTTTAATGGCTTTTATAGTGCGGCAAGCAACATGTTCGGATGCAAGAAACGACGTGGTATAAGGATCCTGCTTAATTTCGGCAACCTGTGGTTCTGTAATGCGCAACGCGGTACAGTCCCGCTCTTTCTTTCTTATTTTGCATTCCGCAGTGATTGGAATGCCGTGACCGCGCACATCAATACCCGCAACTTCATGCGCAGTATCCAAAACCTGTAGCCATCGAGCCACCACGTCGACTTCTATAACCTATCCTCAACTTTCGCGCACCATCGTGTTTTCCTAGAAGAACCAACTTGACAAAGAACGCACACTTCAGGGCGCCATTTTGGTGCCGAAAACGCGCCAAGACAAACGAATCCTTTGGTTGGCGTGCCCCTCGCACACCGTTTACATCTGCTGAGCGCCGTTAATAAGTCGTGTCTGCTACTTCAAAAACGAAAGAACGAGGAAACAACAACAACAAAAAAAAGCATCGACACGCTCGTTCACCCGATTTTCCTAACCGCCCGCGCAACAGTGCGTTTGAGCCCGCCGTTCCGCGCAGCTTTTCGTGAGATGGGCAGGCACGTCTGGTTGCGCATGTATACGAGACGGCTGTGTAGTCTGCTATCTTTAAAAGCGCGAGCGCCCCCGCCCCATCTTAAAAAACTCTCGTTTCCATAAGCACCGGCGTCGTAAACGCTCGTTATCGTCTGCTCGCCCCACTTTTCGCTTTTGTTTCTGCTGTTCTGCGTAAACTCCGCGAAAACAAAGGGCAGCTGCTTTTTTTAGATGCAAAGAAAGGCCGTCTGCTTTCCAGCGGTGCCCCGCCTGACTTCGTAGCTTTGACTTCTGCTTTGCTCCGCGGTGCATTTTTAATCCCGTTTCTGCGCTTTTCCCTTTCGCGTATGTGAATTTATGAGCGACTACGTGCAACACGCTTTCAGGTCGTGCACACGTTTAGCGGAGCTCCGTAGATAGTGTTAGCAACCTTGTCCTTGCCGGCGCACGAAAGCGGTAACGTTTAATCACCGGTTCGCAGGCCGTGTTCACCGTGGCCGTGTGCATGGTACATCATAAAGATAAAAGAAGGGTCGGCGGGGCGTGGTGTTCAAGTTCGCGCTGCTGTACAGCAGACGAAACACGCGCACGGAGTGGTCCTGTCTTTCGTTATCGCTTATTGAACACGAAGTACCTCCACTACATAAAAATCACCTACTCTGCCCGAGTGCGGGCGCAAAGCAGACGGCTTTTGCAGCAGGAACATCGTCTGTTTCTCCGCGCTCTGCGCGTCGTCTGCGACGTTTTATAGATTATGAAGTGATTACTCGATAACATCTGCGACGCGTTATGATGCGCGTTTATTCGTTGTTTTCTTGCGTTTATTAAAAAGAAAATGAAATGAAGTTGCACGAGCACTGGCATCGCAAATGCATCGAACTTCAGTGTATTAAGCGGACATGCTACAACATCTTACAAGTTCTCTGCAGAATGTAAAAAATAAAATTGAAAGTAATACATACTTTTCGGATATAATTTTCATGAAGCGCTGCAGTTTCCTACTAAGCGACTACAACGTATGCAGGAGTACCGGGGCTTTCCCAAGGGCAGTACGTATTCCATGTGCATCGTCGCGGGTTTTCCTTCGTTTCACAGCGCTGTTATTGTTGCTAGGAAAAGACAGCCAGAAGGGAAAAAAACATCTATTTTAAACTCCAGACAGTAACCGCCCTTCTCGGTGCATATAGTACCCCACAGAACAGGGCGCTTATCTCGAATTTCCCTTTGTGAAGAAAAGAATGAGAAATGCCGTCTGCCACCGTCGGACAGGAATGGCAAGGAAGCTCTAGCAGACCACGTGCGTCTGTCATTCGTCTGCGAGTCGGCCGGAGCAGAAGTTAAACTCAAGTTCGTCTGTTTCGATCGCTTCTTTTTGATTCCGTGGACAAGAAATGATACAACACTTAAACGAAAAAGGAAGGCTCGGCCCCCCGCAACAGTTCCCCTTCATGTGCCTCGCCCACTCAAGCTGGGAGCGAAACTTTATATTACAGTTACAGTCACGCTCATTGTGGACGAGACCGCAGCAGTGCGGAAAGAAAGTAAGTTAAAAGAATAACTAAAAGAGATACGCCGATACGTACGACACTCGCCAGGAGCGCGCTCTAACGCGGACGAAAAGCAAAGAAACAAAAAGAAACAAAACAGATAAACAAAACAAAGAACCGAAGCGTTTCATACGGCAGCGGTATCGGGTTTTCGCCCGACCCCGCCCCGACCTACCCCAGCTCCCTCTCGCCGCGGAGGGGCGCAAAAATGGCGTGGGCGGCCAAGCGGTCCACGTCTGCTAGCAAAGCTGAAACGGCGGCTGCCAAATTGCCCAGTTCCGCGTCAAAAAAATTGAATCGAACCGCGCTTGGGAGCTGCAGGCGTGGAACAAAATCTGGGTTATACGCCGAATGCAGCTTGCTTCCTCGTATTGATTTGCTCTTTTTTCTGTTATCGTTTCAGCTATTACTCAGAGAGCCGCAGAAGTTGGAGAGGTAAAAAAAGAGGGAGACAAAATAAGTGAGTTCCGAAAAGCGAAATCGCGCGTTTTTTTGCCCCCCTCTCTCTTGACCGTTGTAACTTCGAACTTCGGGAGGAGGAGGGGTGTAAGGGTAGGAGCGGAGTAGTTTCGGCGAGCGAAAAAACCCGCGCGCCAACTCGCGTGCGTGCGTGTGTCGTGTATCACCTGGATCCGCAGAGAGTCCGGGCCGTGCAACAAATTACGAAAGAAACGAAGTTGCAAAACAAAAGAACCCCGAGTTCCGATCCACGCGCAGGCGTTCTTGCAGCCGTCCCCATTGACGAGGCGGGGTTCGAGCCCGACTTTTAAATTACACCAAATCGGGAAGTGTAGAGGGGGGGGGGAGGGAAGAGGGTAGACCTTGCGTACTCGGTAACTGTGTGCACGGTTCAGGAAGGCAGACGTGAACGGTATAGAGGGGAAAGGTATACTTATTACGTCATCTGTAAGCGCCCTCCGAAGCGCATATCGGCTTCTCTCATATGCGAACCCGCAAAGCCGAACTGTGCGGTCCCCAAAATTAATAAACGCTCGCCTCCCAACCTCGAACTTCCTTCTTGGATTTTCTTTTCCGCTTGCGGCTTTTCGTGCCTTTGAAGCGATTACAAAATCCATTAGCGTTCAATTACTATTCGATGAGCTCTGCCGCCATTTCTATAGCAAGCTGCTTTGTCGTGATTTCTGGTGAACATTATATATAGTACAGGACAATTACTTGATCCTTAATAGGCCCTTAAACCATCAGCTTTTTTGTATAGTTTAATAATGATGGGAGCTGCTTGCATGGTCGAGCCTTAAACGGCATTTGCTATTATCTGTCCATATGCTCCCAACCGGAACAACGTTCTCATATAATCGAAGTAAACCTTATGGTCTTTATTTAACCTTGTAGTCTTTTACCAAATGCAACATGATTACATAATTCTTGTTAGTGTGTAAGGTTTTATTTTTTATTTTTCTGTCTCACATAGGCATTATCGGTCTTGATCATTTGGGATAACTTCACTTCCTTCTTCGCTGATAGCACAAGAACGGTCGAAAAAAAAAAAGAAGCTTATCAGAGTATCTGATGAAGACTCGTTCTGGGTAATCAAACCAATATATTCAATCGTCTTACGCACAAGTCAAAGAAAAATGGCTTATGTGGCCAAATTAAACGTGAGTCCCCGCTACACGTAATTATGACGTCCTTGTTAGCCCACTGTGCTGCTTTGAAACGTAATTCCCAATCAACACATATCAACGTAATCGATTCTATAGATTGCTTATTTCATTCGTAATTAATCGCTTCATTCGCTTACGGAGTCCGCGGACCGTAGTGTTGTAATCCGTTTGTTCGATTAGAGTGGGCACTCCGAGCACAGAATCCTAATTAGCTGCCGTGCTCGATACATTACTTTCGGTCAGCCGCAAAAACTTGACGAGGTGGAATTACTTTGGCGCAATCGTTAAATTGCCGTGCTCGTCTTAGGATAACCTCGGTCTAATAGCGATTATACACTTCTTAAATTCCAGTTATGTGAAACGCCTTACGCGGGAACGGATGATTTAATCGAGGTACACACACACAGAAACTGTCAATTGGGATTCGAGATAATTGTAGTCTGCAAACAGAGCTGTACAAGTAAGCAGAGGGAGTAGAAACATGAGAGCCTTGCAATCAGTATACGTTTTCGCTTGATGCTGAGCACGAGAAGAAAGTGTTAAAATAATAATAAATCAGGTTTCCGCACACATAAAAAGAAAAGAATAGAAAACGTTTCACACGCATGCGCATTCCTGCTGCTCATTTATAGAAAACAATACGCCCTGAAACTATCCGTTTCAAGCACTATATAGTAAAGAGGCAGATGATTCGGTTTACTCCCGCTGAAAAAGAAATGTTTATTATTTATTGAAATTTTATCACATTTGAAACTGTACATAACTTGCTAGTGACTTTCTTCAACAAACGGTATCTCCACTTTATATGGCCAAGTAGACGAGATTATATAGGAAAGGAAAGCGGCCTAGGAAATGTCTACCAGTAATCTGTAGACTTTATATCTACTTTTATTAGGGATCAAACGATACACTGCATTCAAAGCGGATCGCTTTGAAGGAGTATAAAAGGGGAAAGAAAAGCTATCTTCATGATATGTACACTGGAGAGGCTGTCCATGGATAAGTGTTCGTCTAGAATAATAATAATAAATTCTTTATTTGTGGATTTACAGGGTATACAAATATGGGCCTGCCCAAGCCAACAGATGGCTTGTGGTGCAGTGCCCGGCAGAAAGAGACAAGTCAGAGCATACTGTAGGTTTACATCACAAAAATAACTGGACTAAGCAGGAAGAAAAGGAGAAAAAAAAATAACATGGCGTTTTAAGATTCGATTAATGCCCGCCGATGTACATGTGTGAAAGTCCTCCTCCCTCCCGATTACATGCCTCCCTAAACGTCGCCTAAGGCCGGTTTGATGAGGACAATGCTATTGCGTTAGTACCTTCCCCATCACCCGCCGTGTTTGCGCACTGGCTATGGTGTTGGGCTGCTGAGCACGAGGTCGCGGGATCGAATCCCGGCCACGGCGGCCGCATTTCGATGGGGGCGAAATGTGAAAACACCGTGTACTTAGATTTAAGTGCACGTTAAGGAACCCCAGGTGGTCGAAAGGTGTTTCCCCACTATGGCGTGCCTCATAATCAGAAAGTGGTTTTCGCACGTAGGACCCCATAATTTAATTTTTAAGTATCTTCCCCATTGAAAAATCCCTTAAGTCCCATACGCGTCTTGTATCTGTACTCGCATATGATTATATAGAATCCCGTAGGGAAACCTGTATGCTCGCATACAATCCCAAACGATCATGTAGGATTATGGTACGAGGCATACGGGTCTTCCCCAATAGGGATTGCGACGGCACATAGCGTACTGCACGCCTTCGAGCACGCTTTGCATTCGGCTCCCGTTGACTGCGGCACCACGAAAGATACAGTTGAGCACTGTCTCGATGAGTTTACTCAACATGACCAGCAGCTATAGAAATCCTTGACAGTAGTCGCGAACGCATCTATGGATAGGCGCCCTTGGAAAAAAAATATCTTGAACCGTGGTCGTGTTCCTACATCCAGCGATTAGACCTCGAGAGTGTTTCCTCGTTGGCAGTGACTTGACCATTTCTGAATAAACAGTAATTTGTATGTATTTCATTTTTTTTAATATGTTCCCATAATCTGTTCGTGCTTGTGTTGTTCCTGTACTCTTATACCCTATTCTTGCCATTTTTCCCAAGCCTTCTACGTAGTTTCTTCGCTTATTGCTTTGCAATTTCGTTACCTCTTTCCCTTTTTCTCTCCCTCTCTTTCTGTTTCCTGCAGCTATGATTTTGGGACAGTCGGCGCCATTCCTGGGGCCAAACTTCCTATATTCCATGGCCAATAATAAAGAAATATATATCTGTACAACGCTGGCACATTAAAGATGAAAATTCAATTACTAGTACTGATTGGCTGAGATGCCGTCTGGACGAAGTTACTCTAGCCGTGCGCAGAATACAAAGACAACAAAAATAAAAAAAAGAAAAGAGGACACGACCGCACTGGGTGCTTGCATGCAGCAAAGCCGGTCATAAAGTCGACATCTTGCGTAGCAGCTGCGTGCTTGCAACGTCCGTCGCTCCGAACCGACATCAGTGTACCACGCTCCGTCCCAAGTCCCTTCAGCCGTGTATCTCCTACAGCATCGCCACGTCGGAAATACTCCATTTCCGAAATCGGCGGCGGCAGCTGCCAGGGAAAAGTCGACCTCTGTGTTCCAATGAGAGAGAAGAGAAAGAAAATGGAGGCAAGGAAGGTCGTCACCTTGTGGCGGCCCAGTGGGAACAATTAAACCAGAGCGTACGCGGCACTCGTTCAACGACAGAGGCGTGCCACGTATACATGAGTTCGGAGCTCAAAAACACGAGAAGGAACAAGGTCAGAGATGTCGCCGTTACATCTGTAACGTGCGTCTCCTCACGCAGTTGGACGGTTCAAAGAACTTGGGAGGGAACGTACTCTGCAGCTACATTTCTTTTTTTTTTCTCTCTTTTTTTTCTTTTACCTCTCGGTACTCCGTTGCAGACGACACGTGCACAGACCGAAACAATCAATTACCGTAACGCGCTAACACCCACGCGTACTGCAAATGAAAAAAAAAAAACATAATAAACTTTCTATACGTGTTCCTTATCTGTTCCAGCAGTTTTACTGCCACGCAAAATGGACTCATCCGTTTGAAGGAAAGAAAGAAAAAATGGGAGAAAAGGTGGTGGGGAAAGAAACGGACCCTCGGCCCAGCGGGCGCCCAAAGGTTTTTCGTCTGCTCCCGGACCAAGACCTCCCTGTCGTCTGCTACGCGCACCGTTGTAGTAATCGTCTGCTACTGGCAGGGTGGGGCGGCTGCAAACATACCGTAACGCGAGTGACGGCTGCGCCGCCTGCCAGCCGAGATGACGGAGCAGCAGGCGCTCTCGTTTTTTCGCCCAGTCACCCACAGACCCACATATCCCTCGACTGTTGCGCTGTTTTATGGGCACGCGTTTTTACTAGCACGTGTTCGTCCGCATCTGCTTGCTACACATGCTCGCGTGCTGCGGGTACGGCAGATAGATCGCTTCGGTTGGTGGCTCGTAAGTCGAAGGGCGGGAACATAGTCGGTGACTGTTGATGCGGTGGGGCAGCCGCATGCTGGCCTTGTCTTCTACGTCGCGTGGTTGCAAATAAACAGGCGTAAGTACGGGTAAAAAAAAAAGGCGAATGACTTACGTTGACACTTCTGCTCTTCATTGTCAACCACTTCGGTCTGTAATATTTGCAAGGCAACTTTCCGAAACTTGGCCACGTCTGCAAATTTTACCTGCCGAGATAATTCACGTAAGTAGAGTTTGCAAAACTCTTCTTAATTTCTTGTAGGCCTGGAATTCGAAGGCAGCGGCACCGCATGTCAATAACGTCACGTAATGCAGAGTGTATATTAGAAGGCAGTGGCTTGGACAGCTATCAGATCGTTAAAAGTAAAATTATACTATGGGGTTTTATGTGCCGAAACCACGATCTGATTATGAGATACACCATAGCGAGGGACTCCGGAATACTTTGGAACTTTGGACCAGCTGGGGTTCTTTAGCGGGCACCTAAATAAAAGTATACGGGTATTTTCGCACTTCGCCCCCATCGGAATGCGGCCGCCGTCATCGGGATCTGATCCCGCGGCCTCGTGCTCAGCAGCCCAACACCATAGCCACTAAGCAACCACGCCGGGTGGCTATAAGATCATCGTAACATTAATACTTTATTCGAATTTTGTGGTAGTAGATGAGGCGGAAGCTTCATTTCGCTTGAGACATGAAGTGGCAACCAGCGGAGAAGAAACAGCTACAGCCGCACGGTCAAGAGCGAAGAGAGATACCGCAGCATTTATATGAAATTCTCAATAAATGCTGTAAGTATCGGAAGCGTTGGTAACCGTTAACTCGAGAAAGGTAACAACCGATACTACCAACGGAGAAGCAGTTAAATCAGCATGTTGGTCAACCGTCTATTTGTATTTGGCCTGCGTGAGTGCCACTTTCATGGTAGTAATTAGATAGTTTCTATAGTAATAGCATTCGTCTATATTATATATATATATATATATATATATATATATATATATATATATATATATATATATATATATATCGAAGGACTTCCAGACGCAATATTTAGCTAACGCTGCAGTTTTCACAGAGATCACTCGAGCCTGCTGTAGTTTGTACGTGAAGACGGTTAAGAAATCTGAGAAGATGCCGAGCTGCAGCGTCGCCCAGCCGCTACAACAAGGTGTGTTGCAACTTTGTCAATTATTTAATAGCTTCAGTATTTTACCGGGCACACTCGCCAGCACCTGTACCACCGCCAATAGCATCAGCAGCGTCATTATCATCTGACTAAAACCACCTGTACATACTATACTCACTATCTAACTATACTCACTACCTATAGTAAAAGCAGCGGAAGAATTCTATACTGACCTGTACAGTGCCCAGAGGAGTAAGGATACCTCAATTAGAAACAGTAATTAACAGGATACATGTACTCCTCCTATAACTAGTGATGAGGACAGAAGGGCCTTGCAAGACATGAAACGCGGAAGAGCGACAGGAGAAGATGGATTAATAGTCGATTTAATCAAAGATGCAGGAGACATAATGCTTGAAAAACTGGCGGCTCTTTATACGAAGTGTCTATCGACTGCAAGGGTCCGAGAAAACTGGAAGAATGTAAACATTATATTATTGCACAAAAAGGGAGACGTTAAAGAATTGAAAAATTATAGGCCCATTAGCTTACTCCCAGTATATATATATATATATATATATATATATATATATATATATATATATATATATATATATATATGAATATATATAAATTTACGAAAATAATCTCCAATAGAATAAGGGCAACACTGGACATTAACCAAGGGAACAGGCTGGCTTCAGGAAGGATACAATGGATCACATCCATGTCATCAATCAGGTTATCGAGAAATCCGCAGAGTACAATAAGCCTCTCTATATGGCTTTCATAGATCACGAAAAGGCATTTGACTCAGTAGAGATACCAGCAGTTATAAAACCATTACGTAATAAAGGAGTACAGAACGCTTACGTAAATACCTTGGAGAATATCTACAGAGGTTCTACAGCTACCTTAATTCCACATAAGAAAAGCAGAAATTTAACTATAAAGAAAGGGGTCAGACAGGGCGACAATCTCTCCAGTGCTATTCACTGCGTGCTTGGAAGAAGTATTTAAGCTATTAAACTGGGAATGCTTAGGAGTAAAGATCGTCGGTGAATATCTCAGCAACCTCCGGTTCGCCGATGACATTGTTGTATTCAGCAACAATGCAGACGAGTTACAATGAATGAGTGAGGACCTTAACAGAAAGAGTGTAAGAGTGGGGTTGAAGATTAATATGCAGAAGACAAATATAATGATAAATAGCCGGTCAAAGGAACAAGAGTTCAGGATCGCCAGTTGGCCTATAGATTCTGTGAAGGAGTACGTTTACCTAGGTAAATTAATCACAGGGAACCCTGATCAGGAGAAGCAAATTCACAAAAGAATAAAAATGGGTTGGATCGCATACGGCAGACATTGCCAGCTCCTGACTGGAAGCTTACCATTATCATTGAAAAGGAAGGTGTACAATCAGTGCATTTTACCGGTGCTGACATATGGGGCAGAGACTTGGAGACTGACAAAGAAGCTTGAGAACAAGTTAAGGACCGCGCAAAGAGCGATGGAACGAGGAATGCTAGGCATAAGTTTAAGAGACAGAAAGAGAGATGTTTGGATCAGAGAGCGAACGGGTGTAGACGATTTTCTAATTGACGTCAAGAGGAAAGAATAGAGCTGGGCAGGTCATGTAATGCGCAGGTTAGATAACCGTTGGACAATTAGGGTTACAGTGTGGGTACCAAGAGAAGGAAAACGCAATCGAGGGCGACAAAACACTAGGTGGAGCGATGAAATTAGGAAATTCGCGGGCGCTAGTTGGAATCGGTTGGCGCAGGACGGGGGTAATTGGAGATCGCAGGGAGAGGCCTTCGTCTTTGTAGTGGACATAATAAAACAGGCTGCTGCTGCTGATGATGAAAGAATTCGACGCTGTAAACCGTAACATTTTGTTTACCAAACTAGAATCTACATATATTAGTATAATCGGCCCTGGACTGTGTTAAAAAGTAACCTATTTAATCGAGAACTAATAGTGTTTACTTCGGCATTCAGTCTGAAAGCAATATTATTAACCAAGGAGCGCCAGAAGGCTCTGTATTAGGTATCTTTTGTTGTGCATTTATATTAATGATCTACTTGACTGTCTTGTCACAGCGTATCATATACATGCAGCTTATACAACCATTTCTTTGTTTGATATTTAATATTGCTAATTTACAAACTGAATAATGATTTAACAAAGACTGACAGATGGTGCAATTCTAATCGTTTAATTATAAACTTAGCGAAAACCCAGTTCATGATATTTAGGTCATCTCAAAGAGCATTACCTTGTAATCCTGAAACAACCGTCGTTAATCATCTCATTCCTGGCCTGACTACATTGCAATCCTCAATATTAGATTTTACGTATGTACATATATATATATATAATTTTTCTCATCACATTACATTTGTCAAGGAAACGATAGCACTTGACATCCGAGCATTAATCAAATCTCGTGCATATATTTCTATCGATGACATTTTTAGTATACCAAGCTTTCATTCATAGACATATTCTATATAGCATCGTTTCTTGTGGCGATACTTATTATTGTCACCTTTCTTCCATGCAATGGGGACGGGGACAAAGCATCGCCGCAAATAAATGTTTTCTCTTTCATCTTCCATTCAGCATGTACGAAGTCAGGCTATTCGCATCCTAACATACAATGCTTTATCCTCAAATGCCACCTCAGTACAACGTACAAACTGCATTCTTTTTGTTACTGGTCTGTACAGATGTCATCTAGCGATTTTATTTTTTAGATTACTAACCAAAGAACTATCGTACGAATTGATAAAGTCTAACTTGCTTATTAACGCTAATTACACCTAGTTTCCATCTCATGGCAATTTTAGCCTATGTTCATTTGCATTCGTGTCTGTCTATTTGTTCGCTGCTTTAGTATTTTCCAACTTTTCGCCTTCTCACTGTTAATCAAAGGTCCCGGGGCAGGCCATCACTCTGGGACCCTTGTCTGTATACTTAATTAATTTACCGGAGTTGTATCACTCCAGAACAATAAACTTAAACTGAAAAGCGTGCTCTCTCGTGAGCTGCAAGAACTGCAACAGAGACTCGAAAGTGTGCCATGAGACGGTTCGCGCATTCCATCCACCTCAGCTGCACAAGGCTGGCTGACTACAGAGCGCGTAGATTGACTGGTGATTCGTCTGAGGGACGTCATAACATTCCTAAGGTTGAATGACTGAAGAATTTGAACTCACCGTTTACATCACCATTTTACCAGAGCTGCTCACGTCAAATTGGTGCAGTGGTCGCCGAGAAAAAACGAATTCTCCTTTTACATGCGTTTAGATTGGAGCACCCGAGCTAAAGCTTCCTCTTAAAGCAATAGGGAACACCAATTGACCAGTGATTGCTTCATTCCGGAATCCTGAAGAAGCGCTTGAATTCCTTTACTCACTATTTTTAAAAGCTATTCGCACTGACGCAGTAACTGTAAAATGCAAAAAATACTGTTTAAATTTCTGCATAATCCTCGCGTTACAAAGGGGTCACTTACTAATACGAGAATTAAAGAGAAACATTGCAGGTAAATTAGAAGACAGCGTTTTAACAGAGGCTTATCACTGCGCTACAAGAAATATTGAAACATTTTAGGCACTTTCTCAAACAATAAAGAACGCATTACTACTAAAATGAATGACCTAGATACAGGAGTAGTCCTAAGAAACAATGGCCACTGCTTAATGAGTTCATGAACTTACCCCAATGTAGTAAAGCCATCGATAAAATATGTTAGAGACAAAGCCGTCACTGAACCCTTCCGTATAGCCAATTTATTCGGCAACTACTTAAATCTCATGACAATTTTTGCCTGTTTATTTGTATTAAAATGGGTGCCTTTCTTTTTCTTCGCTGCTTTAGTATTTTCCAACTTTTTGCCTTCTTACTGGTAATCAAGGATCACAGTGCAGTCCATCACTCTGGGACCCTTTTCTGTATACTTAATTAATCTACCGAAACTGTATCACGTTATATAATGCTAACCACATACATTCGCATAACGTTATGAGTCGTAGCAGTCAGTCTTGTTCTTATTTGTCGTACCCACTGAAGAAGTCTCATCCGTCATATATATATATATATATATATATATATATATATATATATATATATATATATATATATATATATATATATATATATATAGAAAAGCTAAGGTAATTCACGTATACAAAAATGATGAAATATCTCTGGTCTTCATTTACTGTCCATCTTCCATAAGTGAAGTTGTAGAGACCTTGTTACTTACATGTATAAATAATTGCATGAATAAATTTGCCTTGTTGAAGCCTTGTTAACTTGTTTTTAGCATGGGTAGCTCAACTAACCTAGTTTTATTAATATTAACTGATTACATTAGACATTTTCTTGATCTTGGTAATTTTTCTGGTAGGGGTATTTTTTAGACTTTACCAAAGCATTCGACGCTGTAAACCATAACATTTTGTTTGCCAAACTAGAATCTATTAGTATAATCGGTCCTGTGCTAACTGTGTTAAAAAAGAGTTACCTATTTAGTCAAGAACTATTAGTGTTTACTGGGGCACTCATTCTGAAAGTAACATTATTAACCAAGGAGCGCCAAAAGGCTCTATATTAGGTGTCTTATTGTTCTGCATTTACAATATATCTCTACCGGACTGTCTTAACTTATCACAGTGCCTCATATACATGCAGCTGACACAACCATTTCTTTGTTTGATATTTACTATTGCTAATTTACAAACTAAGTAATGATCGAACAAAAATGGGGAAATCGTGAAATTGGGAATCGTGAATTAATGGTTCAATTATAAAACCAGCGAAAATCCACTTCATAACTTCTGGGTAATCTCGAAGGGCATTGCCTAGTAATCCTGAAATAACCCTCGCTGGTCATCTCAATCCTCCCTCTCACTACGTTTCAATCCTCAGTATTGGATTCGGTCCTCAACCATATATATTATTACGATATTATCGGGAGATACTCAAGAGACGAGCCGACGCGAGAACGACGATGAAGTTGGTCTGTGCCTTGGCGCGGGCGAGTGTCGGCCTCGCTGTCTGGCTCCAGTGTAAATAGCCTCTTTCATCTGTGTCTTTCTACAGGTAACATTCTGGTGGAGGTTAGCGATCCCTGTCCTCGCCACGGAACTCCGAAGTGGTCGGCACATCGAGCTTGTCACCATGCACATGTAACACGTAACAATATATATATAGCAATGAAATCATGGTATAATAAAGATATTGCATCTTTAGAAATATATGCACGAGATTTGGTTAATGCTCGTATGTCAAATGCTATGGTTTGCTTGACGAATGCGATGTGATGCGAAAACTTTATACATATATATATATATATATATATTATAACCATATAGCGATATATATGATATGTCTCAATAAAGAAACAAAGAAAGAATCCCAATGAAGAAAGGCGTCAGGCAGGGAGGTACGATTTCTCCAATGCTATTCACAGCGTGTTTACAGGAGGTATTCAGAGACCTGTATTGGGAAGAATTGGGGATAAGAGTTAATGGAGAATACCTTAGTAGCTTGCGATTCACTGATGACATTGCCTTGCTTAGGACAATGAGCAAAACGTGAACAAGGTGAATGCAGGAGCTCCTGCATTCACCTTGTTCACGTTTTGCTCATCGTCTTGAATTTCCATCTCCCGCATTCCCCGTCTATTGCCTTGCTTAGTAACTCAGCTAGGAGACCAATTGCAATGCATACTCACTGACCTGGAGAGGCAAAGCAGAATGGTGGGTCTAAGGATTAATCTGCAGAAAACTAAACTAATGTTTAACAGCCTCGGAAGAGAACAGCAGTTTACGATAGGTAGCGAGGTGCTGGAAGTGGTGAGGGAATTCATCTACTTAGGACAAGTAGTGATCGCGGATCCGGATCATGAGACTGAAATAATCAGAAGAATAAGAATGTGCTGGGGTCGACGACGACGACGACGACGACGACGACGACGACAACAACAACAACAACAACAACAACAACAACAACAACAACAACAACAACAATAATAATAATAATAATAATAATAATAATAATAATAATAATAATAATAATAATAATAATAAGCCTTTATTTTTTCCACCAACGTGTTGGGGGAGGTAAAGGAAAGAAAGCTGAAACAGACAGCTTGACTAGTTCCCGCCCCCGCCCCCACCAAAGCAAAAAAAAAATACATTCCATAAAGGCAGACAGTTCAGCTATCGACAAGAAATGGAAGCACGTTTTTGATTGCACAGAAATAATGCCTATCACTACAACCATCTTTGTGGCGTATAGATATGCACATTCCCAAACGTGTGATCATGCAACTGTAGTAATTGCTTTATATTTACATGACACTGCTCGAGGACACGCGTAAACACCCATAAACTCCAACAAGGGCTCACTAACATCTGCATAGGGGTATAACAAGGCACGAAAAGTAAGACATCTACTGACAGCACAAAAGATTCTTCTCTTCCTTCCTATCTGCGTTTTCGTTGCGACCTTCTGTTTAAGACGGAGTACGAGAGGAGATGGGCTCGCTATATAAAAAAAAATATCGCTCGACTGTATCTGCAGTCCACCGAAATTGTCGTGGCCCACTCTCGCGCGCTGGCACAGCCTTGGAGGTCTCTAACGACCCGCCCACACCTGGATGGCCCGTGGTGCGGGCCGGCGTCGACGCAGCGGGGCGCCACAAGCCGCTCCCGAGAGGCGGCGCCACTGTACCGCCCGCACCTGGATGCCTCTGGGCGCTGCCTCTTGTGTCTGCGGGCATGCAGTGCAGTGCGTATGGGCGCACGCATGCTGAACACTCTATAGGCGCAGTGTAAATGCCACCCTGTACAAGGACGCGGCACCGTTGAACGAGAACACTGGGTGTGGCCCGACGCTGCTGGCTATAGCATGGGAGCGGTGGCGGCGGAGTTCTGTGCGACAATACTTACGTTACCGAGTGTGGTTTGAGTGCGCGCGTGCGTGTACACACACACACACACACACACACACACACACACACACACATATATATATATATATATATATATATATATATATATATATATATATATATATATATATATATATATGGACGCCAGTGGCGACAAGTTGTCTTGTATATAAATTTCCATTTGTTAAAACTATCAATTAAATGGTCACAAATTTAACCCTTATTCCTACATTAAACAGCCGATGGATAAGCATAGAGGAAATAAGCAGGCTGTTTTCTTTTTCTTGAAATGATTATGAATAAGGATGGAATTTCTCATAAACATGCGAGCCTTTGTGACAGGAGAAGCCGAACAGTTTTATTAATCTACTTTGCTGTGTACTGTATATTGCTGTCTACGAGTGTTGTTATTCGAAACACTTAGAAATGCATAGTGCGCTCAAGAAGACGAAGAAGAAGAAGAAGAAGAGATTTCGTCCCGGGCACCATTTGTTTTTACTTTTAAGTTAATTATTACCAATTCAATATTACCTTCCTGATGTTATTTAACAGGCAATTCTGCGCTATTCAATGCTATTTCAATAACTATTAGGAAATTTATGCTCCATAATAATTTCGAATAATCCACCCATCTCTTGGCCAATCCCCCATCGTGGGTAGGAGCCACACGCATCACAGGCCACAACAACAACAACAACTCCATGTGGTGCGCCCATGTAGATTTAGAGAGCCGCATTAAACTTGCTCACCGCAAACGAGAGTACGCAGCTTTGGTAACGCTAGATGTATCAAAAGCATACGACTCTGTAGAACATGGTATTCTATTCGATAAACTTCAGTCTACGAACTTCCCTAAATATATAACCGCTTGGATCTACGAATTTATAAGAGATAGAGAGTTTTATTGTTACCAACACGGTATTTCGACTTCCAAACACAAGCAGACAAGAGGTGTACCACAGGGTTCCGTTCTTTCCCCTATGTTATTTACCATTTTGCTAAGCCCAATTCCTTTGTCTCCGGAAGTACGTGTTTATGTTTATGCGGACGATATCGCAATTTTTACGTCCGCAAATAATATACATTCACTACAACAGTCTTTACAAAATTACTTAGGAATGCTGGAGACATGGCTAGAAGGGTTATGTATGTCGTTAAATATTAGCAAAAGTGCGGTATTAGTGTTCCCATTAACTGCACAGGTGCATATATCTTTACAATACCGACAGGAAATCATTCCCCAAGTTGACGATGTCAAGTACCTTGGTGTCATTTACGATGGCAAACTCACCTGGCGCAATCACATTGAATATAATAAAACAAACGCAGAACGAGCCGTAGCTATGCTCCGCCGGCTCAGCCACCGACGCTCTGGACTACGCAGGGATACCTTACTGATGATCTATAAAATGTATATTCGGCCCATATTAGAATTCAGCTGCGTGATATTTTCCGGTGGCCCCGCCTACAAAATTAAACCTCTGATACTTTTAGAAAGAGAAGCTCTACGGTCATGCCTTGGGCTACCTAGATTTGTTGCCAACGTTGTTCTTTATCAGGAAGCTCATAACCCACCCTAGATTGCAGATTCCGCATACTTACGGTTCAGACATTTTTAAAAATTTCTGACTATTTAAAAAGGCGTACGCAATATATATTTATCACTGAAGCGTCTGAGTTTTTCCAAGTATCGTGGTCGAGATTCCACAGTCCTCAGGTAATATTCGTACAAGAACAGTTACAAAAATTGGATGTGTGCCTACGCCATGTTTACCATACAAATGATGCCTTACCAGACCTCAAAATTCAGTTCGATGACATATTTCCAGATCATGCTAAACTATTACCAAGGCAAGATTTAATTAATATCTTAAACGGCCACCTACACCAGCTAACCACTGACAATGTAATAGCTAGGGACGTTTCTGTGTGCAATGAGAAGGCAGCAGTGGGGATCTTCTCTGAATCTCTTCAGTGGTCTTACTCCCTTCGCCTTCCCGACTTCAGACCTATATTTCAGGCAGAATTATTGCGATTATATTAGCATTACGAAAACTGCCCCAAAGTGACCCCTTAGCTGTTATTGTGACCAACTCGCTATCTGTATGCACAGCACTAACTGCATCTTTAAATTCAGCAATTCAAAGAACATTTCGTTCGATGGTGCCTCCGTACTTACGAAAAGTGCGTTTGCTATGGGTACCGGGACCATCATGGGTTGCACTTCAATGAAATGGCTGATTCACTCGCACGAGCTTCCCTGAACGGCCCTATCATATCTGTTTTGCCGACGTCAGCTTATGTCACCGCGGCTAGGTACGGAAATTTCACTTTATCTCAAAACTCTGCAACATCCCTTCTAACACCGTCTTCTGATTTCCATCATCTTGGCTTCCCATGGAATACTAATTGGTGTCCTTCAAGGCAATTGGAAGTTTCTTTTACAAAATTGAGAGGTCGCATACCTCCTCTAAATTTTTATTTACACAAGTCTGGTCTCGCAGTGTCCCCTCTATGTTCTTTTTTGCAGTGAACCTGAAACTACCGAACATTACTTTCTCCCGTGCCGCCGCTTTATAAGACAAAGAAAACTATTAGAATACTCATTTACCAAACTTGGCCTCTCGCTAACCTCGCCAACCATTCTTTCTTTTGGGGCGATTTCACTGGGATCCAGCCACAGGGATGCTTTTCTGGCAGCTTACAATTTTATTAGAGACACAAGAAGAGTACCTTGCTGAATTTCTAAAATTATCCATAATTTAAATTATTTAATTTCTTTACATTTACTTATTTTATCGGAATTCCTAACAATATTTAATTACACTTCTAAATTACAGTACTATCGTCCCACGCTCCACTATACAAATCTAGTTTCTCTCTACTTCTAACCATACGGAAAAACGCCTGCTTCTTGGCCAATCCCCCATAGTGGGTACGCGCCACTGTCTGGCACACAAGACAAGACAACGTGCTGCCGATGGCGGTCGAACCCACAGCCTTCGCGTGAACGCTTGTTTGAATGAGCCACGACGTCGCCCCCCCCCCCCCTCCCCTTTCACCCATCCGTGTTCCTTTCCATTTTCTTGGACGCACGCACGCACGTTCATTCTAAGCTCCTTCGAAGGTGAACTAGGAGAGAACGCTCCTAAATTAAGTTAAATATGGAAATGATGGCGCCCGCCGGTTAACAGTTCCTCCCGCTTTAAAGAGTCGCAAAAGCTCCATTGTTTTAAGAGCGTGTTAAAGCAGCTGCACGTACCCGCCGGTGTAAAACCAACGGCGAGTCAAGGACGACCGCGTCGGAATACGCGTTTACGCCTCGCAAGATGCGACTCGTGACTGAGGCTTTGTCCGCGTCTTTGGATTACGCATGACCGTGTGTGTAGGGGGGGGGGGGGGGTTGAATGCGGATGCGTTTGCGTACGAGTATGAGGGTATGCCTTGCACTTTTTACCCTTAAAGAGGCGACGCTAGAGAGGAACACTACACATTTGTTCAGTCGCAAGGTGTTCTTTCGAGGCTCGATGTGTATTTATTTGGCGAGAACAGGCTGCATGTGTCAAAGTGTGCAAAGCGCGGACTTTCACTTCTTGAATCTCGCGGCCAAATCGCAGCGCCGCCCTGTCAGCGTGACGTCACCAATTTCGGAGTGTTTCCGCAAGTTTGGGGCTGTTCTTGGTCAGAAAATGTTCCTCGGAATTCTTTACATTGAGAGAATTTTGCTCCGGTTGAACGCAATGCAATGACTAGCTATCGATGAACTACTGAAGCTTGTCACAAGGCAGATGACAAAAGCAGCTAGGGCATTTGCCTGTCTGAAGGTGGCACCGCCCCACGTATTTCGCTTTCCATCTCACAACTAGCGACAGCACTTAGTGGTAACCTTGAAGCAGCTTGGAAGGCTTATCCGTAGCGCAGGAGTTTTAGCTATCCATCGCCTCACTTGATAACTATACTGCAAGTAAGCAGCAGAGTGGCAAGGTGTGCTCAGTTTTCCTAAATTTGTGTGTAGGTAACATTGAATACCGCCACATTTCAGTACACGACGTCACTAACAAAGCTTGAGCCCAGCCGTGTTTCAGTATCGGAGAAATGGCCGGATAATGCGGTAATACGGATCTCAGTATTTGCTGCATTTTTACAGACGGTAAGACTTAGTGTAATTCCCGGTGCGTTTCCGTGCGGCATTGCGAATATAAAAAGCTCTCTAATATGTTGCAGCTGGGCGGCATCCCTGTCGCCTATATGAAATTTACGCCGCCATATTTTGTTCCTTTCTCCATGGCTCAAAATATATGAGGTGTCTCAGCTAACTTTAGCCAAGGTGTTCAAAAAAATTTGAAAAAAGAAAACACGGTGAAATATGCCATTTTAAGGCCTATGGAGTTCGGTCGCCAGAATTCTTACGACTAAACACCGTATGTCTTTGATTGCATCGTGCATCGTGTTTCCTAAATCATTTTTTTCGTCGAACAGCTTGACTAACGTTAGCTGGTACACACGTTATAAACGAGTTGCATAGCGCGACAGTGGCAGATTCTGCGATTGCAACGTTTTGCGCCAATCAGAGTGGCCGTAGCAGTCCTCTGGGCCAATGAGAGGTGACAATATGGCGGAATTTGACCGTGTCCAGAATACCACTCCTGGATCCACAGTGATTTCGAGACGCCGGCGGGCTCAAGACGTGCGTTGCAGAGGCGCCGTGTCTCGCACGTAGCGGGCGTAATGTGTTTACTGGCCTTTCCAAGCAGCAGCTGCTGCTGCTCCCGGCGGCTCGCCGCAACGCGAAGTCCGTAGCCAAAGTGCCAGCCGAGGTCAAAGTCACGACTTCGTTTGTCGTCTGCATGAGCAAACGCGCGAGTCTCAAACAACCGAGCTCCCCGCGCCCAACCGCAAGGAAAGAGGAGGGAAAAAAAAGCAAATAAAACAGGACTTGGTGACACATTTCGGTTAACCGCACTGGCCAGGTATACCGAGCGGAGTGAGTTACGTCAGCCGCCTCGGATCTTGCTGCGTCCAGGCAACACCCTTCACGAGAAGGGAAAAGGCTGACTGAATGGACAGCCAGCTTTCGGCGGCATGTTTGCGCTGGGGATTAGGCCCGTCCTCGTATAACATCTCTCTAAGGGGGTAAGAGGGTGTGAGTGTGAGTGTGTGTGTAAATGCGCAGTAGCAGACGATAAAGGCGAGTGTTTGTCTGCTCGTCTGTCACTCGACGACAAGTCGTCTGCTTCCACGCAGACGGCGGGAACGGGCAAATCTTTTTTTGCTTTTTATTTTCTTACATTTAGCGTTTATGCCCTGTGTAACCTGTGGTTAGTTCAATGGGACGTGTCTTGGCAGCGGTGTTCTTTTTAATGCGAAAACGTTACTTTTTGTATTTCAAATACTGCAAGCCAATGATTTGTGTCGAGCAGGAGGGGTTTCATGCACAATACAAAACACATAATAAAAAAAACGCAAGGGCTTATACGTCCCATGAGGTAGGAAATCTGGCTTTGTCCGCAACGAGTGGTTGCAAAAATCGCCGTCATCACTGAAGTCATCAGCATCTTGTATGACGTCAGTGGTAATACGGAATTAAAGTTAGAACAAGTTAGAGTAAGGTGACTTAAGGTGAAGTAAAGTGAATGGAGGTGAAATAAAGTGGATTAAGGTGGATGAAAGTAGATTAAGGTTGGTACAAATTAGACCAAGATGAATTAACGTGAATTAAGGTAGAGTTGTTAAAGGGACACTAAAGCGAAACAATAAATCAGTTTAGACTAATGAAGGATTGTTTGAGAACCCTGCAGGCAGTCATTTAAAAAGATAGTTTGATTATTAGATGAGAAAATGAAGGTCCAAGTATCAATATTTGAGTTTCGCGCAGAAACCCCAGCGCCGGTACGTCAGCGTGACCTCAGGGATTCCAAAGTATGTTTTCGCATTTGGGCCGCGTTGGCTGAGTAAAGGTTCCCGAAACTTCCCATGTTTAATATTTGGTTCCTTTAGAACACAATGTAATCAATCTGTACCGCTATATATAATTAGTAGGCCCTAGAAGATGCCATCAAAATCCAAGACCTCACAACCACCATGTGCAGGAACTTAAGTGGGCGTCGTCAACCGCATTTCGTTCTTGCGCTTTTTCTGGCTTGCCAAACGTCTTATCGTTGTAAGAGTGGTGTTTCTGGTGTTGTAGAAATGTAATTTACTGACGCTGAAGAAATCATTTTTCGCTTTAGTGCCCCTTTAAAGACACGTGACAATGTATATCATGTCACGTATCCCGAACGCAACCAATTATTAGAGAAGTCATAATGCTTTCGCATTGAAATCACGTTAGATTACTTAGGTGAATGTCATTTATTTTATTTCCCCTGCCTTGTTTCAACGAAACAAAATAAATAAAGACAAAATACAGTTTTATGGGAACTTTAGCTCGTTTTTTTTTCTTTCCTCGTCTCGAAGCGGCGAATCTAAAGAGGAAAGCTAAATTCAGCTACGCAAGTAAATTACTCTTCTCCAATAGCGTAAGAGGAGGTTTGGAGTGTAACAAATGACGCAAACCGAAAGACCGGTAGCGACACCGCTCTTAATCTTCCCCACCAGCTAGGTTTCCGTGACGTCATAGATCTGAACAACGTTCCTGAACAGCTCCTTTCTGATTCCGTTCGTTGGCTTTCGATGTTATTCCCCATCTGGCTTGCCTCCGCCACGACATGTCAGTTGCTTTTTTAAACCTCAAAACACGGCTCAAGCTGTACCAACGAGGGAGGTTATCCACTCAGCAGGAGGTAAAAAAGTGCACATACAGTCCGAAAGAATGAAATAAACGAGACTCAAATAAACCAGCAACCAAAAACGAAGCACTATAGTGTCAGTAGAATATGGTTTGACACAATGCACAGAGAAAAACGAAAATCACACCATGATCGGCACAGCGGCGGCGTTAGTACAGTACAGCATTCCGGACCGATAAGTGAACTTCTGGAGAGCTGTCATGATGGAACCGCGCCTGGCAGACAAGCGACGTGAGCCGAGTAACATTGGAGGCCGACCAAATTAAAACCGAGATTACCGTCATAAATTCTGTAGGAACATTCGGCGGACGGAGGAGAAGAGGCATGGAAGCAACAAAATGTATTCGCTATGTTTCCTTTGCATCTCTGATTTCATTTTCAATGCCCTTTGCCCTGCCGAAGACAGGCCATCTTGTAACGTTGGCATATCCCTCGTTCTATAGCAGTGTATATCGTTTGAGGTGTCCATCTTTCCTTTGTAACTCTGTCCTGTGTGGACCCTTCTCCGGTTGTCGCCCGCGGATTATCCGTATGCATATGACCCTGCTGGGGCACCTACAGGGGCACCAAGTGATGATTCCTGGTGGCACGCCCTTTTGTAACGGGGTGGTTGCAGACAGTGCACCTAACCTGCTTGAGGTAATCAAGCTTTACCCCACGTCTATTGCAGTCAAGCGTTTAGCCTATTTTCACTTTATGTTCTTCCTACCTTTACCTCTTTAGTATATTGTTACGTAAACCTGTAACGGCCCTCGGCACTATTTCTTCCCTGCTTGTTTTCCCACCGTTACTGTAGCTTGGTTATGTCGGCCACTGACCAGTTAACGCGCCCTTCAGATATATTAATTGCCGCGCTTCTGGAAGGTGGACGTTTCCTACGGGTCCTGCTGGCAAAATATCGGGGCATTCCATTTCGATGTGCTTAGTCGTTACCGGACTTTGGCTCCGGCAGACACATCCCTAATCCTGTCGCGAATGCCTTCCTCAACATGTTTTTTTTTGTCCTCAAGCAGCCAGCTCGTGCCTCAAGTAGCAAGACACTGCCTTGTGTGTTATCGTATAGATTATCACTGCCGATTTCTTTCTTGTCGTATTTGTAAATATCCGTTATCTTCTTTTTTCCCCCTTTCTTTTTGTTTGGGTTCCACCCCTCGCATTAATTTAGCGTCCCTGTTCTCACTTTCTTTTCTATTACGAGTGTCACGTGATGATGATGATGATGATGATGATGATGATGATGATTTATTTTCATCTCCTTTGACACGGGGCGGTGACAAATAGTCAGCCAGCCTGCTCGATTTAAACAGGTATGCTATACGTGTTTTTCATTCTGGTTTTCCAATCTTACTCGCGGACACGTTCTTGACTCGTGGCGCCACCTGCCGAGCGTCTGCGGCAACTTTGTTCCGCCCGACGGCGGGCCACCCGCGAGACCGGCGAGTGAGCAGACGGAACAGCAGACGACGGCGCGTTGAAAACGAACCAGACCACGAAAACCAATCAAACCGCACGCAACCGCGCAAGTTGCGGATCCGCGCGTTCCCGCTCACTTGGGTTACGAGACGGCGGAGAGAGGGACGCTTTAACAGCTCTCGCCTGTCCCAGGCGGGCGCGCACACACACTCTTACTAGTACCGCTTCTCGCGATGGGCGAGTTCAGTGAGACCGCCGGCATTGACCCACACTCAAGTTATCGAGCGACTCTTCTCGAGCAAGTCGTCCGTGAGACAAACGCCGCTCCGTTCTTCTCACGCGTCGCGTCCCCCTGACGACACGGCGACGAAGACGCGACGTCCTCCGCTCGATCAAGAAAGAGGCACGGCATGTGTGTCGCGTTTCGAAAAGCGCGCCCCGACGAACGGAACTCCATGAGAGACGCGGGCGTGGGGCCGTCCCAGCCTCGCCGCCGGTCCGGTCGTCCGGTTAAGCCTAATCGCGCGTCGATTAGCGTTCGAATTAGCTGTGAGAAAGACGAGCCTCGGACGAGGCCTCCGCGCACGAGATCGAGGACCCGTTATGGTATGGCGTGTCCTCGCGGTTAGATGGCGTGACTCTCTCGTTGTGTGCATATACGAACTGCGCCGCCATTAGCGGATTCACGGCCGCTCACCCGTCGATGCATGGAAGCGGGCATTGTTTCGAACGGCGAGCGGCCGCGGTCTGTTGCTTGCCGTTACGATACGAGCTTGTCCGAGAGGTCGGCGGAGAATGCGACCGGGCGCTGGTTGTCTCCATGTAATTTATAGCACGACAACGCGTGAGAGAAAATGCGAACCTGCTCATTTAGCATGCGCGAGATATAAGGCAAACAAAAAACGCCACACATGGCGTGTCTGGACCCCGTGTCCTCCTTCTGGCTATCTTCACGGCTGCCTAACGGAACTTGAGATGCTTCGTCCTTTTCTTCTTGTTGCAGAGCGCACAGGAGTAGCCCGTGGCTACTCCGATGTGGACAGATCGCCTTTGTTTACTAGCACTAAAAAAGAACAAAAAACGACCAGATTCACTTGGCGCACGTGACAGACCTTTCTTTTCCGAATAATAATGTAGTTATTCCCGTAGATCTTCGTCAAAAATCCACACTTCCGCCTTTCACCTTCGTCGTGTTCTTTCTTTAAGCAATATTTGTTAGCAACATTTATTCTATCAAGTTTGATAGCAGGGAGATCCATCCCGTGTTGTTCCCACCGCGAACATTGGCCTATCCCCCATCGTGGCCATACGTGCCATTTCTGTCGAACAACAACGACTGGAGCAAACGCCAGCCGTACTTTCGTATCTATATAGAGCGCCTTCGCAGCAACGACTATAGACCAGCAGCTATGCTATTCTACAACGACGCTCGCGTGGGAAATGACGGCAGCATTTCAGTCGGATCGAAGGCCCTGCAGCCATTATCGCTCCGAGAGCTGTGCGCGATCCAGTAGTGTCTGACGCTAATTGCTTACCCGGCAATTACGTCGGCTATTTTATGCGACGACGCATTACGACAACCGGCTGACATGAAAAGAAGAGAAAATGAAGCGCTAACAAAGAAGGAAAATTCTGCCAGAACTAAAAATAAGCAAGCAGTTACTGCGGTAATGGAGACCGCTTACAACCGTAATGAGAAGGCGGGGAATTAATAATAGTGCAGGTAACTTTGCGCGCTTTGGACAAGATGTAACGTTTCTTTTGCCATCGGATACACCGATTATCGCGTGCAGCGCGCGTTAGGTGGCATTGTATAGAAGTGGGAGGCATTACATCTACGGCCACCTACAATGTAAGTATTGTGTGTGTGTGTGTGTGTGTGTGTGTGTGTGTGTGTGTGTGTGTGTGTGTGTGTGTGTGTGTGTGTGTGTGTGCGTGTGTGTGTGTGTGTGTGTGTGTGCGTGTGCGTGTGTGTGCGTGTGTGTGTGCGTGTGCGTGTGTGCGTGTGCGTGTGTGTGTGTCAAAGAGACACTGACGAGATAGCTAGGTTGAGCTGTATTTAAAAATTAAGCTTCCGCAATACCAAAAAATTAAGAAATAATTTTCTAAGAGTCAGCATTTACGGTGAGACGATGCTTGGTAAGCCAGAAAAGACGCAAACGGGAAGAGCGCGCGGCAACCCACCGTCAAGTTCACGCCGCGCCTCGCCGTGACGTCACAGATTTCGATGGCGTCTTCTCTCGTCTGTTTAATTTTTCTCAATCGGTAAATATGCGCTGCCATTCTACTCTAAAGAAAACATACAAAGACCGAACTTCGCATGCTTCTAGAACTTCTGCTGAGTCACGAGGGTTCAAAAGTGCGAGAAAATACGTTTGAAATGCGTGACATCACAATGACATACCGGCACAGGAGTTCTTCAACGCGAAATTGACGAGATTGAACTTCATGACCACCCTTCTCTCTTTGAGAAATCAACCTCTTACCGCCAAACTGTCGAAAATGGAGTCATGAAATAATATTTACTAATTTAAACTCATTTTGCCTTTCTCGATTTTTAAGGTTTCTCTAACATTTGCGAAGTTGAATAACTTATGTTCACTTATGCAATTCAACGGAACGCAAGAAGCAGCTCGACTTGATACAGCGTCGAACATTCAACCCTGACTTCAACATGAACTATTGTCGCAGCGAAAGTCGGTCAAGGCTTTGTTGACCTTTTTACGTGACACTGGCCTATTAGAAAGGCTATAATGACCCCATTCCGTCCCTGTTCATATTTTTTCTCACGCTTTTATTTTAATCACGCTCTTCTTTCCTTCTTCACTTCCCCTTTCCCTTCCACTATTGCAGGGTAGCAAACCGGAGGTTCTAACTCTGGTTAACTTCCCTGCCTTTCTCTCATTTGCATCTCTCTCTCTCTCTCTCTCTCTCTCTCCCTCAAAGAAAGCTGATTACGAAACTTTTGGCTTTAACGAAGTTCTCGATATAACGTTTGTGCACAATTCGTTCCGTTCAGACCTGCGTATACATGCACCGCGGTGTGGTACATATGGGTGCGCAGGTGCTCAGCAGGAACGCCCGTGTGCGCCTGCGCAACGCTCACATACTGCGCAGTGGAAGCCCGAACACTGCCTTTTCTCCGGCAGAGCTGATTGAGCAGTTAGACAGTGCGTCCACTTGGCTTCGATGTCTTGCGACAGCAAGTTATATGCGGACAACCCTATAGGCGCGATCGTGCCGCCATCTTGCTGTCGTCGTGTCAAAGCGCATGCGCGGCTTAGTAGGCCTCCAGATACGTTTGGCTAGAAACTCGAAGCAGCGCAATGCCAAAAATTAGCGCAATACCAAAAATGAGCGCAATGCCAAGAATGAGCGCAATACCAGAAATGAGCGCAATACCAAAATGAGCGCAACACCGAGAATTAGCCCAATACCAAGAATTAGCGCAATGCCAAGAATTAGCGCAATACCAAGAATGAGTGGAGCATGCCCTCCAGCATGCTCCACTCATTCTTTCTCCACTCAGCAGAAAAAAAGAACTTATAGCGTACCTGCTGACGGGCTTTGTGCATATATACATACCGCACCGCTGTGCTTATATATCTGGGCTGGATGGACCTCTAAACGTAAAGCTGAGTCCGTACAATCCTGCCATCGCGCGCGCGACAGACACCGACGGTTTTCCGTATATCTCGCACCTCGTGCGCTGTCGAGGTGCGACTCCGTTGACGATGCTAAAGCCGTCGCGTTTTCGGCGTCGGTACACGCCTCGCAAGCCGGCACGGCTTTCTGCTGCATAGCAGCAGTCAGCGTAGCACGTGTTCCGTTGAACCATCTCGCCTCCGTTTGTTTGTAGGTGGCTCGCTATCGCTTTCGCAATGCTTCGCCTTTGGGGCGAAACTGCTTTATATTATTTTACTATTGGTGCTTTTTTAAGTCATTATTAAAACGCACTGTACGTCTCCGCAGGCCTTTTATCCCTGCATGCGTGCGCCGCCGATATAGCAGGACAGCACGACGGCGCGTATCTCGAGTGTCTCTATGATTGCTATCGATACAAGAGAGACCAGTTTCAAACGGTTTTTACCACAGGACTTGCGAAGTCTAATCACGCCTGACAAAAAAATTTGCGACGAAGAACGGGTCACAGGAAGATGCAGCACACAAGAGAAACTGGACGCCCGTATTACATCTGAGCTCGGCGGCTTCCCGACGCAGGTGTTGAGTAAGGGCAGAGTCCGTTAAAGGACTCTGGTAAGGGCGAACCGCGGTGTGGTCCCATTTCCACGATGCTGCGATAGCATCCCTGTCAACCTTTGTTTGCGCACAGATTTGATTGATCTTCTTTTTCGGCAACGAGAAGCCGTTGCTGGGACGTCCGGCGCTTCAGTGAAATTCGGACAAGTCGGAATCGCCAGGCGGGACCAAGTTCCGCAGTCAGCGGGCAGCTTTTAAAATTCCCGAGCGTGACGATTGAGCGCCAGATCGGAATTAAAGCCGGGAACGTCTTCCTCGACTGACTGATTGATCATTCACCTAGCGAGAAGTCACCCTTGGCGCCCACGACTTTCGCATACAGACTCGAAAGCGAAGTCGAGTCTTCCAAATGTCACCGCTTCCGTAGCAGCCAGCGTGAGTCTTAAAAGAAAAATTCTCGGGCGTGACGTTACGAAGCGAATCGGTTTATCCGAGCGCTTCCCGGAAGATAAAGAAGGAGTGAGAAAGAAAGGCTTCGCGAGCAGAAGAGTCAGAGCGTATGGCAAGCAGTGTTTCCGAGCGCTTCGACAAGTGAATCCATCTTCAGCAGTGTCAGTTTTCGCCGCAAGAAGCACGCCGCGTGCAAGCGCCCGATCTGCAGCGTCCGGACCTTCCGGCATTCCTTCGTGCAGACCACCGCGGGGTTCAACTTTTCGGTGCCATCCTTGCGAAATGTCGGCACTGGGTCGCATCCTTTGAGATGACGCACGCACCTTACCGCCAACATTCTCTGGTTTCCACAGAAGCCGGCGGCGGTACTACGCACGCCTTTTTCGTTTTCCTATAACCGGCCAACCGCTCTTGAAAAGGGAAACCACCGGCAGCTTGCCGACACGAGAGAAAAAAGAAAGAAAAGGCTTGCGGAACTCGCTCGTCGACACTGTTTGTACCAACGTTTGTACTTCGGGAGTCGACAAAGCGCTCACGCGGCGATAAACGTCGTCCGAGACAGCGGGACATCGTTGCCCCGTCCGAGGAAGGACTAAAAGACGCGCGAAGGCTCCCACACCTTCCGCTTCTTCGCGGCGAAGAATTCCGATGGAGGCCCTCAAAGCAGACGACGCGGGTAGCCCGTTCCGTTCGTCTGCTACGCATAGAGAGAGGGAGAACAGACGAAAGAAACCTGTTTTCGGCTTCTTTCGTTTCTTTGACGCGAATGCGAGGATTCACCCGCCCACCAAACTCTGCGGTTTTGCGTTTGTGGCACCGCGGTGCGTGTCTCTTGTGGACACTGCGTGCACACTGCGCGCGTGGGGGCGTATCTTTCCGTTTTTTTGTTGGGCGCTCGCGGTGAATGGGTGCAAACGGGCCATTAGAGGAATTAGCGTTAAATCCTCGTGCCAATAAATCACGCCCCCGGAACGGGGCGTGATGCGCGCTTTTGACGGCTCGCGGCAGCGGGCTGGATGTGATGGATACGCGACGCAGACGACGCTGCTCGGGTGGTCGTCTGCTGCGCGCTTTTCGGCAGACGGGCCCTCCTTTTCACGTCGTCTGCTTCGGCGTTCTGGTCAAGCGATGAATGCCGTTCAAAGACTGACGCGCCAGTTCTTGAAGGGTCGCTTTTCCTTTGTGTGTGTGTTGTGGTTATTCCGCACTTGTCGACACATTCTTAACGGAGCAACAGGGTTACCCGTTCTTCGCTTGTCGCGACGCTGCGCTCGTCGGTTATCGCGTGATTAGCATTGCGAGGAGTACGAGGGTTATTGATCACCCCAGCTGTCGCCTGGTGCGCGACAGGAGTGCGGAAATGGCGAGCTTTTGAACGGCCGTGGGAAAAAAGGCGAGCGACCTCGGCGGAGTGCATAGCCGTTGCTAACAGTTACGGGATTGCCTGCTTGAGATGCTCCAGAGGTGCTATTACGGGATACGCTCTTCTTATAATGATTCGCAAAGCGTACGTCGATGCTAGAGGATTCCGCTGCTATGATTCAGTTACACTACAACTGCCCAATTAGTGAATTTCGAACTGCTGACCCGTGTTTCTCAACGAATCACTAAATCTCTGCCTTCACTTATTTGGGCTACTAAAAGAAAGAAAAAAAGAAAGGCTACCGAACCACAAGTTTAAAGGTCAGCATGATAGCGCTGATATCGTTCCTTACACCCAGAATTTAAAAACGAATGAGGAGTGTATTAAATGTGCTAATTCGTGCGTATCGCAAACGATCTAAAATAGGAAATTTTGTAAAGTAAACCGAGTTGTAGCTGTCTTCCCTGTAATCAAACTTTTACTGAAAGGCTAACTCACGAATGTCCCCTATAGAAGGTTGTATAGAGTATGCGCGATAAAAGTGCTTGGGACGTGAACGTGGTGTGCTGCTATGCTTCTTTGGTTATATGTATGTCATGGATGAAACTGTGCAATGGAGTTATTTGCAGCGCATAAGCGCTTTTTATACGTTTTAATAAAATATAGCGCAGCTGTGCTTCAGCCATAGAGTTTCCTACAAAAATCACTAGGGGGAAGTGTGACGCTGCGATCGTTCCATGGGGATAGTGTACTGTACAGTCACTACAACGTGAGAGCCCCCCCATAGTACGAGAATTCCTCTAATCTTAGGGCTTGCGACTTCAGCGTCCTTATGGCGCTTTTTATTATGTTTTAATTACAATTTAAATTCCGCAGGAATCATGTTTATTTCCTAAACGCACGAAGGCAATAATTTCCGGCGCGCACGCATAGTCGCTGCCAATAGTTGCATTTATAACGCAACAGTTTGTCGGAAATTATCGATTTGTCAAGTAACAAAGCCCTTCGAAGCCAGGTGGATGAAACTTAGGCAAATCCGTGTAATGGCTGACTGAACCGCCATGCTCGGAGCCGTATACCGTACACACTATAGCTCCAGATATCCCTCTAGTAATCTTTTGGTAGGAAGCTCTGTGGCCTCTGCGTGGCCTCAGAGATGGCAACGGGGCACCCCACGCCATTTCGGAGCCAACGTCACCCCTACTAGTTACCGCAAGCACACACGAGAGCACTGGCAAAAGGGGACTCAAGGTTCGGCATGCTTTCCCGGAGAGAGAGATAGAGAAAGCTGCCTTATCGAAATTGACGAACGCAGCGCAACCAGGGATGGCATGTGATGATAGTGTACGATGAACTATGCCTGCATACATGGCGCCCAGTTACGCGACCAAATTATAATATACACGCGGTGGTCTGTCAGCGCAGGCCCCCCGATAACTCGACTTTCCCGAACACTCGATCAACATTGCGGACCCGTGTCGAAGACGAGGTTTGGGCGGGGCAGGGGGAGCTATATCTGTGCGACGCCGCGCGGTCAGCAGGTCGCCACGAGACGGCGCTTCGCCTGTTGTCGCCGCTTCGACAGCGTATGAGATAAGAGCGTTATCGGATACGTACTAGCGGGGCAGCGGTGATCGTGGAGTGATACGCCACGTTGGACAAGGGCGCGAATGTATATAGACCGAATGAAACAAGCAGCGGGCTTTAAAACACGCCCGAACGAACATCGGCAAGGTGCGGAGACGAAGCAGTTATCGGTCAGCGGATAAGAAGCGCTGTCGAAAGAAAGAAGGGACAGAAAATAAAAATAAGGAAAATAAACGTAGCACAACAACGCCGAGAGCTCCCGCCGACCCTGGCATTATGCCACCCGCCCTGATCCTGCTTCTTGTATAATGCTCTTCCATCTATCGGTGAGTCGCTAAAGCTCGCGTGTCCTTTTCGAATGCAAATCTCGTTTCGATGAAGAATCGATAACCTGCACGTAATCGAGTAAAGAAGGACGCGCTTGCGCTACGAGGGAAGCTCGCTCATTTAGGTCATCCGACAAATGGAACCCCTTCTGCGATCTCAACAATTTCCACTCGGGATCCCCCCCCCCCCTCTTCCTCTCCCTCACTTCCTCTCCCCTTCCATCTACGTTCTCTTTTCCCTTTCTCCACTATGATGTAGCCAACGGCTGATATCCTCAGCGCTTTATGCCCTTACGCGTTTTTTGCGCTTATCTCTCCCTACATATGCAGGACTCCGAACGACGATTAATAACGAGGAATCAATGTCCACCGCCATGGGATGACGTCACATATCGTACGCTACACACAAGGCTGGTAAGAGCAGGTTGCTTGATGAATTGCAAGCAGGTGCGTCGGTTTGTTCACTGTGTGGCGTGCAAAAGAAATGATATAACGAGAAGGGGCGTGTGACGCAATTCGTCGCTTCCATGTTAACCACCACGCCGTAAACGGCTCCACTAAAGACGCTTCACTGTGTAAGCAGGCCTCTCTCGGATCGCCGATCCTTCGCAGTAATTTGGTTAGACTCGTAGAGCGCTTCGCCTTCTTACAGACTTGTACTTCAGTCTGTAGCAAAGTCCGCTATACAGTATACGTAGAGGCAAGATGACGCGCGTAGTCCTTGATGTATGGACTGGACAGTCGTCCACTGTTGGAAGAAAAAGTGATAGGCTGGTGCTTCCAAAGGAACTCCGAGCGTAAAGCTATATCTGCGCTGACGAAACTAAGTTTTGCAGGCGTACGCAAAACCACAAGTCCTTTAACACCTTTAAGTATTATAGTAGGAAGTGTTAACAGACGCTCTGTTGATGCGCTTTGTGAACTCTGCCTGCTATACCGTTACTATACTTCTCTCTATTGCCTTGCCTCTTCTTACTGTGCGTGGTATAGTCAACTTGAACTACACCTCTGGTTAACATAGATGCGTGCCGCTGTATAGATTCCTTCTATCTCTCCACTGCACACACTGTAAAAATAATTTACACCCTTAAAAGTGAAAAAAGGGTTTTAAATGTATCTATAACTCACATTCTTAGGGTGTTAGTTATATAACGGATACCCTAAGGGTGTGAGTTATAGACACATTAACACCCCTTTTCACTTTTAAGGGTGTAAATGATTTCACAGTGCAGTCAGTACTTATATAGATGAAAAAGCGTAAACAAGCCTATTTCACTTAGTCTATAGTATTTGCACTCTACAGACTTTCAAAGAAGTCGTTTGTCGACGGCCTATATACATAGACCTCTCCATTGTGGGGGATAGATCATCAACTTTGGTTTCAGTAAATCAATCTCTAATATAACTACGACAGCAGTTATACTATACTATAACTGCTGTCGGCCAGTCGCGTGGTAAACCTGCGTGTATTCGCGGGCTTCTTTCACGCCTGGAAAAAAAAAACAGTTTCATGTTGCACGTATTCAGCAACAGACAAATGTATCGGAAGTTTTCCATGCTGCTCTACTATTTTCTCACGGACACTTTTCATCTAATTACAATATTTAATAAGTTGATTAATTGATTAAGACTAATCGTGTAATTAGGTGGAATGCAAGAAATAATCTGATTACCTCCAAGCGACGGCAAACAACATTGCCTCGGTTCTTTCTAAATATTGGCGCAGGATATTTGGGGCGTCCCATATACAGGTTTATAATCATGTTTATAATAGTTAATGTAGAGAGTTTAGTAATTTATGGACTTCGTAAAAAGGCGTGCTTATACTTTCTGTAGACTGTATGCGGAAAGTTCTTTACGGGAAGCCAATCGTCATCGATACTATACTGTACAGCTCTCGTGTGAAAGTTCACTCGAGGAAAATTCGAAAGAATTCTCGCCTGGAAGTCACCGTATATGTTCTACGCAGTGTTCCTCTTCTTTCTTTTTTTCCGCCCTTACGGCGCGTGCGCTGTGGATTCCTAATGAAAAACTAAACAGCTCCGAGCGGAATGTAAAGACAAAGCGCAATCTTGTGACGGAGAAAGAAAAAAAAAAGAAAGGCGAACGCTCCCCGCCGAGCGTGATGAGGAAGACTCGGTATTGTCTTTTAGAGCCGCTCCCCACAAGTAGAAGCCCGCGGCCTTGACAGAAGCCGTTCTTTTTTTCGGCTGAGCAATGGGCGCATTTGGCATGGACGGCGCGTCATGACTGCGAGTCCAATTAGGCCTAACCGGCGTCTACGCGGGCAAAGACGTAAGCGGCGCCATGTGCAAGCAGGCACGAGCGCCAGCCCGCGCAGCAGAAGGCAATCGGGCGCCAAGAGCAGACGGCTTTTCTCGTAAAGGAAGTGAGAATTGTACTGTAACGAGGCTGTTTTTCCCTTGTAAGGGGGAAAGGATTACGAGGGGGGAGGGCACCATTACCACCGTAGAGAGATTCTGCGCAATCATCGAGAAACTATATGCGCGCGATGTCGCTCGCGGAAGGACACATACAGTCTCCGACTGTTCTACATAGAACGCGCTGCACCGCGCTGTGCGCTCGCGCCTTCTCAGTTATCGAAGGCACGGTTGTTGTTTAGGGACAGCGTTTGTTGCTGGTGCCATCGGCAAACTGATGCCGAATGCGTTGGGTTCGCATCCCATCACCGGAGGACACCACGTGTCTGAGATGTCCATACGTATATGCGCATAGTTATGCGCCAACCGACCCAAATGCATGCAATCCTCGATTTACGAGTGTGCAAGCGGATCACGTGCGACGTAATTTAGGGGGAGGGGAGGAAGGGGGAGGTGCAGCAAGCGTCATTCTCTTTAGCCATAGGCATTCACGCTAACGTCGTATCCTGTAGCGTATAGGCGGCAGTACGTACTGACCACGTTCACTACGTGCGAACCCTATGCGATCCTATGCTTTGCCGAGTGGAACGAATGTACATATATATATATACGGCCGGCGTCGAAAGTTAGTGGACCACGGAATGTGAGAAAATAAAAGGCTGAATATTTCCGCAGCACGCAGCCTGATGTTTGTATTTCCAGCTCGTATACACTGTACAGTATATGCGAACAATATTGCGATGTCCGGTTTCTCTGGCTACGGTGACAGACTGCTCGATAAGTGCCCGAGGTCCGCAAACTTTTGGCACCAACTGCGCAATACACCAACATCCGCAGAAGCACATAGAGGTGCAAGCGAGAGACCGACAATCGACCGCTCACTTACCATGTTCAGAGACAGCAGGCGCTCCGCGGTCTCGGTCTCGTATGCATGTGCGTATCCGTGGATCCGAAACAAGTTGGACGTCTTGTTTTCCCGCAGTGGCGCAACGAATCGGCGTCGACTTCGGGAAAAACGTTGCACGAGTGAATCCGCACGTGTGCATACACTGGATGGCGCTGGAATCCAAATTATTTCGGAACCGCAGGCGACTGCTCACGTCATATATAGGGCTATACTCCGAAGAATGTTCTTCGAGAAGCACGTATGTCGAAGTATAGATACGCAACTGCTGCCCACTTCGGATCTGCACTGCTGGCAGGCCGGTAGTCGTTCTGTTCTGCCTGGATTTTTTCTTTTCTTTTCTCACGAATGCTTTTTTTCCTTTGCGGGCGAGCTTCTTTTCGAGGCTCATACACCGTCCTCTGTGCTTGGAGTTTTCTAGAGCGATATTACATTCGCTTCAGGGTGTCGTCTGCCTTCTCGGAGTCGTCTGCAGGCGTTGCGAAGGCCATGGCCCCGGTTGCGACTCTTCTTCCTACGGCTAGCGCTTTCTATATCCGTTGAAGCGTACTGTTATAATAGTGACGAGCCAAAACGAAGGCTTCATTTTTGATGCTCGTCTTTGCCTTCTCGCCCACCGCCCGCCGTGCCGAAGCCGTTTCTTCCCTACTGCGCATCGTTCTGCGCATCCTGGGTATTCTGCTTAGCCGAATACATGTACACGTAAAGCTCATTTTCCAGCTTTCAAAGGCGGATCGCGGTGTAGAAGTATGCAAAAGGCGGTTATTTCATTTTTCTTTTCCTTGATATATTTCCACATTCGCCTATGGGATCATTCGTACAGGTTTAGTCACTTTTCCTGACCCAGTGGTTTCAAGGAGACCGTATATTTTGCGATTCCGCTTATCAATTTTATTTCTCTGTGCCAATTTCTTTTCTATATTGAATACCTTCACACATTATCGAGCAAACGGCTGTTCTTTGCTTCACGCAAATCGTTTGACATGCCTGCGAACAGACGGTTTGCGTTCCGCCGATTCCCCGAGGCTCGTAACTGTCAATCATATAGTACGCGCGCAACACAGCTGAATATGTAACCTTTTTCATATTTAGTAGCTAGAAATACCACTGGCACAGCTCCCAGCGTTCTGCCCGCGATTCTGCGATTCACATCATATATCTGTCTTTCTTTTATACATAGTGTTGCCGTGCGGAACGCAGCTTTAAGCGTTCTTGTCGTGCGGCGACATGTGGGTGCGATGTAACCACTCGGCCACTGCTTCCGACGCCTGTCACACTACTCTACGGCCTGTCGTCTGCAACGGGATAATCTGGCTGTTCGAAAGTGTGTGATCGCCAGTCTGAGCATTATCGTCCCATTTTACTGTCGTGGCGTGTTCCACGTGTTTTTCAACAAAGTGAGCTCAGGGGACAAGTGGGTTGCAGTTGGCCTTTAATCGCGTACGAATATATCCTCTTACCCAAAGTACAGACGAGCTCAAAAGAAAAAAGGCGGCGGACGTGATGTCCACTACCCTCTGCGGGATTCGAACCCGCAATCCTCGGTTTAGGAGACCGATGCCTTATCCATTAGGCCACGAGGGCGGGCGAACGGCGTTGCAGTCGGCCTTTAATCGAGTACGGATATATCCTCTTACGCAAAGTACAGACCAGCTGAAAAAAAAAAAAGATGCCGGACATGATGTCCACTACCCTCGGCGGGATTCGAACCCGCAATCCCCGGTTTAGGAGACCGATGCCTTATCCATTAGGCCACGAGGGCGGGCGAACGGCGTTGCAGTCGGCCTTTAATCGAGTACGAATATATCCTCTTACCCAAAGTACGGACGAGCTCAAGAGAAAAAAAAGACTGCGGACGTGATATCCACTACCCTCGGCGGTACTCGAACCCGCAATCCCCGGTTTAGGAGACCGATGCCTTATCCATTAGGCCACGAGGGCGGGCGAACGGCGTTGCAGTCGGCCTTTAATCACGTACAGGTATATCCTCTTACGCAAAGTACAGACGAGCTCAAAAGAAAAAAAAGATGCCGGACGTGATGTCCACTACCCTCGGCGAGATTCGAACCCGCAATCCCCGGTTTAGGACACCGATGCCTTATCCATTAGGCCACGAGGGCGGGCGAACGGCGTTGCAGTCGGCCTTTAATCACGTACAGGTATATCCTCTTACGCAAAGTACAGACGAGCTCAAAAGAAAAAAAAGATGCCGGACGCGATGTCCACTACCCTCGGCGGGATTCGAACCCGCAATCCCCGGTTTAGGAGACCGATGCCTTATCCATTAGGCCACGAGGGCGGGCGAACGGCGTTGCAGTCGGCCTTTAATCACGTACAGGTATATCCTCTTACGCAAAGTACAGACGAGCTCAAAAGAAAAAAAAGATGCCGGACGCGATGTCCACTACCCTCGGCGGGATTCGAACCCGCAATCCCCGGTTTAGGAGACCGATGCCTTATCCATTAGGCCACGAGGGCTTTGTTTTTTTTTTTTTCTTTATTGCCTGCTTAGACATTAACACACAAAAAAAAACAAATCCATATACACAGTGCACCCACATCACATCAGGTGGGATGGTCGCTAAAATTTCTTGAGGCACACCAGCTCATCAAGGATGCTAACCCAGTCTGGGTTTTCGCTTTGTGCACGATACACTTCTCGTAATAGTGACATACTTTCAATGAAGTTCTCTCGCGCAGAGCACACATTCACATCAGCATGACGTACAGCCATTCTTGTTTTCCACAAACTGTGGAGACCCAGCAACATGAACATGTCGAACGGTGGCCCGTCATCGCTTTCAACTGGAAGGAACCGAATTCCATAGGGGTTTATGGGGAGTTCTTTTAATTTTAAGAGTGCGCTGCAAGATGTCCCAGTGAAAGACAGCGTCCCAACACTCAATGAAGGCGTGTTCAATTGTTTCAGGCTTTTTACACAGCCGGCAATCGGTAGTCCAGGGTACGAATATTCCTTTCTGTTCTAGCCATACTTTAACGGGGAGGGTGTTCGTGTGTAGGTGGAAAAAGAAAGTTTTCGCAGCAGGTCTTACAGGCATCCTTTTGACTCGTTTCAGCACATCTTTTCCTGGGCCTCCACAATAAACACTCCTATACAGTGGGATAGGTAACATACTGTCAACTAAATCTGCGTACAGTTTCTTTCTTCTCACTGAGCACAAGTACTCCAGCGAAAAACGTGCGCAGAGTATTCTAAAAGATGCAACGACTTCACGATAGTACCCAGTCGCTCTAGTGATAGCACTAGATGTGGACACAACAAATTCAGGCAGTTCTGTTGCCATTTTCGCCTGAATGACCGTACGGAGGAAAACATTTCTTTCATCTCGCAGGAAGATGAACCGCGATACGATCTGTCTAATGAACAAGTGTGAGAGCCCAAGGCCCCCATTTCGAACTGTGCGAAAAAGATTTGTTCGACTGGATCGCTCCCAAGTGGAGTTCCAGATGAAGGTAGCAAACACTCGATGCATTTTTTGAACGTTTACACGGGACATGAACATTACTTGCAGTATGTACCAAACTTTGGCAATTAAAAATATATTGCAAGCTGAAGCACGTGCAAACACTGACAATCCCCGGCCCTGCCATCCTTTTATCTTTTCTTTCATTGATTCTATTTGGCCGGTCCACAACTGTGTCGAGTCCCGATAGTGCTCAAGGGGCACTCCTAGATACAGTGGAGGCACTGTAGTCCACTGCATACCGGCGAATTTTGTGGGTGTCGCGTCCCAGCTTCCATGCCATATCCCAACACTTTTTTCGAAGTTTATCTGGGCACCAGTGTACCTACAAAAGGATCTTGCAAGGCGGACAGCCTCGACCACGCTTTCCCTGTCTTCACAAAAGACGGCGACGTCATCTGCATAAGCTAGCATTTTAACTTCTGCGGCGTGCAGCCTAAAACCACGAATGTTTTCATTCCGTATGACTGCCATACAAAAGGGTTCGAGGTACAGGGCAAAAAGCAAGGGAGACAAGGGACAGCCTTGCCGTACAGACGAGCGGAGTGGCACCCGCGAACTAAGACACTTATTAACTATAAGCTGCATGTAACAGTCTTCATAAGCCATTTTAACGCCATCTACAATGACGCTCCCAACATTACAGTACTGCAGTATAGCGAAAAGCACCTCATGTGACACCCGGTCGAACGCCTTCGCAAGGTCTAGCTGCAACATGGCCACCCGACCCCCAATGGCATCGCAACATTCAAGCACATTCCTTGCAATGTGGGTGTTCGTGAAAATGGTGCGGCCTTTAATGCCACACGTCTGGTGTGGCCCTACAAGCTGCTGAATCACGCTTTGAAATCGTCGAGCCAGTACTTTCATAAATATTTTGTAATCTGTGTTGGTCAGACTTATCGGTCTGTATGAACTTACTGAAAGGAGCTTTTCCCGTTCATCGGTTTTCGGAATTAATACTATGTGCGAAGTCTGGAATGAGAGTGGTACTTTTTTAAATTCATACGCCTCTGAGAGTAGTCGGTGCAATATACACGCAAACTCCTGACTGAATGCCTTGTAAAAAGCGGCGCCTAGGCCGTCCGGCCCTGGCGATTTGCCTGATGGCAGTTCTTCTATCGCCCTTTCAATCTCGGACACAGCTATTGGTCTCTCAAGACTTTCTCTAACGTCGTCATCCAACCTTGGCATCTCGCTCATGAATTCACTCTCGAAGGCCAGTCCAGAAGGAGTCACATTGCCGAACAATTCGCGATAGTGTTCCACAAAAGCTTTCTCAATCGACGAAGCGTCTGACGTCACCTCGTTTTGAAGACGTATCTGTTGGATCTCATTTCTTGACGCGTGACGCTTTTCATCGCTCATTGCCCGTTTGTTTGGTATCTCACCCATCCATAGGCGTTCGCTTCTAGCGCGTATAACTGCTGCTTTGTATCGCTCGGCGTCGATAACTTCAAGCTCGTGTCTTACTTTCTTTACGTTTTCAGCTAATTGATCGTTATCCGCATTTTGTGCGCTTGACAGATATTCAAGCTGTCTTTGCAGCTCTCTTTTGTTGAGTTCCAATGGCGGAGTCGGAGCAAGTTTTTCTGCTCGTTTCGGAGCAAGTTTGTTCCAATGACAGAGTGAGGGCGGGAGTAAGGTGTTCCAATGAGAGAGTCGGAGGGGATTCAGAGCGGGAGTCACTCCGTGGAGCAGAAAAAGATGCTCCGCCAAAATCGGCGGAGTGGACCGGAACTCTACGTGACGTATTTCCTTTACCACGGTTGTCTGCTGGGAGGCGCCACCGGTCACGACTCGCGAGGAAGCAAAAGCTGCTGCACGCTTGGCGAGATATCCATTCCGCACTTTAAAAAAGAAAAGAAACAGGTGAACGACGCTGAAGAGACAAGTGACCGGTGCGGTGGTGGTGGGAGCAAACAGCCGAAGGAAATGACCACGCAAGGTATCCCGGGTAACTCGTGATAGAACTTCCGCTTCCGCCTTGCAGGTTGTGTTCCAATAGCGGATCTGGAGGCGTTGCTCTACGCTAAAGCCCCTCCATACACGTTTCCGCCGACCAGGTTAAGTACCGCCAACCTGCCCTCCTCCTTCACGCACCTCTCTCACTCACCCCCTTAGCTTCCGGCGTCAAGCGGAACTTACGTAGCTGCAGCTTCCTGTTCCGAGTGGAAGTGACACTTTGTTTTTTAGCGTTGTTTACTTTCGCGCCGCTGGAGAGGCTTCGGTTGAAACTGTGAATGCGATACCAGCTGCGGTTAAAACTGTGAAGGCGATTCCATCCGAGAACCACCGCCTACTGTAACCAGCGATCTGCTCGTGTTCGCTGCTTCGCGTCAACCTGCGACGGGTTGTGGCACGAGCGACGACGTACAGTGGAATGTAGTGCCTGGGCGCTTGGAGACCACTGCCGTTTTTCGTGCGTTTGGACAACAGCGACCGCGAACTACTACTTCAGCGGAATACAACTTGTCCCCTTTGCATTCTCCTTATGGTGACTGCCACAGCTCTGCTAAGCACGCGCGGGCGTCTCACCATCGTCCAACAGCAGTCAAAGCGGAAATTCCCGCAGCGCAACTCCAGGAAGCGGAAATGCCGGAACCGGAAATTTTTAAACCGGAAATGGCGGAACCGGAAACACCGGAACCGGATTTGGTGTGAGGGGAAAAGGCGGCGCACAACAAATGTTGTCGCTACTTAAGAAAGCGGCGGTGGCGCGTAGATGCAGGGGTTTTACTCTACGCCAGAGTCGAGTGCTCGCTCGCGGAGTCCGTCGGCTGCTCCGACTCCGCCATTGGAATTCAGCATTTGTTTCTGTAATTTATCGTGCTGAAGGCTGCTTCCTCTTTCTATTGCAATGAACTTAACTTGAATCTTAAATTCCTCCCATGTGGCAGTAAAATATTCACCCTCATTTGTCATCAACTCTGTTATCTTTTCCTTAACTCTGCGCACAAATGGTTCATCATCAAGCAGCTTTTCGTTGAATTTCCACATGTTCCAGTTGAATCGTGTTCTTTTAACTTTTTCCCCAATCGAGAAGCTTACCAGGCTATGGTCCGTGAACGATTGCGGTGCGACGTTATAACTATTACAAAGGGTGATCAAGTCGTCAGAAACATACACTCTGTCCAGCCTTGCTCGGCTATTTCGCTGAATGTGCGTGTACTGCGGAATCATACCATCAGTGAGGACTAGGCCCACATCTTCTAAGTTGTGGTCTTCAATTAGTCTGCTCAAAAGGAGAGCACTTTTATCGCGAACCCTTTCCCTTTTTAGTCGGTCTTCCGGAGAACACACACAGTTAAAATCACCAAGTAATATGACAAAGCGATCACATTTTAGATATTGCTCGATACATTCAAAAAACAAAAATCGATCATTCACATTGTTTGGCGCATAAACGCATACGAGCCGCCACAAATCGTGAGAAAAAGAAAAATCTACAATAAGCAAGCGGCCAGTTTCAGAAACAGTTACACTTTCTTCAATAATACCAGCACTCTTCCGTATTAACAACGCACATCCGCCTGATGTGCCATTCGCATGGCACACGCACACATTGTAATGCGCCGTGAAAGGCGTCACCATGCGATCGGTCTGCTCTTGGGTTTCGACCTTAGTTTCTTGTAAGGCAACTACGTCGAGTTCCTTCTCCATACACAAGCGGCTAAGTTGATACTGCCTCCTTCGCGCTCCAAGGCCACGGACATTTAACGTGGCAACTCTCAACGCTCTCTCTAGTTTCACCGCCATTTATCTGCAAAAGCAAGCCGATCGCACGGTGCCGCTGAAGAACAAGCGATCCGGACACACTGTAGGAAAAATTGCATGCATAACTTTTCCACTGAAAACCGCTCGATCCACACGCGTACCTTTAGAGCGTACGCGAAGCCCGATTCCAGAAAGGACGCCATCTCTTCACGACGTTAGTCCGGGCGCCCCAGTAGGCGCCGGGTCCTACTTAGGCGGTTTTGCCGCCGGCCGTCTGTCCGGCGGGATGTTTGGCTTCGGGCGCACGGGCACACGACGACCCGCCTGCGCTTTTGGCGGCGGCTCGTCTTTGGCCCCGTTGTCAAGGTTGCCGTCCAGGTTGCCGTCCAGGCTGCCGGTCGAGTCCCTCGCTCTTTTCATAGCCACATTGCTTGCACTCGATTCTTCGACGTCCATCAAGGGAGTTGCCGGTCCGTGCTCCGTGGCGGCCTCCTCGGCAGTGGCGGATTTTGCGGCCGATTCTTCTTTGGATCCTTCGTCGCATGCCCCGTGCACTGGATCTTTCGGGTCCGTAGGCAGCACATTTGCCACCTTCGTGGATTTAGCAGCCGGCACACAAGGTGTTGCAACTGTGTCCGCCGGTGATACTAGCACGCGGGAAGCCTCATCAACGTCAGCCTCGTCCATTAACAGGTCAGCCACGTCCTCTCGAAGCGCAGGTCCTGCGACGGATGCGTAAGTCTTAACACATTCCGTATCCTGGTGGCCGTAGCGACGGCATACTGCACATCTCGGGACGCGGCAGTCACGTCGGAAATGTCCGGTGTTTCGGCACTTCAGGCAAAGGGGTGCTCTGCTCGGTACCACAACTAGGGTCTGCTCACCAGCTACACGAAGTTGATGGGGCAGGTCTTCCACGGTCACACCCGTATTCAGAACCAGGGACACCGCCCGTGTCGACGAAGCTTTATCTTGAACTCCTTGAACACGCCACTTTTCATGGAAAACGTCCGTGACCTTTCCGAATGGTATCAGGGCTGTCCGTATACCCTCGTCCGACACGTTATGAAGCATCCGATGCAGCTTAAGCCGCACGGCCTGATTGGCTGGATCAACGACAATGCACCGATGTTCATTCACCTTGAGGTTCTTGGCGCTTGAAAGCCTCTTCACGCCTTCGTCGCTCTTGAAAGTCACCGCCCAAACGTGACTCATCTGATACGCCCCTAGGGCGATGACATAAGGAAGTAGGCCTAAGCTAGCCAACGCATCTCGGAAATGTTCCACACGATACGGCCTGGCACGCACATCCGCATGCAGAAAAACTGTATTTAAAGCTATCCGACCTGTCGGCAATTGAGGCAGCAAAACTTGGTATTCCGGGTCATCTGAGGCAAAACTCCTGGTACCGCGGCCCTGCTGGGCCGCTGAAGCCACTCCTACGGAGCTCATGATCGCCACGTCCGCTCGCTAGCGCGGCAGAAAGCCGAATCCATTAGGCCACGAGGACGGGCGAACTGCGTTGCAGGTGGCCTTTAATCGCGTACGAATACATCCTCTTATCCAAAGTACAGACGAGCTAAAACGAAAAAAAAAGACGGCGGACGTGGTATCCACTACCCTCGGCGGGACTCGAACCCGCAATCCCCGGTTTAGGAGACCGATGCCTTATCCATTAGGCCACGAGGGCGGGCGAAACTCGTTGCAGGTGGCCTTTAATCGTGTACGAATATATCCTGTTATCAAAAGTATAGACGAGCTAAAGAAGACGGCGGACGTGATATCCACTACCCTCGGCGGGACTCGAACCCGCAATCCCCGGTTTAGGAGACCGATGCCTTATCCATTAGGCCACGAGGGCGGGCGAACTGCGTTGCAGGTGGCCTTTAATCACGTACGAATATATCCTCTTATCCATAGTACAGACGAGCTAAAATGAAAAAAAAAGACGGCGGACGTGGTATCCACTACCCTCGGCGGGACTCGAACCCGCAATCCCCGGTTTAGGAGACCGATGCCTTATCCATTAGGCCACGAGGGCTTTTTTTTTTTTCTTTATTGCCGACTTCAACACGTCAGTTTACAAAATCAGTCCGCGCGAAGAACACAACACGTAGCTAAAAATACGTCACCCTCACTTGGGGTTACGTGATGAGATTAAAATTCACGCATGTGTAGCAAAGCTTCCATTCTTGGAAGCCACTCAGGCACTGGGTCTTGTATCTTGTATCCTTCAATAGCTCTGCTAACAGATTCACAAAAATACTGTCTTATCGGCCTGGCATCAATGTCTGCGTGGCTGACCGCCATCCTGGATCGCCAAATACTGTACAGGCCCAATATCATAATCATGTCAAAAGGAACCCCGTCTTCACTCTCGACGGGCAGAAATCTAATTCCGAAAGCATCCACCGGTAAGTCTTTTTTAATCGTGCGTTGGAGAATGTCCCAAAAGAAAAGGGCTTCCCAACAATCTAAGAAAACATGTTCGATAGTTTCCGGCTTCCGGCATATGAAACAATGATTTCCCCAAGGCACAAAGAAACCCTTCGCCTCCAAATACGTCTTGACTTCAAGAGTGTTCGTATGGAGCTTAAAGAAGAAACTTTTAACTCCGCCTGGTACAGTCATTCTTTTCACACGTTTTAGATCTGACTGCCATGGACCTGCACAGTACAACGACCTGTACAACGGTACCGGAAGAAAGACCTCACACAGGTCCTTATAAAGTTTCTTTCGCGACACCACTGACAAATATTCAAACGAAAATCGCACTTGCAAGACGCGACATGCCATGTACACCTCTTTAAGGAAGCCAAAAATGCTCCCTTGCATACTCTCCGAACTAACAACCAAATTTGGCAAAACCCTGCCCAACCTAACCTGACACACAGTTCGCAAAAAGGGGTCATTCGTGTCACGAAAAAACATAAATCGGTTAACCAACTGGCGCAGATATAGATGGGCCAAACCTAGTCCTCCAGAGCGGACGCGGTGAAACAGATTGGTGCGTCGTGTCCGCTCCCAAGTGCTTCCCCACACAAAAACCGCAAATACACGGTGCAGCTTCTGCACATTGACGCGAGAACAATGAATTGCTTGCAAGACATACCACAGCTTGGTTACAAAAAAAAGGTTACAAATTGTGGCACGCGCGAAAATAGACCAGCTGAAGCCTTTGAGCCTGTCGGCCTTCTCACGCATTTCAGCAACTTGGCGTTTCCAATATGGCTCACTGTCGCGATAATTCTCCAGCGGCACTCCTAAATATTTTACTGGGGTTGCTGTCCAAGTCATGTTTGCGAAATTCGTTGGGGTTAAGGGCCAGTCGCCGTGCCAGAACCCCAAACACTTAGCCCAGTTCACAGCACTCCCGCTCACAGAACAAAAGTCTTTCACAATTTGAACCACAACACGAACGCTTTCGTAGTCAGCACAGAATACGGCAATGTCATCAGCATACGCGAGAATGCGGACCTCCGCCGCATGCAAACGAAAACCATGAACGCTGTTGCTTTCAATAACGCTCAAACAAAAAGGTTCAATGTACAAACAAAAAAGCAATGGTGACAGGGGGCAACCCTGACGCACAGAGCGTTGCACTTGGATGCGCGCTCCCACCCCCTTATTTACTAACAACCGCGTCGTGCATCCTCTGTACGCCATGGCTACGCCTTGGCAGATGACTGATCCGACATTAACGTGCTCTAAAACAGAGAACAAGAGGTCATGCGGCACCCTGTCGAAGGCTTTCTCTAGATCGAGCTGGAGCATTGCGATGCTTTCATGCAAAGCGTCGCAACACTCGAGCACGGACCGGGCTGTGTGTATGTTGGTATATATGGTGCGACCTTTGATACCACAAGTCTGATGTGGTCCCACTAATTCTTGCATCACGGCTTGGAGTCTTTTAGCCAGAATTTTCATGAAGATCTTGTAGTCTACATTAGTCAGGGATATGGGTCGGTAAGCGGTAACCTGTCGCAGTCTAGCTTCATCTTCGCTTTTTGGTATTAAAATTGTATGGGATGTTAAAAATGAAGGAGGAAGCATATCCTTGTCATAAGCCTCATTAAACAGTGTAGCCAAAACCGGTGCTAAATCATCTTTGAATGCCTTATAAAGCGGTGCTACTAGCCCGTCTGGTCCTGGGGACTTTCCCGGGTTGAGGTCTTCTATGGCTTTCCGCACTTCTTCTGTTGAAATGGGCAGTTCTAGCCGCTCTTTCGTATCATCACTAAGCCGCGGCATTAAAGAGAGGAAACGGGTCTTGAAGTCTTCGGTTCTTACTTTGGTGTAACCAAAGAGCCCGCTGTAGTATTCATAAAAGGCCCTTTCTATATTTCCTTTGTCTACGAAGATTACACCGTTCCACTCTATTTTTGGTATGTCATTCTTGCGGGCGTGCCTTTTTTCCAAGCCGAAAGCACGTTTTGTGGGCATTTCGCCCGCTATCAGCCGCTGTGCCCTCGCCCTCACGATCGCTCCTCGATATCGCTCCGTATCTATTGCCTCTAGTTTCTGCTTGACGGTGCGCATTTCTTCGGTGCAAGTGCCTGGCTGCTTTCCTTCTTGCATTATGGGCGAACTGCGTTGCAGGTGGCCTTTAATCACGTACGAATATATCCTCTTATCCATAGTACAGACGAGCTAAAATGAAAAAAAAAGACGGCGGACGTGGTATCCACCACCCTCGGCGGGACTCGAACCCGCAATCCCCGGTTTAGGAGACCGATGCCTTATCCATTAGGCCACGAGGGCTTTTTTTTTTTTCTTTACTGCCTGCTTAGACATTAACACACAAAAAAAAACAAATCCATATACACAGTGCACCCACATCACATCAGGTGGGATGGTCGCTAAAATTTCTTGAGGCACACCAGCTCATCAAGGATGCTAACCCAGTCTGGGGTTTCGCTTTGTGCACGATACACTTCTCGTAATAGTGACATACTTTCAATGAAGTTCTCTCGCGCAGAGCACACATTCACATCAGCATGACGTACAGCCATTCTTGTTTTCCACAAACTGTGGAGACCCAGCAACATGAACATGTCGAACGGTGGCCCGTCATCGCTTTCAACTGGAAGGAACCGAATTCCATAGGGGTTTATGGGGAGTTCTTTTTTAAGAGTGCGCTGCAAGATGTCCCAGTGAAAGACAGCGTCCCAACACTCAATGAAGGCGTGTTCAATTGTTTCAGGCTTTTTACACAGCCGGCAATCGGTAGTCCAGGGTACGAATATTCCTTTCTGTTCTAGCCATGCTTTAACGGGGAGGGTGTTCGTGTGTAGGTGGAAAAAGAAAGTTTTCGCAGCAGGTCTTACAGGCATCCTTTTGACTCGTTTCAGCACATCTTTTCCTGGGCCTCCACAATAAACACTCGTATACAGTGGGATAGGTAACATACTGTCAACTAAATCTGCGTACAGTTTCTTTCTTCTCACTGAGCACAAGTACTCCAGCGAAAAACGTGCGCAGAGTATTCTAAAAGATGCAACGACTTCACGATAGTACCCAGTCGCTCTAGTGATAGCACTAGATGTGGACACAACAAATTCAGGCAGTTCTGTTGCCATTTTCGCCTGAATGACCGTACGGAGGAAAACATTTCTTTCATCTCGCAGGAAGATGAACCGCGATACGATCTGTCTAATGAACAAGTGTGAGAGCCCAAGGCCCCCATTTCGAACTGTGCGAAAAAGATTTGTTCGACTGGATCGCTCCCAAGTGGAGTTCCAGATGAAGGTAGCAAACACTCGATGCATTTTTTGAACGTTTACACGGGACATGAACATTACTTGCAGTATGTACCAAACTTTGGCAATTAAAAATATATTGCAAGCTGAAGCACGTGCAAACACTGACAATCCCCGGCCCTGCCATCCTTTTATCTTTTCTTTCATTGATTCTATTTGGCCGGTCCACAACTGTGTCGAGTCCCGATAGTGCTCAAGGGGCACTCCTAGATACAGTGGAGGCACTGTAGTCCACTGCATACCGGCGAATTTTGTGGGTGTCGCGTCCCAGCTTCCATGCCATATCCCAACACTTTTTTCGAAGTTTATCTGGGCACCAGTGTACCTACAAAAGGATCTTGCAAGGCGGACAGCCTCGACCACGCTTTCCCTGTCTTCACAAAAGACGGCGACGTCATCTGCATAAGCTAGCATTTTAACTTCTGCGGCGTGCAGCCTAAAACCACGAATGTTTTCATTCCGTATGACTGCCATACAAAAGGGTTCGAGGTACAGGGCAAAAAGCAAGGGAGACAAGGGACAGCCTTGCCGTACAGACGAGCGGAGTGGCACCCGCGAACTAAGACACTTATTAACTATAAGCTGCATGTAACAGTCTTCATAAGCCATTTTAACGCCATCTACAATGACGCTCCCAACATTACAGTACTGCAGTATAGCGAAAAGCACCTCATGTGACACCCGGTCGAACGCCTTCGCAAGGTCTAGCTGCAACATGGCCACCCGACCCCCAATGGCATCGCAACATTCAAGCACATTCCTTGCAATGTGGGTGTTCGTGAAAATGGTGCGGCCTTTAATGCCACACGTCTGGTGTGGCCCTACAAGCTGCTGAATCACGCTTTGAAATCGTCGAGCCAGTACTTTCATAAATATTTTGTAATCTGTGTTGGTCAGACTTATCGGTCTGTATGAACTTACTGAAAGGAGCTTTTCCCGTTCATCGGTTTTCGGAATTAATACTATGTGCGAAGTCTGGAATGAGGGTGGTACTTTTTTAAATTCATACGCCTCTGAGAGTAGTCGGTGCAATATACGCGCAAACTCCTGACTGAATGCCTTGTAAAAAGCGGCGCCTAGGCCGTCCGGCCCTGGCGATTTGCCTGATGGCAGTTCTTCTATCGCCCTTTCAATCTCGGACACAGCTATTGGTCTCTCAAGACTTTCTCTAACGTCGTCATCCAACCTTGGCATCTCGCTCATGAATTCACTCTCGAAGGCCAGTCCAGAAGGAGTCACATTGCCGAACAATTCGCGACAGTGTTCCACAAAAGCTTTCTCAATCGACGAAGCGTCTGACGTCACCTCGTTTTGAAGACGTATCTGTTGGATCTCATTTCTTGACGCGTGACGCTTTTCATCGCTCATTGCCCGTTTGTTTGGTATCTCACCCATCCATAGGCGTTCGCTTCTAGCGCGTATAACTGCTGCTTTGTATCGCTCGGCGTCGATAACTTCAAGCTCGTGTCTTACTTTCTTTACGTTTTCAGCTAATAGATCGTGACCCGCATTTTGTGCGCTTGACAGATATTCTAGCTGTCTTTGCAGCTCTCTTTGTTTCTGTAATTTACGGTGCTGAAGGCTGCTTCCTCTTTCTATTGCAATGAACTTAACTTGAATCTTAAATTCCTCCCATGTGGCAGTAAAATATTCACCCTCATTTGTCATCAACTCTGTTATCTTTTCCTTAACTCTGCGCACAAATGGTTCATCATCAAGCAGCTTTTCGTTGAATTTCCACATGTTCCAGTTGAATCGTGTTCTTTTAACTTTTTCCCCAATCGAGAAGCTTACCAGGCTATGGTCCGTGAACGATTGCGGTGCGACGTTATAACTATTACAAAGGGTGATCAAGTCGTCAGAAACATACACTCTGTCCAGCCTTGCTCGGCTATTTCGCTGAATGTGCGTGTACTGCGGAATCATACCATCAGTGAGGACTAGGCCCACATCTTCTAAGTTGTGGTCTTCAATTAGTCTGCTCAAAAGGAGAGCACTTTTATCGCGAACCCTTTCCCTTTTTAGTCGGTCTTCCGGAGAACACACACAGTTAAAATCACCAAGTAATATGACAAAGCGATCACATTTTAGATATTGCTCGATACATTCAAAAAACAAAAATCGATCATTCACATTGTTTGGCGCATAAACGCATACGAGCCGCCACAAATCGTGGGAAAAGGAAAAATCTACAATAAGCAAGCGGCCAGTTTCAGAAACAGTTACACTTTCTTCAATAATACCAGCACTCTTCCGTATTAACAACGCACATCCGCCTGATGTGCCATTCGCATGGCACACGCACACATTGTAATGCGCCGTGAAAGGCGTCACCATGCGATCGGTCTGCTCTTGGGTTTCGACCTTAGTTTCTTGTAAGGCAACTACATCGAGTTCCTTCTCCATACACAAGCGGCTAAGTTGATACTGCCTCCTTCGCGCTCCAAGGCCACGGACATTTAACGTGGCAACTCTCAGTGCTCTCTCTAGTTTCACCGCCATTTATCTGCAAAAGCAAGCCGATCGCACGGTGTCGCTGAAGAACAAGCGATCCAGACACACTGTAGAAAAATTTGCATGCATAACTTTTGCACTGAAAACCGCTCGATCCACACGCGTACCTTTAGAGCGTACGCGAAGCCCGATTCCAAAAAGGACGCCATCTCTTCACGACGTTAGTCCGGGCGCCCCAGTAGGCGCCGAGTCCTACTTAGGCGGTTTTGCCGCCGGCCGTCTGTCCGGCGGGATGTTTGGCTTCGGGCGCACGGGCACACGACGACCCGCCTGCGCTTTTGGCGGCGGCTCGTCTTTGGCCCCGTTGTCAAGGTTGCCGTCCAGGCTGCCGTCCAGGTTGCCGGTCGAGTCCCTCGCTCTTTTCATAGCCACATTGCTTGCACTCGATTCTTCGACGTCCATCAAGGGAGTTGCCGGTCCGTGCTCCGTGGCGGCCTCCTCGGCAGTGGCGGATTTTGCGGCCGATTCTTCTTTGGCTCCTTCGTCGCATGGCCTTTGCACTGCATCTTTCGGGCTCGTAGGCAGCACATTTACCACCTTCGTGGCTTTAGCAGCCGGCACATAAGGTGTTGCAACTATGTCCGCCGGTGGTACTAGCACGCGGGAAGCCTCATCAACGTCAGCCTCATCCATTAACAGGTCAGCCACGTCCTCTCGAAGCGCAGGTCCTGCGACGGATGCGTAAGTCTTAACACATTCCGTATCCTGGTGGCCGTAGCGACGGCATACTGCACATTTCGGGACGCGGCAGTCACGTCGGACATGTCCGGTGTTTCGGCACTTCAGGCAAAGGGGTGCTCTGCCCGGTACCACAACTAGGGTCTGCTCACCAGCTACACGAAGTTGATGGGGCAGGTCTTCTACGGTCATACCCGTCTTCAGAACCAGGGACACCGCCCATGTCGACGATGCTTTATCTTGAACTCCTTGAACACGCCACTTTTCATGGAAAACGTCCGTGACCTTTCCGAACGGTAACAGGGCTGTCCGTATATCCTCGTCCGACACGTTATGAAGCATCCAATGCAACTTCAGCCGCACGGCCTGATTGGCAGGATCAACGACAATGCACCGATGTTCATTCACCTTGAGGTTCTTGGCGCTTGAAAGCTTTTTCGCGCCTTCGTCGCTCTTGAAAGTAACCGCCCAAACGTGGCTCATCTGATACGCCCCTAGGGCGATGACATCGGCAAGTAGGCCTAAGCTAGCCAACGCATCTCGGAAATGTTCCACACGATACGGCCTGGCACGCACATCCGCATGCAGAAAAACTGTATTTAAAACTATCCGACCTGTCGGCAATTGAGGCAGCAAAACTTGGTATTCCGGGTCTTCTGAGGCAAAACTCCTGGTACCGCGGCCCTGCTGGGCCGCTGAAGCCGCTCCTACGGAGCTCATGATCGGCACGTCCGCTCGCTAGCGCGGCAGAAAGCCGAATCTCATTAGGCCACGAGGGCGGGCGAACTGCGTTGCAGGTGGCCTTTAATCGCGTACGAATATATCCTCTTATCAAAAGTACAGACGAGCTAAAAAGAAAAAAAGACGGCGGACGTGATATCCACCACCCTCGGCGGGACTCGAACCCGCAATCCCCGGTTTAGGAGACCGATGCCTTATCCATTAGGCCACGAGGGCGGGCGAACTGCGTTGCAGGTGGCCTTTAATCGCGTACGAATATATCCTCTTATCAAAAGTACAGACGAGCTAAAAAGAAAAAAAGACGGCGGACGTGATATCCACCACCCTCGGCGGGACTCGAACCCGCAATCCCCGGTTTAGGCCACGAGGGCTTTTTTTTTCTTTATTGCCTTTTCACAAACGCCAACAAAAAGATCAAATACACGACATGTACATATTCTAAAAACACCAGCCACAGCTCGGCCAGTGTAAGGTGTTTAAAAGGGCTTCACAGAAGCCAATTGGTCAAGTACAGGAAGCCATTCCGGGGGTTCACATAGTGCTCTGAACAAGTCGCGTGTGTATATAATGCTCTCAACAAAATAGTGTCTTGCTGAGTGAGCCTGTATATGACAATGCCTGATGTCCATTCTCGTCTTCCATACGCTGTGCATGCAAAGCAGCATTAGCATATCACTCGGCGCTTCCCCTGTTTCTGCACGTGGAAGAAACCGGATTCCAAAAGGGCTTATCGGCAATTCTTTTTTAAGTGTTCTTTGTAGGACGTCCCACAGAAATAGGGCGTCATGGCAGTCAATAAAAATATGCTCAATTGATTCTCGCTTATTACAGATTAAGCAGTTTACCGACCAAGGTACAAAAAGACCTTTGCTTTGTAACCATGGCTTTACAGGGAGAGTGTCGGTATGTAATTGAAAAAAGAACGTTTTAGCAGAGGGTCTCACTGGCATTTTTTTAACGCGCTTTAGCACATCGCGCTCAGGACCTAGCCTGTAGGCAGCTCGGTAAACCGGTAATGGTAAAAATACATCGAGAATATCAGAATACAGACGCTTTTTCGTGACATCACACAAGTATTCATATGAGAACCTTGCCTTGAGCAGGCGTACAGAAGCAACCACTTCACGCAAATAAGGACTGAGTGGTCCAGCTCCGAAAGAAACAGTCGACACGACAAAGTCAGATAGATAATCATGCAATCGTGCTTGGATCACAGTTCTCAAAAACACATCAGTTTGGTCCCGCACAAAGAAGAATCTGCTTACCAGCTGCTTGAAAAACAGGTGTGAGAGCCCTAGTCCACCATTTTTCACCTTGTGAAACAAATTGCACAGGCTTGTGCGCTCCCATTGCGATCCCCAAATAAAGGTCGCAAACACTCGGTGGATTTTTTGAACCGAAGTTCTTGCCATGGCCATCACTTGCAACACGTAGAACACTTTTGCAATTAAAAACATATTACAAACGGAAGCTCTTGCGAACATTGAAAAGTTATGGCCACCCCATTTATCTGTAGCATTTTTGACGCGTTTATTTTCCTCAGACCAATATTCATCAGCATTGAGGTAGTTATTTAGCGGGACACCGAGGTACTTTCCGGGGGAGACGGTTCAATTCATATTACAGTACACCTCGGGTGTGCTCTGCCAGTTGCCATGCCAAAATCCAAGGCATTTCGGCCAACTGATCACGCTACCAGTTGCTGTGCAGAACGCCTTAGCAACACTGACAACTTCCTGCACGCTTCTAGCATCAGTGCAAAACACGGCTATGTCGTCCGCGTACGCTAAGACCTTAACTTCACTGCTGAAAAAAGTGAAGCCTCGAATACATGGTGTTGCAAACAAACGTAAACAAAACGGCTCCAAGTATATCGCAAAAAGTAGAGGGGACAACGCACATCCTTGTTTCACACTCGACCGCACAGGAATTGACATACTTAATTCTTTGTTGATCACTAATTTGGCTGTGCAATCATGATACACCATTTTAACACCTTCAGTAATTACAGATCCAACATTTACGTGCTCCAGCAATAAAAACAGAACTTCATGTACAACTTTGTCGAACGCTTTATGTAAATCTAGCTGAATCATAGCTACGAGGGCGGGCGAACTGCGTTGCAGGTGGCCTTTAATCACGTACGAATATATCCTCTTATCAAAAGTACAGACGAGCTAAAAAGAAAAAAAGACGGCGGACGTGATATCCACCACCCTCGGCGGGACTCGAACCCGCAATCCCCGGTTTAGGAGACCGATGCCTTATCCATTAGGCCACGAGGGCGGGCGAACTGCGTTGCAGGTGGCCTTTAATCGCGTACGAATATATCCTCTTATCAAAAGTACAGACGAGCTAAAAAGAAAAAAAGACGGCGGACGTGGTATCCACTACCCTCGGCGGGACTCGAACCCGCAATCCCCGGTTTAGGAGACCGATGCCTTATCCATTAGGCCACGAGGGCGGGCGAACTGCGTTCCAGGTGGCCTTTAATCACGTACAAATATATCCTCTTATCCATAGTACAGACGAGCTAAAATGAAAAAAAAGACGGCGGACGTGGTATCCACTACCCTCGGCGGGACTCGAACCCGCAATCCCCGGTTTAGAAGACCGATGCCTTATCCATTAGGCCACGAGGGCGGGCGAACTGCGTTGCAGGTGGCCTTTAATCACGTACGAATATATCCTCTTATCAAAAGTACAGACGAGCTAAAAAGACGGCGGACGTGATATCCACCACCCTCGGCGGGACTCGAACCCGCAATCCCCGGTTTAGGAGACCGATGCCTTATCCATTAGGCCACGAAGGCGGGCGAACTGCGTTCCAGGTGGCCTTTAATCACGTACGAATATATCCTCTTATCAAAAGTACAAACGAGCTAAAAAGAAAAAAAGACGGCGGACGTGATATCCACCACCCTCGGCGGGACTCGAATCCGCAATCCCCGGTTTAGGAGACTGATGCCTTATCCATTAGGCCACGAGGGCGGGCGAACTGCGTTGCAGGTGGCCTTTAATCACGTACGAATATATCCTCTTATCAAAAGTACAGACGAGCTAAAAAGAAAAAAAGACGGCGGACGTGATATCCACCACCCTCGGCGGGACTCGAACCCGCAATCCCCGGTTTAGGAGACCGATGCCTTATCCATTAGGCCACGAGGGCGGGCGAACTGCGTTGCAGGTGGCCTTTAATCACGTACGAATATATCCTCTTATCAAAAGTACAGACGAGCTAAAAAGAGAAAAAGACGGCGGACGTGATATCCACCACCCTCGGCGGGACTCGAACCCGCAATCCCCGGTTTAGGAGACCGATGCCTTATCCATTAGGCCACGAGGGCGGGCGAACTGCGTTGCAGGTGGCCTTTAATCACGTACGAATATATCCTCTTATCCATAGTACAGACGAGCTAAAATGAAAAAAAAGACGGCGGACGTGGTATCCACTACCCTCGGCGGGACTCGAACCCGCAATCCCCGGTTTAGGAGACCGATGCCTTATCCATTAGGCCACTTTCTTTCTTTGTTTTTTATTACCGTTTTCATGGTACATACAAAATATACACACTTTACAAATGGTAAAAATGCCACCAGTCTTTGGTGTGCATTAGGCCACGAGGGCGGGCGAACTGCGTTGCAGGTGGCCTTTAATCACGTACGAATATATCCTCTTATCCATAGTACAGACGAGCTAAAATGAAAAGAAAGACGGCGGACGTGGTATCCACTACCCTCGGCGGGACTCGAACCCGCAATCCCCGGTTTAGGAGACCGATGCCTTATCCATTAGGCCACGAGGGCGGGCGAACTGCGTTGCAGGTGGCCTTTAATCACGTACGAATATATCCTCTTATCCATAGTACAGACGAGCTAAAATGAAAAAAAAAGACGGCGGACGTGGTATGCACTACCCTCGGCGGGACTCGAACCCGCAATCCCCGGTTTAGGAGACCGATGCCTTATCCATTAGGCCACGAGGGCGGGCGAACTGCGTTGCAGGTGGCCTTTAATCACGTACGAATATATCCTCTTATCCATAGTACAGACGAGCTAAAATGAAAAAAAAGACGGCGGACGTGGTATCCACTACCCTCGGCGGGACTCGAACCCGCAATCCCCGGTTTAGGAGACCGATGCCTTATCCATTAGGCCACGAGGGCGGGCGAACTGCTTTTTTTTTTTTTTTTTTCTTTATTGCCTGCTTAGACATTAACACACAAAAAAAACAAATCCATATACACAGTGCACCCACATCACATCAGGTGGGATGGTCGCTAAAATTTCTTGAGGCACACCAGCTCATCAAGAATGCTAACCCAGTCTGGGGTTTCGCTTTGTGCACGATACACTTCTCGTAATAGTGACATACTTTCAATGAAGTTCTCTCGCGCAGAGCACACATTCACATCAGCATGACGTACAGCCATTCTTGTTTTCCACAAACTGTGGAGACCCAGCAACATGAACATGTCGAACGGTGGCCCGTCATCGCTTTCAACTGGAAGGAACCGAATTCCATAGGGGTTTATGGGGAGTTCTTTTTTAAGAGTGCGCTGCAAGATGTCCCAGTGAAAGACAGCGTCCCAACACTCAATGAAGGCGTGTTCAATTGTTTCAGGCTTTTTACACAGCCGGCAATCGGTAGTCCAGGGTACGAATATTCCTTTCTGTTCTAGCCATACTTCAACGGGGAGGGTGTTCGTGTGTAGGTGGAAAAAGAAAGTTTTCGCAGCAGGTCTTACAGGCATCCTTTTGACTCGTTTCAGCACATCTTTTCCTGGGCCTCCACAGTAAACACTCCTATACAGTGGGATAGGTAACATACTGTCAACTAAATCTGCGTACAGTTTCTTTCTTCTCACTGAGCACAAGTACTCCAGCGAAAAACGTGCGCAGAGTATTCTAAAAGATGCAACGACTTCACGATAGTACCCAGTCGCTCTAGTGATAGCACTAGATGTGGACACAACAAATTCAGGCAGTTCTGTTGCCATTTTTGCCTGAATGACCGTACGGAGGAAAACATTTCTTTCATCTCGCAGGAAGATGAACCGCGATACGATCTGTCTAATGAACAAGTGTGAGAGCCCAAGGCCCCCATTTCGAACTGTGCGAAAAAGATTTGTTCGACTGGATCGCTCCCAAGTGGAGTCCCAGATGAAGGTAGCAAACACTCGATGCATTTTTTGAACGTTTACACGGGACATGAACATTACTTGCAGTATGTACCAAACTTTGGCAATTAAAAATATATTGCAAGCTGAAGCACGTGCAAACACTGACAATCCCCGGCCCTGCCATCCTTTTATCTTTTCTTTCATTGATTCTATTTGGCCGGTCCACAACTGTGTCGAGTCCCGATAGTGCTCAAGGGGCACTCCTAGATACAGTGGAGGCACTGTAGTCCACTGCATACCGGCGAATTTTGTGGGTGTCGCGTCCCAGCTTCCATGCCATATCCCAACACTTTTTTCGAAGTTTATCTGGGCACCAGTGTACCTACAAAAGGATCTTGCAAGGCGGACAGCCTCGACCACGCTTTCCCTGTCTTCACAAAAGACGGCGACGTCATCTGCATAAGCTAGCATTTTAACTTCTGCGGCGTGCAGCCTAAAACCACGAATGTTTTCATTCCGTATGACTGCCATACAAAAGGGTTCGAGGTACAGGGCAAAAAGCAAGGGAGACAAGGGACAGCCTTGCCGTACAGACGAGCGGAGTGGCACCCGCGAACTAAGACACTTATTAACTATAAGCTGCATGTAACAGTCTTCATAAGCCATTTTAACGCCATCTACAATGACGCTCCCAACATTACAGTACTGCAGTATAGCGAAAAGCACCTCATGTGACACCCGGTCGAACGCCTTCGCAAGGTCTAGCTGCAACATGGCCACCCGACCCCCAATGGCATCGCAACATTCAAGCACATTCCTTGCAATGTGGGTGTTCGTGAAAATGGTGCGGCCTTTAATGCCACACGTCTGGTGTGGCCCTACAAGCTGCTGAATCACGCTTTGAAATCGTCGAGCCAGTACTTTCATAAATATTTTGTAATCTGTGTTGGTCAGACTTATCGGTCTGTATGAACTTACTGAAAGGAGCTTTTCCCGTTCATCGGTTTTCGGAATTAATACTATGTGCGAAGTCTGGAATGAGGGTGGTACTTTTTTAAATTCATACGCCTCTGAGAGTAGTCGGTGCAATATACACGCAAACTCCTGACTGAATGCCTTGTAAAAAGCGGCGCCTAGGCCGTCCGGCCCTGGCGATTTGCCTGATGGCAGTTCTTCTATCGCCCTTTCAATCTCGGACACAGCTATTGGTCTCTCAAGACTTTCTCTAACGTCGTCATCCAACCTTGGCATCTCGCTCATGAATTCACTCTCGAAGGCCAGTCCAGAAGGAGTCACATTGCCGAACAATTCGCGATAGTGTTCCACAAAAGCTTTCTCAATCGACGAAGCGTCTGACGTCACCTCGTTTTGAAGACGTATCTGTTGGATCTCATTTCTTGACGCGTGACGCTTTTCATCGCTCATTGCCCGTTTGTTTGGTATCTCACCCATCCATAGGCGTTCGCTTCTAGCGCGTATAACTGCTGCTTTGTATCGCTCGGCGTCGATAACTTCAAGCTCGTGTCTTACTTTCTTTACGTTTTCAGCTAATAGATCGTGACCCGCATTTTGTGCGCTTGACAGATATTCTAGCTGTCTTTGCAGCTCTCTTTGTTTCTGTAATTTATCGTGCTGAAGGCTGCTTCCTCTTTCTATTGCAATGAACTTAACTTGAATCTTAAATTCCTCCCATGTGGCAGTAAAATATTCACCCTCATTTGTCATCAACTCTGTTATCTTTTCCTTAACTCTGCGCACAAATGGTTCATCATCAAGCAGCTTTTCGTTGAATTTCCACATGTTCCAGTTGAATCGTGTTCTTTTGACTTTTTCCCCAATCGAGAAGCTTACCAGGCTATGGTCCGTGAACGATTGCGGTGCGACGTTATAACTATTACAAAGGGTGATCAAGTCGTCAGAAACATACACTCTGTCCAGCCTTGCTCGGCTATTTCGCTGAATGTGCGTGTACTGCGGAATCATACCATCAGTGAGGACTAGGCCCACATCTTCTAAGTTGTGGTCTTCAATTAGTCTGCTCAAAAGGAGAGCACTTTTATCGCGAACCCTTTCCCTTTTTAGTCGGTCTTCCGGAGAACACACACAGTTAAAATCACCAAGTAATATGACAAAGCGATCACATTTTAGATATTGCTCGATACATTCAAAAAACAAAAATCGATCATTCACATTGTTTGGCGCATAAACGCATACGAGCCGCCACAAATCGAGGGAAAAAGAAAAATCTACAATAAGCAAGCGGCCAGTTTCAGAAACAGTTACACTTTCTTCAATAATACCAGCACTCTTCCGTATTAACAACGCACATCCGCCTGATGTGCCATTCGCATGGCACACGCACACATTGTAATGCGCCGTGAAAGGAGTCACCATGCGATCGGTCTGCTCTTGGGTTTCGACCTTAGTTTCTTGTAAGGCAACTACATCGAGTTCCTTCTCCATACACAAGCGGCTAAGTTGATACTGCCTCCTTCGCGCTCCAAGGCCACGGACATTTAACGTGGCAACTCTCAGTGCTCTCTCTAGTTTCACCGCCATTTATCTGCAAAAGCAAGCCGATCGCACGGTGTCGCTGAAGAACAAGCGATCCAGACACACTGTAGAAAAATTTGCATGCATAACTTTTGCACTGAAAACCGCTCGATCCACACGCGTACCTTTAGAGCGTACGCGAAGCCCGATTCCAAAAAGGACGCCATCTCTTCACGACGTTAGTCCGGGCGCCCCAGTAGGCGCCGAGTCCTACTTAGGCGGTTTTGCCGCCGGCCGTCTGTCCGGCGGGATGTTTGGCTTCGGGCGCACGGGCACACGACGACCCGCCTGCGCTTTTGGCGGCGGCTCGTCTTTGGCCCCGTTGTCAAGGTTGCCGTCCAGGCTGCCGTCCAGGTTGCCGGTCGAGTCCCTCGCTCTTTTCATAGCCACATTGCTTGCACTCGATTCTTCGACGTCCATCAAGGGAGTTGCCGGTCCGTGCTCCGTGGCGGCCTCCTCGGCAGTGGCGGATTTTGCGGCCGATTCTTCTTTGGCTCCTTCGTCGCATGGCCTTTGCACTGCATCTTTCGGGCTCGTAGGCAGCACATTTACCACCTTCGTGGCTTTAGCAGCCGGCACATAAGGTGTTGCAACTATGTCCGCCGGTGGTACTAGCACGCGGTAAGCCTCATCAACGTCAGCCTCATCCATTAACAGGTCAGCCACGTCCTCTCGAAGCGCAGGTCCTGCGACGGATGCGTAAGTCTTAACACATTCCGTATCCTGGTGGCCGTAGCGACGGCATACTGCACATTTCGGGACGCGGCAGTCACGTCGGACATGTCCGGTGTTTCGGCACTTCAGGCAAAGGGGTGCTCTGCCCGGTACCACAACTAGGGTCTGCTCACCAGCTACACGAAGTTGATGGGGCAGGTCTTCTACGGTCATACCCGTCTTCAGAACCAGGGACACCGCCCGTGTCGACGATGCTTTATCTTGAACTCCTTGAACACGCCACTTTTCATGGAAAACGTCCGTGACCTTTCCGAACGGTAACAGGGCTGTCCGTATATCCTCGTCCGACACGTTATGAAGCATCCAATGCAACTTCAGCCGCACGGCCTGATTGGCAGGATCAACGACAATGCACCGATGTTCATTCACCTTGAGGTTCTTGGCGCTTGAAAGCTTTTTCACGCCTTCGTCGCTCTTGAAAGTAACCGCCCAAACGTGGCTCATCTGATACGCCCCTAGGGCGATGACATCGGCAAGTAGGCCTAAGCTAGCCAACGCATCTCGGAAATGTTCCACACGATACGGCCTGGCACGCACATCCGCATGGAGAAAAACTGTATTTAAAACTATCCGACCTGTCGGCAATTGAGGCAGCAAAACTTGGTATTCCGGGTCTTCTGAGGCAAAACTCCTGGTACCGCGGCCCTGCTGGGCCGCTGAAGCCGCTCCTACGGAGCTCATGATCGGCACGTCCGCTCGCTAGCGCGGCAGAAAGCCGAATGGGCGGGCGAACTGCGTTGCAGGTGGCCTTTAATCACGTACGAATATATCCTCTTATCAAAAGTACAGACGAGCTAAAAAGAGAAAAAGACGGCGGACGTGATATCCACCACCCTCGGCGGGACTCGAACCCGCAATCCCCGGTTTAGGAGACCGATGCCTTATCCATTAGGCCACGAGGGCGGGCGAACTGCGTTGCAGGTGGCCTTTAATCACGTACGAATATATCCTCTTATCCATAGTACAGACGAGCTAAAATGAAAAAAAAGACGGCGGACGTGGTATCCACTACCCTCGGCGGGACTCGAACCCGCAATCCCCGGTTTAGGAGACCGATGCCTTATCCATTAGGCCACTTTCTTTCTTTGTTTTTTATTACCGTTTTCATGGTACATACAAAATATACACACTTTACAAATGGTAAAAATGCCACCAGTCTTTGGTGTGCATTAGGCCACGAGGGCGGGCGAACTGCGTTGCAGGTGGCCTTTAATCACGTACGAATATATCCTCTTATCCATAGTACAGACGAGCTAAAATGAAAAAAAAGACGGCGGACGTGGTATCCACTACCCTCGGCGGGACTCGAACCCGCAATCCCCGGTTTAGGAGACCGATGCCTTATCCATTAGGCCACGAGGGCGGGCGAACTGCGTTGCAGGTGGCCTTTAATCACGTACGAATATATCCTCTTATCCATAGTACAGACGAGCTAAAATGAAAAAAAAGACGGCGGACGTGGTATGCACTACCCTCGGCGGGACTCGAACCCGCAATCCCCGGTTTAGGAGACCGATGCCTTATCCATTAGGCCACGAGGGCGGGCGAACTGCGTTGCAGGTGGCCTTTAATCACGTACGAATATATCCTCTTATCCATAGTACAGACGAGCTAAAATGAAAAAAAAGACGGCGGACGTGGTATCCACTACCCTCGGCGGGACTCGAACCCGCAATCCCCGGTTTAGGAGACCGATGCCTTATCCATTAGGCCACGAGGGCGGGCGAACTGCGTTGCAGGTGGCCTTTAATCACGTACGAATATATCCTCTTATCCATAGTACAGACGAGCTAAAATGAAAAAAAAGACGGCGGACGTGGTATCCACTACCCTCGGCGGGACTCGAACCCGCAATCCCCGGTTTAGGAGACCGATGCCTTATCCATTAGGCCACGAGGGCGGGCGAACTGCGTTGCAGGTGGCCTTTAATCACGTACGAATATATGCTCTTATCCATAGTACAGACGAGCTAAAATGAAAAAAAAAGACGGCGGACGTGGTATCCACTACCCTCGGCGGGACTCGAACCCGCAATCCCCGGTTTAGGAGACCGATGCCTTATCCATTAGGCCACGAGGGCGGGCGAACTGCGTTGCAGGTGGCCTTTAATCACTTACGAATATATCCTCTTATCAAAAGTACAGACGAGCTAAAAAGACGGCGGACGTGATATCCACCACCCTCGGCGGGACTCGAACCCGCAATCCCGGTTTAGGAGACCGATGCCTTATCCATTAGGCCACGAAGGCGGGCGAACTGCGTTCCAGGTGGCCTTTAATCACGTACGAATATATCCTCTTATCAAAAGTACAAACGAGCTAAAAAGAAAAAAAGACGGCGGACGTGATATCCACCACCCTCGGCGGGACTCGAATCCGCAATCCCCGGTTTAGGAGACCGATGCCTTATCCATTAGGCCACGAGGGCGGGCGAACTGCGTTGCAGGTGGCCTTTAATCACGTACGAATATATCCTCTTATCAAAAGTACAGACGAGCTAAAAAGAAAAAAAGACGGCGGACGTGATATCCACCACCCTCGGCGGGACTCGAACCCGCAATCCCCGGTTTAGGAGACCGATGCCTTATCCATTAGGCCACGAGGGCGGGCGAACTGCGTTGCAGGTGGCCTTTAATCACGTACGAATATATCCTCTTATCAAAAGTACAGACGAGCTAAAAAGAAAAAAAGACGGCGGACGTGATATCCACCACCCTCGGCGGGACTCGAACCCGCAATCCCCGGTTTAGGAGACCGATGCCTTATCCATTAGGCCACGAGGGCGGGCGAACTGCGTTGCAGGTGGCCTTTAATCACGTACGAATATATCCTCTTATCAAAAGTACAGACGAGCTAAAAAGACGGCGGACGTGATATCCACCACCCTCGGCGGGACTCGAACCCGCAATCCCCGGTTTAGGAGACCGATGCCTTATCCATTAGGCCACGAGGGCGGGCGAACTGCGTTGCAGGTGGCCTTTAATCACGTACGAATATATCCTCTTATCCATAGTACAGACGAGCTAAAATGAAAAAAAAGACGGCGGACGTGGTATCCACTACCCTCGGCGGGACTCGAACCCGCAATCCCCGGTTTAGGAGACCGATGCCTTATCCATTAGGCCACTTTCTTTCTTTGTTTTTTATTACCGTTTTCATGGTACATACAAAATATACACACTTTACAAATGGTAAAAATGCCACCAGTCTTTGGTGTGCATTAGGCCACGAGGGCGGGCGAACTGCGTTGCAGGTGGCCTTTAATCACGTACGAATATATCCTCTTATCCATAGTACAGACGAGCTAAAATGAAAAAAAAGACGGCGGACGTGGTATCCACTACCCTCGGCGGGACTCGAACCCGCAATCCCCGGTTTAGGAGAGCGATGCCTTATCCATTAGGCCACGAGGGCGGGCGAACTGCGTTGCAGGTGGCCTTTAATCACGTACGAATATATCCTCTTATCCATAGTACAGACGAGCTAAAATGAAAAAAAAAGACGGCGGACGTGGTATGCACTACCCTCGGCGGGACTCGAACCCGCAATCCCCGGTTTAGGAGACCGATGCCTTATCCATTAGGCCACGAGGGCGGGCGAACTGCGTTGCAGGTGGCCTTTAATCACGTACGAATATATCCTCTTATCCATAGTACAGACGAGCTAAAATGAAAAAAAAGACGGCGGACGTGGTATCCACTACCCTCGGCGGGACTCGAACCCGCAATCCCCGGTTTAGGAGACCGATGCCTTATCCATTAGGCCACGAGGGCGGGCGAACTGCGTTGCAGGTGGCCTTTAATCACGTACGAATATATCCTCTTATCCATAGTACAGACGAGCTAAAATGAAAAAAAAGACGGCGGACGTGGTATCCACTACCCTCGGCGGGACTCGAACCCGCAATCCCCGGTTTAGGAGACCGATGCCTTATCCATTAGGCCACGAGGGCGGGCGAACTGCGTTGCAGGTGGCCTTTAATCACGTACGAATATATGCTCTTATCCATAGTACAGACGAGCTAAAATGAAAAAAAAAGACGGCGGACGTGGTATCCACTACCCTCGGCGGGACTCGAACCCGCAATCCCCGGTTTAGGAGACCGATGCCTTATCCATTAGGCCACGAGGGCGGGCGAACTGCGTTGCAGGTGGCCTTTAATCGCGTACGAATATATCCTCTTGTCAAAAGTACAGACGAGCTAAAAAGAAAAAAAGACGGCGGACGTGATATCCACCACCCTCGGCGGGACTCAAGTTCAAGTTCAAGTTTATTGTTCTTCTAGTACAGACTAGAAACGTCCTCCTGGGCTAAAAGCTGCCGTCAGCAGCTTGACTGGACCCAGGAGGCGTTATACATGGCAGAACGAAAACAGTAACCTTTCTGGTACAAAAAAAAGTTAAGCAGAAATTTAGTGAACATAAACTAAACATAAATTGAAAAACTCAGATACATGCTTATGACATGGTACGTAAGAAACAACAAGACATTTTTGTACAAATAAAACAAAAGGCAGAAAAGAAAACATGGTCATTTATATGCATCGTTATGCATGAATATATATGTTATAGGTTAACGAAATACATCTTCAACTGTTTACGAGAGAATTTATTAGCGTGAACATGATTATTTAGAATTTTCGGCAAATTGTGTTTAATAGATTGTAACTTATACTCGGTGCGAAAGCGCGGTACAAGCCAAGGTTCAGGGTTTCTGAAATGCACAGGTATGTCATGGTGCTGCAAGGTCGCTAGTGATGTAAGAAAATCTCTCCATTCTTTCCTTGCAAAATAAAATATTTGTAAAAGACGATATTCGTAGTATCGATCTACCCATATGATTTCGTATGTTTGTGACAATGTTTTTCTTGTTGATCGTGCTTCAATATTAGCAATGTGTCGGAAAAGCGCCTTTTGTAATGTAACCATTTTATTTATGTTAGTTCGTGTTGTGGTTGCCCATACTAAACTGCAATAATTAAATTGCGAGGTGAACAATGCATGATAAATTTGTAGCTTGGCTTTTGTCGGCATGTAAGCTCTACAGCGAGATAGTACACCGGCGACGGCAGAAAACTTGTTTCGAAGGTTATTAAAATGAGCATCCCAACTCAAATGACATGAAAATATTACTCCAAGTATTTTGTGTTCATTAACTAGTTCTATGTGTTTGCCTAAATAAGTGATTGAATGTTCCAACTGAAAAGGTTTGTTTCTGGCTCTGAAAAGAATAGCTTTCGTTTTAGTGGGGTTAATTCTGATCACATTTGAATGTGACCAATCAGATAGTTTCATTAGCAATGCATTACACTTGATAATTAGTTCGTTTGCGTCTTTTCCACAGAAGAGTATAGTACTATCAACCACATATATAAAGAAATCGCAATATATAAAGAACCCGCAATCCCCGGTTTAGGAGACCGATGCCTTATCCATTAGGCCACGAGGGCGGGCGAACTGCTTTTTTTTTCTTTATTACCGGTTTTGCTACAACAATACACTTACAACACATGAAAAGTCAAGACGGGGTTACAATACAATTTGTCAACACATTGAGCGAAAAGCCATCAGTCCTGTTCTGACTGACGTTGTCACTTAAAATTCCCTTAGTGTGACTAAGGGTTCTACCCTGGCTACCCAGGGAGAAAGACATTCTTTTGTTTTTTCCACTTCTACTAACCGAGCAATGCTCTCTCGAAAGTACAGCCTTGCTGGTCTTGCATCCGGTTCACAGTAGAAGCCAGTCATTCTTGAGCGCCATATACTGTGCACGCCTGTCAGCATGATTAGATCAAAAGGTACTCCTTCTTCGTTGTCTATCGCTAGGTACCTAATTCCATGTGTGTCTAGTGGGAATTCTTTTTTGATTGTCCTCTGCAACACATCCCAGAAGAACACCGCTTCCCAACAGTGAAGGAAAGGGCGGGCGAACTGCGTTGCAGTTGGCCTTTAATCGCGTACGAATATATCCTCTTATCAAAAGTACAGACGAGCTAAAATGAAAAAAAAAAAGACGGCGGACGTGGTATCCACTACCCTCGGCGGGATTCGAACCCGCAATCCCCGGTTTAGGAGACCGATGCCTTATCCATTAGGCCACGAGGGCTTCATTTATTTGTTCTTTATTGCCTCGCTTGACACGGAGTTTACGAGCTCATAAGAACAGAATACCAAGATCATAGTACCGAGAACCGTCAGCTGTTGGCTGACTACAAGTCATCAGTATTTCGGCATGTGCAACAACATTTCTAATCTTGGAACCCACTCTGGTACATACGTCTGCACCTTCCGCACTTCGACAAAACGGGACAAAGATGCGCAAAAATATTCGCGAACTGGTCTAGCGTCGATATCCGCATTGCGTACAACAGTCCGAGTTCGCCATATACTGTGCAGGCCCAAGAGCATAATCAGAACGAAAGGCACACCATCGTCGTTTTCGACCGTGAGATAACGGATTCCATGCGGACTTAACGGCAACCCTTCTTTCAAGGTTCTCTGTAAGATGTCAATAATAACACAGAGACAATTGAGCATGTGTTTTTATTAGGCCACGAGCGCGGGCGGTTCCTGGTTGCTGCAGTCACACAGGCTCTCATTCTGTACATAACGATGCAGTGCACGAAAAAAAGGCGATAACTTTCCGTTAAAGTGGAGCAGGCGGAATAAGGCCGTGAGACAGGAACACAAGCGGTTGGGCATGGTATGGTATGGTATTCCTTATGCGATGGCGCACACCCACTGTGGGGGATTGGACAAGTTTTGGATGAAATTAGGCCATCTTTATTAAAAACTGAAAATGGTAAAGCTAACTGGAGGAAATGAACAAAAATAAAATGTTTAAGAATTCAAGACAATCTCTTTGTAGCAATTATAAAATCCTCCACGGTTGAGCAAACATCCCTGTGGCACTGTCCAAGAGAGGAGGCTCCTAGAGAAAGGATATTTATAATTGAAAATCTCAAACCAAGCTGTGTAAATCTTGATTCTAGATTTTTTCTTAAAGAAGTGAAACGGCGGAAGAATAAGAAAAAATGCTCTATTGTTTCATCTTCTCCACAGACTGGGCACAGAGGGGAGGGCACCAGACCAGCCCTGACATCGTCACCTTCCTTTCTCTTCTTTATGATGATGACGACGACGATTATGATATGCGAATGCACGTACCCATAAGTGCGATTAGCCGAGAATCGGGCGGCGGGAGGTCACGTAATGCGATCATACATTTTAAGGATGGAATTGGAAAAAAAAATTGGAAGGAAAGACGCCAGGAGAGACAAGCAACAAGAAGAATACTGCGTTATTGCGCAGTCAGACTAAATGAAACAAAATTATAGATGTTGTACACACACGAGAGAAATTAAAGATCTCATTGATAAAGAATTTGGAGAAAAACCCAATTACAGCGAAATCACCGATGAACATAGGAGAAGGCGACAGAAAAGAAGGAAACTGAAGAAAATTGTTACACGCTGTTTCGTTTCTGTCGCAACATCTTTTTCCTGCTTCTTGACAGGCATGAGGAAAAAAATAATAGCAGACGACAGTCGTTCTTCTAATAATTGCAGACGACAGTCGTTATTACTGCAGCTTTGCTTATCACAGAAACGTGCGGGTTTCTTCTGTAGCTTCGTGCTGCTAAGCAACATTAGTAATGCAACTCGGTGGTGGCAATGTAGCAACCAGTTCGGTCGGCAGCCATCGAATCTAATGGCGCTGCTACCGTGTTGACTTCCACAGTGACACGCGCGTCGCACGCAACTTGTGCTAATTTTAAAATTAGCATAAGTGCCACGTAGTTGGACAGCACCAAGGTCATGTTGTGTGCCGTCGCTTGGAGCAAGTCAGACATTTTTTCTATTTTGTATTTCGCATAACTACAGATTAGTTATCATCAGTTAATCAACTGCTCTAGCATCACATTCAGAGCAAAAGTAAAACCTCTGAATTAATTAATTGTGGCACCTGTGCTCCTGAACTGTTAGGTTAGATTCCGGTGCTCTACGTTTTACGTGCCGAAACCACGATATGATTGAGAGCCTCAGTGGTAGACCCCCGATTAATTTTTGACTTTCCTGTGGTTCCTTAACGAGCACCTAAATACAAATGCAGGAGCGTGTTTCTTTCTTTTTCTTTCGTTTGGCCACCACAGAAATGCGGCCGCCTCGGCCGGCATCGTACCCAAGACCTCAGCACAGCAACGCAAAGCCTACCCCGGCGAGTGAATAGGCGACGTGGGCCACTGGGCATGCAAGCATTGTTGGCCAGTCGCTCAGATTGGGAATATGCGCCACTGGGTATGGTGCCCAGATAGACAAGCATAAGAAGGGAAAAAAAGAGCGAACAAGTCGGCAACAGCAACAAACTGAAGGAGTCGGCACGGCCACTCAGGAAAACAACAGCAGCAACAACAAGAGTCGGCAACAGAAAATCGAAGTCGGTTACGGCACAGAAGTTCCTGTACTGTCCCGATCGGCCTGCAGGGGTAGTGACCCTTCGAACCTCTCCCAGCCCGCTTCGACGAATCGCTTCGTGAAGCCAACAATGCTCCTCCTTCGGACAGATCCACGGCGCCAGCAAGGCTAGCCACGTTTGGTGGACCGAGTATTGTTAGTTGGTTCGCTGTCGCCTTCACGGTCTAATTGGAGCAAGAGAACTCCTGGAATAGAGTGTGTTACGGCGCTTTCTCACGGCCTGTGGTAATTTGCCAGACGCGGCGGCTAACTTCAGAGTCAGCTCTGGAATCAAGAGGCGCCAGCTTGAGTCAAGCGTGAAAACCCCTGTCTACGAGGCCTCTCTCCGCTCGGTGTGTTCAGCAAAACGACAGTGCGGGAGTGCGTGATTCCTCGCCCCCAAAGGCGATTTTTGGACGCTCCGATTGCACGAAGGTTGGACTGTACTTTTCCCTCGCCTGGGGGATCTAGGGAGGTCAGGGGGTGCTTGAGTCAACAGCATCATCGGCGTTTTGGTGCTGTTAACCCCCTCTCGCCATCTCTACCCCTTTCATTCCTCCCCCTCCCTCCCTTCTGCAGCGCGGTTGAGGTGTCCTCCAATGAGAGACAGTTACTGCGCCGCAATTTATCCCACTTTCACCTCCTTCCTTTAAGAATCTGCTCGGCGTGCTTCGTTTTCAGTCATGCTAGACTGATGAAATGTAACGTTCTCCTGTCTTCATGTAAATATTGCAAATAAATCCCGTACTCCTAGTTCTCTATGAGAGCAAGTTCCTCCCTTAAATAACTTCCCGAGCGAGGATGAGCTGGACGACGGCGTGGGCCAGCTACCACTTTTACATGCCCGACTCCAACTCTTACAGTACGCACCATACGGACTATTGACCAAGAAGCAGGCGGTTTTATACGGTTTTTTTTATTAGGATTGTAACCCAAATAAAACATTAAAATGTTAGAGCATCGGCGAAAGAAATTAGAGGAGAGCTGCGTACAAATGGATTTCGAGATAAGAGAAATTAAAATCGATAAACCCAAGAATCAACGGATAACCTTAGAAATTTAATGAGGTAATCGTTTTATGTCTCGGATAAAATTAATTGCAAGGAAGGCATCCGCGTGAACGAATCCCAACGAAGACTCACCAAGAGAAAGAATGGCTGGCGAAGTTTCTGATATCCCAACTTGGCGAAATGGTACTTATATAAAGGCTGTCTTTGGCCTAAACAGTGGGCGTCGCAGAAGAAGCCGGCAATATAAGCAGTCGGGTGTGGAGAAAGAAGTAAACAAAATGGGACAAGAACGTGCATTAAGCGACAGCTATGTTGGGACAGGAAAACTTCGTTGAATAACATTTATTACCCCTCGCTGCAAAACTCCGGTGTCAGATATTTCGGCTAGCACCAAGCCTAGCCGGCATCAATTAATGCACAGTTTTTCAATCGCAGCTTCCGGGACCACAGCCACATTTTGAGTTCGCTATCGTGTACAATATTTTTTTATATAGGCGCTTGTGTGTGTGTGTGTTTTTTTTTTTTTACAGCGTGTTATGGGAGAAGCGAGCACCTTATACAGGTATAACATATTTTAGAGTGCAGATGGTTTCACATTTCGACTTCATCGAAATGCCGCTGCCGGGATTCGAGCCCGAGAGGATGTGTATTCAGCAGCAGAATGGGCCTCGCCGCCAGGCCACCGTGTCTGATATGTTCAGCTTTCGGTAGTAACTTTAGATAATTAAGCTCAAGGATTTATCTACCTTCTCCCACCCTTCTCTTTCACGATTAACTTCTGCATGGCGTCCATGAAACAAATTAGAAATCGGCTGTCCGTTGCCAGAAAAGGCGCCGGCTGGCTTTTTGGGAAGCGAGCTGTATATGGAAATGACATTCCACTGTGACGTAACATATCCTTTCTTATTGATATTGAGATTGCCGTGGTGGTCCTGTCGAGTCTTCGTCCATAGTCAAAATAAATCCGGAGTCCCCCACTACGGCATACGCCTCATAATCAAATCGCGGTTTCCGGCACGTAAAACCCCAGTCTTCGGTCCGATTCGTCCGTATAGCCATTTGCATATCCGTAAGCGACGGACGCGTTCTTGCGATGGCGAAGACAGCCAGCCCTCGTGGCCTAATGGATAAGGCATCGGTCTCCTAAACCGGGGATTGCGGGTTCGAATCCCGCCGAGGGTACGTGGTGACACAATTTTTTTTTTTTTTACTATGCGGGCAAAACATCATATTCACAAACGTCTGTGGCATCTCTTTTTAGCAGGCTAGTGTTAAAGCGTGCCTTGTTACGCCATGTCGGCGCACTGCCTCTCTGTTATTGAGATAGTCGGCGAAACATTGCCTTCTGATGCTATGTCTTAGGAGCGAGAAGCAGAAAGCCATTTAGTTCTCCGCAAATCATTCCATTACCGATCGCCTGGCGCAGTAGCTTCGGCCTTGCTCTTACTAAGCCAGAGGGGCGCGGGAATCAAATCTCGGCCGCGGCGGTCGCATTTCGAAGGGGACGAAATGCAAAATAAATAAATAAATAAATAAATAAATAAATAAATAAATAAATAAATAAAAATACGCCCGCGTACCGTGCATTGGATGCACGTTGAAGAACCTCAGGTGGTCAAAATTAATCAGGAGTAACCCCCCCCCCCCTCCCACTACGGCGTGCCTCATTGTCATAGCGTGGTTTTGGCACATAAGATAATACTTCCGCATGCGCTACAACAACTCATTTTCATTCTTCTGTATATTTCCTTACCGTGATCGTGATCCCCTGTGAGTAATTGGCCTTGATAAACGTATTCTTGCACGGATTCCAGACGCTTCACGACTGGCCATCTTGAAACTTCGCACTCTTTTCAGGCTATCGAACCTTCTGCGTAATAATCTTCAAACCTACTTTTACACTTCCTCGGATACACGGTCCTCGGTCATTTGTTGCAAGAAATCTCCATCGAAGCTGAACAGGGACGCATTCCGCGACGATCACATTCGGCGATACTACGAGTATATACCGCCTCGGCCGTCAGGTGCGCTGATTGGCTGGTTGAGCACTAGGTCACGCGGAGGCGATTAGTATCGCCGAAAGTGATCGCCGCATAATACGTCCCAGGAATGTCAGCTGCAAAACCCGCTCGTTGCTGAGACATTCACAGTTCCTCCTCACACAAATTTTGAGTGCTACCTCCAAGCATGCAGTGAATAGCATTGGCGAGATTCTCTCTCTTTCGTGCAAGTAACCACCGTTCTAGTTTGGAAAAAAAAAATGTCACGTGATTTCGTCGTACTGCTCAGACATCTTTCTTTCGCGATCACCGCCTCACAACTGAGTCTCACAAGTCGCTTGCAGCGCTGCTTAAGGCACAAGGCGTACGCAGGCAATATCCTTGCGCATCAGAATGTAGTTCCAGGCGTAATTGTCTGATTCACGGCGGAATGGCAGCCTTGTTTTCGCTACATGCTATCTTACAGCGATTCCTGACATGTTAGAACCTTTGCGCATGCACGTTGTATACTGCGATTTACTGTTGCGGCGAGCAGACGACGTGGCGCGGATGAACACATCTCGAAGGCCATTCGCCCTTCCTATTGGCTAACGAGTTCTGCGGCCACCCCAGTGATGCAAACTGCGTGCGAGACGGAGTCCGATCCGGTACGATCGTCCTTAGTAGGTAACATGTAGTAAATAGTGCTGGAGGCGGATGTCAGAAAATATAAGGGTTATTATAATTGAATTTCTCCGTCCAAGTGCCACATTTTTCTGTTTGTTTGTCACATATAAATAAGAATGGCGATGCCATGTAATGTGATGTCTCCGGAGGGCCAAGGAGCACTTTTACGCTTTTTTTTTTTTTTTTTTGCTGTGCCCTTGGCGGTGTCATGCGGCATGATGCCCAGTGAAGTGAATAAATTAACGAGTGAATAGTTCAGTCACGTGCGATTTGCCTTCCACAAGTTCGAGCGAGCGAACTGCTTTTTTTTGCCGGGTTCATTGTTCACGCGAGATCGATAAATGCCTCATCCTAACCGCTTCTACACAGGTATTCGCTTTGCCAGAGAGCTTCCTACAATAATTACTAGAGGGAACTGTGGCGCTGCAGTCGTTGAGCCACCATGGGAATAATGGGAAGCACGTGGATTTGCCTGATCTTCGTGCTTGTGGATTCGTACGTTCTCGCGGCTTTGTTTATTACGCTTCGTGTGCCTCAATTGTCGTGAATTTCAGAGCAGTCTATACATTGCGAAGTGCAGAAGGCGCCGCGAACACGCACAATCGTTACTAATTGCAAAGATTGAGCTTGTCGAGGCGGCCGAGTCGAAACTCGCCAAGCGTCTCAATGCGCTGGCTGACCCGCGATAAATTCACAAGGGCGTTTCACATCGCTTGTCGATGCATGCGTCCGTGGCGTAATGGTTTCGATATCGGGTCTCTGTGCTATAGACGTCCGGTGCTCGAATCTTGCCGTCTCACAATTTTTAAAAATGTTGATTTAATTATTACGCAGTGCGTTGTTGAAAATGACCAGTTTACAAAGTCACGAAGCCGCTTGAAGCCGGAAGGACTAAACTTAGGCAAATCCATGTACTTCCCGTAGTTCGCATGTTGGTACAATCGCCTCCATTGCAGCCACCGTAGACGCAAGCGTCGGAGTTCCCTCTAGTAATTATTGTATGAAACTCCATGCGTTTTGCAACCATGAAAAAACTGCTGACTCACGGCGCTTAGCTAACCGAAGCGCCGTTGTCTCTAGTTAGTGTGTTCACGGTGTGATTGAATGCAATTTTTTCTTTTCTTGCAGGGGTAGCTTTGCAGGCTCACTCACCTAGTCGTTTAGACGTTCGCCAATGGAACGGAATAGTGCTTTGCCAGAATTTATAAATAAAAAAGTAGTGAACTGCGGAGATTAGAGGCTTACGAATGGCCAGGCGAAGTTTCAACTGCGAATGCCGCAGCAACGAATATTTTGCCTCAGCAACGGTGTACCTGCCCTCCTGAGTGATGTGAAAATGTTTGGCCGACGCCTCGCACTGCTGCTTATCCATATAACAGTGCATAGGTGAGAGAATGTTAACGAAGTCACTGGAAAGAAGCGAAAGGCTGATTATGCGAAAAGGCCACTGTGTATAGACACACACACACATTCGTGGGTGACGCTATAATTGGCAGACTTCTCTCAGTGTCTGTATAGTTTGAAGCATGAACACGATGATGAGTTTCCAGAGGACATATGACAACTCCAATTCTAAAGTCGGTCGCTTACAACATTAGCAAAACTTAAATACTGAAAGTGAAATTTTGTACGGGCACAGTGTGCCCAATTCCATCCGTGTTTTCGGTCCAACGTCGGCGTTGGTGGGCTTTGCACGACTTCGCTGTGCGAACAGGCGGTCTCCCAAAACGTGGCGGCCATGACGTCACCAGACCTCCCAGCCGCCCACAATGAACCGAAAAGCGTGACCTTCGAGACCCGCTCCCGATACTTTGAGGGAGCCGTCACTGGCTCGCGTGTGTGTGTACAAAATCACGAAAAACCAAACAGGTTCAGAAGTTAATTTTATTATTTACATTGTGTAAGGTGGCAAGAGCTACGTTATACATAGTCTCACACTTTTCATCTTTTCCAGAAATTCACGCCACTCAGTCACTGCGACATTCTCTGCTGCAGATCAAGGGTTGCCGTCAATTTTCATAGCGACCTCACAACAGCGGGTAATCACACCTCCAAGCCTCGCTAACCGTCAGTTTTCAGAAGTTTGAGGTAAACATTTACGACCTCCAGCTTATTTCCCTGCTTAACGGATTCACACTTACTATCCTTTCTTCTTCGGGCCTACACGTTTTTTCGAGGAGTGCGAAGCCTTAATCAGTTTTCGACAGCAAACGAAGAGAACGCTGGTACATTTATGCACCCTTTGTAAGCGCGGCAGGAGAAAAGACAACAGGGTGACGGTGCGCACAAGTCTTGCACAACACAGTGCAATTTCGAAACGTTCATTATCACGTAGGTCTATTCACACACAACAGAGCTCTTGACAGATAAACGATGACCTGCTCATGCCACCGATGTCCAGTTCGCAAGCGTCGTGATCACAGAAAATAACAGCAAAAATGCACCAGCCCCCTTTGACCTTCCAAGGGACTGAGAATGTCGTATCAAGTTGATAACACCGAACATAAGCTCTCTACGATGAAATGTGGTCGCTTTGTCCTCCGACTCGTTTCTCCAGAGGGGGGCGTTGATCGGATTCCGCGGCTCTGCCACAATCAACCTTTCACGATTATGCACGCAGCGTTTCAAACTTTCGCCCTGTCGACTTCTTCCAGCGGCGTCGGTTCTTCACAGGCCGGTACTATACATGGTGCGTGCTTCTGCAACAGCGGCTTGGCGTCAGGGTGCCCGAAAATCGGTGACGTCAGCGATTCGTGCTAAAACGTTAGGCCTAAACGGCGAACAGAGGGCCTCGAGACTGAAACATGGCCAACAAACACAAGGCAGGCGAGACACGAGGAACTTTTCTCTTCAATGCAATCTAAGCAGCAAAAAAAAAAAAAAAAAAAACTTATGTACACTTCTTTGTCCACGACAAAACTTTGGCGCCCGACCGACGTCGACGACACAAACGATATACGTTTCACAAAACGTGCAAGAGTCGGAATCGCATCGACAAGGTGAAGACCTTGCAAACTGCAGTCAGGCTAAAATCACGACGAGCCTAGTAACCGCTGAGGAGGCTTCTTAATGGACTAGGCGTTCACGACTTATGGCACGAACTAAAAAAAAAAAAAAGAACAAGGGTGCTCACGCGGACCGTACACGCAATTGTGCGACTTCACAGAAATAGCGCGAGAACCCCTCGCCGGCGGCGACGTCACGGAGGTCTCGGACCTGCCACCACGGGTCGTCGCTGGCTGACAAGGAGGCGCTCCGACAAGAGTTTTTTTTCTCTTCAAAATCCGAACGCGTCTTCGCAGTTTCACAGAACCAAAAGGCCATTCATGGCCGATCACAACGCACGCCGACGTGCTAGCCCCCGGGTGACGTCACAAGCTTCGGCAGCTGGCCCCCACTTGGTTAAAAGAAAGACTACAGCGGCCGCTGGGAGAGGTGCTGCTGCAGCGCCGCCTGGGAACCGGAGGCGGAACCCGACGCCGCGGACGACGCCTGGCCCAGGCCCTGACGCGGGGAGCCGTGTCTGGACGCCGCCGCCGCGGTTTGCTGGTGGAGGGCGCCACGGAACGGGCTGCCCGCAGCGCCACCACGCGTCGCCGCCGAAGACGTCGTTCCGCCTGCGCACGATAAGAGAGCACAGGCTGTCAGTGCACAAGATCAGCGCGGGACACCGCGAAAAGAAAAGAAAGCCAAGAAAAACGCGCTACATTACCGATGCAATAGCACTGAGGCTCGGGCCAGTTGACACACATTATATACTAGAACTGATGCAATGGCACGAAGAAAAGAAACACGAGAAAGTGAGGGTTCATGAAGACACACACACACACACACACACACACACACACACACACACACACACACACACACACACACACACACACACACACACACACAAATGTACACCACAAAGTCAACAGCGATTGTCTTTGATTATTTACTGCGACAGCAGGTGAAAGCTAAAAACTGCGCTCGAAGTGTCTGTCCGTCCGTCCTGCCCGTTATGCCGTCGTCGCCAGGTCACCCGCTTCATACTCAGCTCCATCCATTCCCCGTGAGAAACAAAATGAAAGCTGCCCGCCCGCCCGCCACCACCACCACAGCGGATCGAGCTTGTATCCCAGTAACAACGGGCAGATGGCCGTAGCGGGACGCGAAGACTGCGACCCCAACGAGCAACTCTCGCGCTTGGCAAATTCGCGAAGGGGTTCTGAGCCCCCCCCCCCCCCCGCACACTCCAAGAATGGTGGATGAGCATGGATTTCGGACGCCACAAACCAGGCGTTGCGTTGCAGAGAATGAAGACCAACGTGCGCTTCGCAAACAAACATAGATGGAGTACTCGGGGAAGATGGCTGTGTGGGGTGCGAGAGCCGGCTCCTGTCTGCAGTAAATGAGTTCAGAGCCTACGGGATCGTTTTCTTTTTACCTTCCTTCGACGCATGCGTTAAGGTTTTTGGTATAAGGTCCAAAGGTCGATCCCGGTAGAGGCGGCCGCGTTCCGATGGGAACGTAATGCAAGGACTCCTGAGTGCCGTGGTTTGTTGGGTATACTACACGCTCGAGAACCTCAGGTGTCCAAAATTGTACTTCGGGAGTCCTCCCACTAAACCGTGTGCCTCACAATCAGACAGTGGTGTCAAAGGGCAACTCCGGCGCTTTTTTTTTTTTGAAAACCATATCAGGATATTGTCATTTTGAAATGGCACTCGTAGTCCTGTCACCGGTAGGGTGGTTCAGTTTGCTTAGAAATTCATCGATAATTTTAAATACTCAATAAACGAGATGCCGAAACCGAAACGGGTAGCAGCTTCGTGTGACGTCACGATGAGCCGATGACGTCAGATTCTACGCTACCATAATGTAAACACGCAGTAAACGTGGTGCTAACGCCAAAGAAACGAAGCTGACGATGTCTCCTGGCGGTACGGGGAGCTTTTGCAGCTTTTCGAAACTATACTGAAGCAAGGCTTGGCGGCGGCGATTTCAGCGACAGGGGCACTGTAGCTAGTCTCTGACGTAACAAACACAAGGCGGCCAGTAAAAGGTCAACAGTCGGGAACGCAATCAATGTTTAAAATCCATTCGCAGGAAAACTAAATGACCTGCGAACATATTGTTTAGCACAGATATTCAGAGTGCAGATGAGAACGTATATTCAAAACTTTATTAAGATCAGTGGACATCGAGAAAAAAAATCGCCGGAGTCGCCGTTTACCACGTAAAACCACATAATTTAATAATTTTGGTACATGTGCTTCCTGTTAAAATAGATTCCGGAATCTCACGTGCCAAAAAACCACGATCACGAGGCACTCCAGGACTCCGAATTATCTTGACCACCAGGGGTTCTTTAACGCGCACCTAAATCTAAGCACACGAGCGGTTCTTCATTTTTTTTTTCATTTCGCCCCATCGACATGGGGCCTCCACGAGCTCATCGACGCAAACGCGATGGTCACTGGGCATAATGCGGCGACTCTGTGAACTGTTCCGCAATATAAATATCGACTGAAACGTTAAGTTCGCACTGCGCGCTCTAAAGGTCTAGTATACGTTTTATTTAACACTGCGCTGGCTTGTCGCGTATACACATTTCTAATCCCGGACCAACTGAACCAGCTTTTCCGTTTAATCACGGCGGGAATGATGCAGGAAAAAAAAAGAATAACACAATACGCCAGCGCGAACATGCCGACACTGCTGCCAAGTCGAGACAAGCCAAGCGCGAGTCGTGACGCAAGTGCTTGGAAAGCACACGCGCAGAGACTCACAGATCCGGAGCAGGTTTTCTTTTGTTTTCTTTTTTTTTTCAACTGTGACTGTGCCTGGTACAGGGCATCGCGTATTAAACAAAAAAGGGGAAGAGAAGAAAAAAATTTCGCAAGTGGACGGGACATTATTCTGGCGAGCTTGCTGCTAAATGTGTTGCTGAGCATTTCGCCAGCCTGTATGTATGTATGAGCCATTGTTTCGGGGGCTCGCACGGATAAGGCTCGCTTCCCGGAGTGAGCGGGTGAGTGAGTGAGTGAGTGAGTGAGTGAGTGAGTGAGTGAGTGAGTGAGTGAGTGAGTGAGTGAGTGACGCACGGCGAAATTTTCTAAACGTGGGCACGCGCACGACCGCACACCAAAAATTAAAAAAAATTAATTATCATAAACGCCAGTTCGAGAGAGAGAGAGAGAGAGAGAGAGAGAGAGAGAGAGAGAGAGAGAGAGAGAGAGAGAGCGTTGCGTAGACGCGTGAGTCGCGGGCAGCCAAACAGAGTTAAAAGAACGCCAGGGAGAGATATCAGGATATTAAAATACGTACAAATTCGTCTTTTCTTCAAATTTTCTTGCGTATCATAAAACTGAATAGCGTATTGTATTTAGCAGATACGTTATTGGGTTGCAAATGGTTTAATTTTGCGACTGCGCGGTTGAGTATTTCTCATAAAATGTTTAATAGCAAGATATAAACGAGAAGTATTCAAGCAATTAGACTGGGAAGGCTTAGGAGTGGGGATCAACGGCGAATATCTCAACAACCTCCGGTTTGCAGATGACAGTGTCATGTTCAGCAACGCTGGCGATGAATCGCAACAAATTATTGAGGACCTTAACCGAGAAAGTGTAATGTAATTGTTGAAGATTAATATGGAAAGACGTAGGCAATGTTCAATAGCCTGGCAAGAGAACAAAAATTCATGATCGCCAGTCAGCCTATAGAGCTTGTGCAGGAGTACGTTCACCTAGGTCAATTAGTCACAGGGAACCCTTATCGAGAGAAGGAAACTCACAGAAGAATAAAAATGGGTTGGAGCGCATACGGCAGACATTGTCAGCTCCTGACTGGAAGCTTACCATTATCATTGAAAAGGAAGGTGTACAATCGCTGCATTTTACCGGAGCTGATACACGGGGCAGAAGCGTGCAATCTAACGAAGGAGCACGAGAACAAGTGAAGGACCGCACAAGGAGCAATGGAACGAAAAACGTCATGTGTAACGTTAAGAGACAGGAAGAGAGCGGTATGGATCAGAGAGCAAACGTAGATAGCCGATGTTCTGGCAGACGTTATGAGTAACAAATGAAAATGGGCAGGTCATGTAATGCGCTGGGCAGATAATCGGCGTACCATTAGAGTTACAGAATTATGGGTGCCCAGGGAATGCAAGCGCAGTCGAGGACGGCAGAAAATTTGGTGGGGTGATGAAATTAGTAAATTCGCAGGCGCAAGTTGGAATGTGCTAGCTCAAGACGGGGGTAATTGGAGATAAAAAGAAAATACGCTGATGATGGTGATGATAAACGAGAACTGTGATATGGCATGCTCTATTTAGATCTTGATTTCAACGGATGAATGTACGTTACGATTACTGAAATATACAATATTGTGCAAAGACATGAATGTCTGAATGAAATATGTTTGCTCCTTTTCAGTAGAGAAAACGTTCTGCTAATTACTACAAGATACAACGTTTCAGCCTTGCACAACTTCTGGGGGCTGTCCCATCCCGCAAACAAGCACTACTGCTTTTGCGGGCCGGTCTTGTATATGCATTGAATAAGAATTTCTTAAATATATGTATCAGAATCACAATGCAGTTCCAACGAACATGTTAGAATCAAATGTGTGTCAAAGCTTTTGAAAGCGGTTTGTGAAGCGGCAACAAATAGTCACCTATAACCCGCTTGAGCGAATTAGGTTTTATAGACATTCGTTACCGCCTAGCACATTGCCTATCTATCCTTGATCCTTTCGCTATTCATTATAAAACATCTACCACTATATTGTAGCTAACTGTACCTGTAAGTCTTTCCTGTCTCTTTCCTAACACTATAAACACCTCTCACTTATCTCACATAGTGATCGATTCATGCTCAGTTAGCTTTGAATCCCTGCGCTTCTGGAAGGTGGACACTGCCCTATGATCGCGGCTGAGCGAATATCTTGGCATTCTATGACAGCATACTGAGTAATGTCGTTCTTTTTTTTTTCTTGCTGCAGACACTCTTCTCATCCTGCTACGAATATATGGCACTGTTTTGTCCTCAAGCAGCCAGGTGATGATTATGATTTATTCGCATCCCTTTTGAGACTTTTGAGACGTCCCTCTTAGCGGTGATGAATAGTCACCCAGCCTGTTTTAGTTAATCAGGTATGCCATTACATGATTTCATTCAAACATTCTTGTATACGTCTCTAATGTTTTTTCTTCTCTTCCTCAAAACTTCTAAATCTACCTTGTTACACTACCTATGCTCGTAACGGATTCAGTGGTGCCAAGCTAGCCGTAAAACGAAAGACAAGCGCATAGCATACAAAAAATGCCGAGTCGCTTTTATATCTCCGCACCTGCATTCCGATGCTTAACACTGTCTCAATATCTTATCCTGTGAAACGACCTGCCATGGTGAAGTGGCTATAGAGTACCGGACCTGCGAGCGCGCGGACGTGAGTTCGAATCCTACTTTCGGGCACCTTTCTTGTTCTTTTCAGCTGAGTAATTTTTTTTTTCATCTGGATATAAGTGCCTATTTCAATTAATTCCATTTTTGCGGAGCAACGGAATGAATGACCGTTACTCCCTTGAGGAGTATCGGAAAATTAGGGCAACTGTTAGACCGCGAAGCTGTAACCGCATGGGGAGTAACAGATGATCATCTCCTCGCACTTACCCCCTGAGGGGAAGAATCGCTGTGGCAGATCAGTTCCTCCCCTAAATGAGCAACCTCAATACCCCATTTCCTCCTCTTCTTCTTAGAGTGTATCTACCTTGTACCGCTAGCTATGCCTGTAAAGGATTCGGTCGTGTCAAGCCAGCCGTTGATATATATGGATGGATGCAATGAGCGTCCCCTGAGGAACGGGGCGGTGGGTTGCGCCACCAAGCTCTTGCTGTTATACTACCTAATGTCCTACCTAGGTTAAAAAAGAAAAGAAAAAAAAAAGCCATATGAAACCCCACGTCCAAATTTTCTGATCCCCTATTGCGAACTGTGCTTTTGTACGTCTCCGTTTTCTGCGGTTTCCCTACTTATCTTCCACCAACCTTCCGATCGTTTCTTACTAATCCCTATTGCGGACACGGTTACTTTCCCCCTGCTCTCGCTGAAGCCAAGGGCTTCAAGGAGGCCAGTGGTGCCTAAATCGACCGCTGGACAGACGCCTTCACATTCTTCACATGCCGTAAAACGAACGACAAGCGCCGCAGTGCGGCTAAACCTTGCAACGCCTCAACCTTGACCTCGGATCACTTCCCGCTTTCAAAAAAAAAGAAAAAAAGAAAAGAAAACCTTCCCGCAGCGCAAGCAAGGACAGCCATTGTGGCCGCACTGAAGGTCGAGGACGACACGCCGCGCCTCGTGGACTGCCTGCAGAATGAGTGCAATCCATTCATGACGGCACTCGCCAGCGATTTCCGGCTGTGACGACGGACGATGTCCGCCGCACGTCGCATGCTGGGAAAGAGTTGTAAATTGCGGATTCTAAGCGTCGGATAAAGGGAGAGAGAGATAGAGGAAGTTTGAAGGCGTCCAAGATGCACAAATTTCCCGGTTTGATTACGTGCGAAGCAGTACGTGTCTCTTCTCGGCCAAGCTGACAAAAGTTTCGAGCGCATTCCATGCGGTAGAAAACTTGAATTCGATTTTTTTTTCCATCGCAGCTGAATCGTACAAACATTCTGGCAACGCTGACGGGTCACGAAATGGAACGAGTTCTGCGCTGGTCAACATGCCTGGTGTACGCGTGGTTTCGTTTTCGCTTGTGCACCTCGGTAGTCGGACTGCCATCGTCTCGGCAGTCGAGCTGACAGTTGTCTCTGCAGTCGCATTATCAGATTTTTGCCGCGCAGGGGAGTGGAAGATGGCTGAAGAAGATGGAGGCCTTCGACAAGCAGGACTGACGGCGACGGTGTAAGGCAGGTGTTCTGTCGCTGATAGTCGGTTGACGGTTCAAAATGATCACCATGACATGTGAGAGAACAACGTTCGGAAGGTAATCCCGAAAGATTTGCGCACGCGAACAGTCTTCTGTGCAGAGGTGGTGCCACGGCTGCTAAATTCCGATCAGAAGGAGCTAGGCGTGCACGTGTGTCGGGATATCATTGCACGTCCTAAAAACGAACCAGATTTGCTTTGCGGAGCCATCACTGCGGTGTTGTGATGTGTATTTCTGAGCATACGACCCAGAATCTCGGGCGCCAGATCTACCAGTGGAAGTTTCCGTTGGCCGAAGAAAATTAGGCGATCCGAGTCAAAAGTGAAAGTCATGCTGACCAGGTTTTTTTTTTTTTTTTTTTTGCGATGACGCGGTGAGCTCTCTCCACAGGGCCAGACGATAAATCAGCAATTTTGCGGCGTCTGCTTCGTGCCGTGTCGCGAGAGAAGAGGCCGCTGATTTGTGGTGGGACAAATCATGGCCGCTGCATCAAGACACAAACGTCCTCAGCATCCGGCAGTCTCTGACCAAGGGGAACATCGCCGCCCTTGAACAGTCTCCCTGTTGACCTGGTCATGCTCCCGTGTGACCCTTTTTATTCCCCAAGCTTACAGCGACCCTGAAACGATTTTGACGATTTTGTACAAACGTACCGAGCCGTAAGGACAGGTCCTTTCGATCATTGACTCATCTAGGTGCACCGCGCGAAGCGTATGATTTATTATAAGGCTTTAAAAATGTACATCGCTAACGATCTACCGGCTGAGTTTTCAGTCGCCCCTGACCAGGTGACGCGAGGTGATTATATGACGCGAGCTATCCGATTGGCTGCCCAGGGCGCGCCATCGATAACTTTTCCAACCTTATAGCGAGCAAATGTTCGTAATAGTTGGAATGTTAATTAATTTGTTTCAATAAAAAAAGAAAGTAACAAAAAGAGAATGCACAAGGACTATTCATCACTTCACTTCCGGTACAGAGCAAGTGACTTCTGGTACACAGCAAGTGTCGTCTGCTTGTGTTACAACGGGCTCCCTCCGTTGACGAGGGCTCCGCGGTCAGTGTTTGTCCCGATCTTTCTTTTCGCGAGCACCATGGTTCGCCCTTGTTACGTTGTGGGCTGCAAACATTCCGAGTGGCAATACGCCAAACTGCAAGGCAGCAGACGAGCGGAGTGGCTGCAGCGCATCGGACTACGAGTATACGATCGGCGCCAGGATTTGCGCGTTTGCGGCCGTCACTTTACGGCCGAGGATTACTACCAGAATATTCGAGAGTTTTAGCCCAGCGGGTTTACGGCCAGCGGAGCGGAGCGGGCGAGCGGAGACACGACTGCGCATGCGCACAACGCTGAGGCGGCCAGCGGTTTTACGGAGCAGCGTTTACGCCCGCTGGAAAGCACTCCCCAGCGGAGGGTATACGCAACGCGCGAGCGTGCGTAAGCGCGCGCGGGCGTGTATGGGAAATGCAAGATGGCAGCCGCGAACATGAACGCCGGCAGTTCTGCATCGACGACGGCGACTGCGGCGCTGACCCGTACATTAGTACTCAGTATATTATTAACAAATAATGTACTGAGAACATGTAATATATCTTTATTCAACATTTCTTGCATTATAAAAGCAAGCGTAATTCAAATTCATTTCTCAGTAACTCCTATTCGGACCACTAGGTGGGGAGGCAGAGCGCCCCGCTCCCTCCGCTCGAGCGGGTGAGTGATCCGCCGGGCTAAAATTCTTTTTTCGCGAGCCGCTCCGCTGGCGCAACGGTGGAGGCCGCGAGCGGAGCGAAACGTAAACCCGCTGAGCTAAAACTCTCTATTGTGTTTCACGTGTCCGGTGTTAGGACAAATGCAAGCGCAAGCGGACTGGGCCTGGGCGTTTCGTCGGATGAACGCGAGTCGCACACGTGAACGGTCTGCACGGTGCAGCCACCTGTTGGCACAGACCTCAACCAAACACCAAGCACTAAAGAAGTGTATTCTACTTCGCTGGTGTAAATTTTTTGGCAGGAGCGCAATCGTGAGCACATTGTTTTTCTAGATTTTTAAAATGTTTTACACTTGGTTAGAGCAATATTAGCTCTTTGGCTGCTTAAGCTCTGCATCACTAGGTTGTCAAGACCGCGCAGACCGATCAGGCCGCTCAGGTACGTCTACGCTAAAGCTCCTCCATCACAACAACAGTAGTATGAAGGGCCTTTAGTTTACGCCGCCACCGATCCGTCGAAACGCCCAGCTCGCCTGTGGTTACCGGAATACCGGACGCGCGCGGCGCTGCGACAGAATGCTCGCAACGCACGCTGGCTCCAGGACAACCGGAAGCAGACGGCACGACGTCACATGGTGACGCAAGATCCAGCGAAGGCGGAGCTCAGCCCCGATCACTCGGCGAACGAGTTGTGGAGAAAGTGCGCGGCTACGGAGGAGGGTAAATCGTAATCGCCCGTAGCTCTCTCAATATGAGACGCTTCACACAAATTGTAGCGCGAATGATTGATGTGGCTGTACCCTACGCATCTACAAAATTTGTCCGAACCGTTTCTGGAACCCTTTAAGGGAATTATAGGGAATTGTCTTCCCTTTAATGGAATATACGGAATTACAGAGGGAACCCGTTTTGAAGGAGAGCCGAAGGAGCGCGCCAACAAGAGGGCCACGTAACGACGGAGCAGCAAAACAACCCCGTAGAATCCTTCCAGCGGTTCATCAAGGCATGTCAGAGTAGGATGTACAAAGTGTGTTAGCACTGAAGGGCGATTACTTCGAAGGTTTTGCAGTTTGCCGTTCGGCACAGAAATAAATTGCCAATGACATCAGCCCCGTAATTTTTCAGCCAGCGCTCGTACATTCTGATCCAGTTACGAAGCTCCGCAGCAGTCCCGTCTCCGCCTCGTTCCTCTGCTGCTTGCCATCTGCGCCATCCGCATTGCCAAAAACAAAACCCGAAAAGCCCAACGGACGACTCAATTCAATCCAAAGCCAAGCCAGACGGAGGTCCATCGCACGACTCAATTAGCAACGTCCCCCATTTTAGCGCGTACGCATAACGACGCCAAAGAAGGTTATGCGAAGACGGCTGCAAATCTTGGCCGGAGGCCCGCAAGGGGGGGGGGGGGGCGGAGTGATGCCGTGCACAAAACGGAACACCCGGGGCGCCGCTCCATTTCGCCGCGGAATAAAAGGCGTGAGAATCGCCGAGTCGAACAAGACCAAGCGCCACGAACTAATTCGACGGGGTTAGACAGCTCGCCGACGACGCGCGTGATGTGATGATCCCGGGAGCGAGTCTCGCTCAGCGCCGCGGTCGTATGAAAGAAGCGGGCAACAAATTCCCGCTGCCTCAGACGCGAGCAGGAGAAGAGAAGAGAAAGAAATGAGTGATTAAACGTCTTCCTTCCACACTAAATGAAGGGAAGAAAAAAAACATTGAAAGGGTAAGAATATAAATTTACACGTAGCCTCAGGGCCTATTAACTAAGCAAATCCACAGAGGTCGCACCTTGTAAAAGCAAGGGAGGCTCCAGTAAAAAAAAACAAAATGTAGAAGAAGGGTCAGGTAATGAGAATACTATCGACCCCCCGTTTGACTCCGCAAAAGACGGCTGTAGCGAATCCATTCACAAAAGCCCCGCTCGAGAAGGGATGAGGCAGCAGCAGCTGCTTTCTCAAGACGGGGTCCCCCGTTCCCGACTGCTTTAGCCGTCCCCGAGTTCTCTTATACAGCGGTGTAATCCCTCCATCAATCCGTTAATCCCGCGGCAACCGTTTAATGACCCGCCGAGCTTAAGCCTTTGTAATATTTCTTACTACAGGGGATTATAAAGTCGTCAGGGCATGCCCGTGGCCTTCGTGAACGAAAAAAAAAAACAATACATAGAAACACTACGACGTTTCGGCCGTCGCTCCTCCTTAATGAAAAAGCGGGTCCATTCACACTCGAGAATCCATCGCGGATACCGGTCTGCACACGTCATGGGACTGTGGCCTTGGAGTTTTCACAAAGGAAGGAAGGAACTATACTCCGTTTCATACATCAGACGCAACGCTTTGGAGGCTAGAGATACTTTTTTGCAGTGGCTGCGTTCGCACTTACAAAACAGTTCGGCGTCTTTATATGCTCTTTAAACATAAGGCCAATGTTCATATAAGTTTTAAATGTTCACTATATAAGGTCAGTTCTGAACGTACATAAGAATTTACCCTCAGAAGCAAACAAAGCGTGTGCTCATTCGGCTGCTAAGACGTTGTTCTATATCGATTTGCTTTTCGTTATCTTTTTTTATTTGCAGCCAGTCGCGGTAGCCTCACGTGCATGCTCGGGCGCGCAGAAGCCGCTGGCGCGCAGCGAAGCATAGACGGAACGCGCGGAGGGATTGGATTGGATTGTGAAACCGTTTATTGAGCCTGCAGTAAAGCACGCAGGCGCGCTTCGGACGTGGCCTACGTCGTCATTGTGGCGGGTGCTCTGCGAGGATCCCCGCTCACCGATTTTGATGACCGCACTACTTGCATAGCTTCCACAGCGTTGCACCCGATGTATGAAACGGAGTCTATAGGAGGGAGCACGGTGTAACACGACCGAAGCCAAACGAGTCGGCCCAACACGTGATCGCCAGGTCAGAGCGCGCGGTAGGTTTTACTGCTCCTGCACTATGCAGGTGGAGTCACGGCAGGGCAGCGCAACGAGTAAGCGTCGATTAAAAAAAAAAAAAAAAAAAAAATGTCCGGCGATTACGATAATCCCAAGTGCGAAATCTGAGCGCAGCTTTGCACGCGTTTTCATTTCGCGCTGTATCTGAGGCAAAGAATTTCAGACCGAAATGACCGCACCGACTGGCAGTGGGGCAGTGCCGTCTGCGCCTTCGCAGAGGGAAGGGCAGTATGGGAACGCCGGCGTGATGAGCGGCATGATGATGATGATACGTAGTGTTTAATGGCGCAAGCGCCAAGTGTGGCCAAAGAGCACCAAGGCAGTGATGATTAGTACTCAATGGACTAATGGATCATGTGACGTGGCTGTATAGAGGCCTAAAACGGAGAGCTATAAATTGCTTAAAGTATGCAAGGAATAAAAATACGAGAATGACTAAAGTAGGGTATGCTATAAGTATATATGATGTGCAACAAGGGTGCAATGGCGTTACATGGATGAAAATGGACAGGTGATTGTTGATGGCGAGTAGCACGAGAGCCTCAGCGGGTCCCTCGAATGAGCGGCATTAGAGGCTTCCCTTCGACGAGAAGACAGCGTGAAGAAGAGAAGACCTCGATCCGCGAGAATTCCATTTTATGATTCAATAAATGTTTCTCTCTCTCTCTGGAGCCAGCTGCGGAAGAAGAGGGCGACGACGAAGGCACGACCAGTGGCACGAGCGCGGTTACGCCGACGCCATGGCCAGGAACGGGCGCCCAAGAGCATGCGCTCTAAAACTACCGGCGACCAGACATTCTCGGCCAATGAGCCGAGTCTCGGAGGCCACGTGTTCGGGCGACTTTTTCGAGGGCAAAAGCGAAGGATTTCGCTTCCCTATATGCCGGCTGGATGACATAATGCTCCCCGACTAGTTGTTCTCCACGCACACGTTAGACACGTGGACACGAAGCTTACCAACACTATCACGCGCCGATGACTGTGGTGCCAGCCAATGAGCGTGCTGGGGAGAAGCGCGAATAGCTAAAAGTAAATAGATTACGGGGTTTGATTTCCCGTGGAAAAGACTACGATCCGATTACGAGGCACGCCGGATTAATTTTGACCACCTGGGGACCTTTAGCGCTGCACCTACATCTAAACTAAACGAGCGTTTTTGCATTTTCACCCCCGTCGAAACGCGGGCGCCAGGGCCTGGATCGAACTCGCGACCTTGAGCTCGGCAGCGCAACGCAACGCATATCCACTGGCTGGGCTACTACCGCTGCGGGTAGCACGAATAACCAGCGACATGTGCCAGGCAGGACGATCCGTCCTCTTTGCCTGCACTTAACCAGGTGGCACATACAGTTCTGATCACCGGCTTCCTTGGCTCACTGCGGAGGAAAGCATGGAACCTATGCGGTTTAGAACGACAGAAGGCTCGGCGAAAGTAGCTTAGCTTTTCGTATAGCTCACGAACACTATATGGCCCAGCGCTCGTTGCCTGGTTATTGACGTCGATTTTTGCATCGGCTAGCAATGACGTCATCATTGTGTCGACTTCAAGATGCTCTTCGGGCGTGTCGCCATGCGTTAAACAAGAATCGACAGTTCCTGTTCCGCCAAGTGATGCCCCATCGCGGTTCGAAAGATACCGGGAGGGTCTGTTACTTTAGCAATACCAAGCGCCCTCGTATCGGCGGCAAAAGTCCGACCGCAGACCACGCAAATGGGCGAGAGTCAACGAAGCCTATTCGAAAGAAAAAAGAAAGAAAGAAAGAAAGAAAGAACGAGAAAACAGTAAATGATAATAAAATAACTAAATAAATAAACAAAACACACAAGAAAAAACATCGAGAATCATGTGCTGACGTCAGTACCTTTCTTGCAATGCAGTATAGCGAGGAACCACGTGAAGCGTTTGCGGCAGCTATACAGCCGGAAACGCGAACCGTTTCCCAGGATCACCACGTTCGGAACGTGCCCGGCGGGGCGCCATAAAGTCACCCGGCTTAAACACACAAATCACATTCGACGAGTCCCACAGCGCGTCACTTATTAAATATACGCGTCGCGCGAAAAAAAAAAAAAGAACCCGAGAAAAAGAAACGAAAGAAACAAACCTGTACAGACGGAAATCCGCTCAAGGAAGACCCGCGGTGAAGCATTTACAAAAAATAAGACGCGCCACAACATTTCAGCGCGTCGTCCATTCAACCGCATCCGTCTCCGCGCATTGCTCTCCCTTTAAAACCGCGATGTTTACTTCCTTCGCCACTTTTTTTTTGTCAACTTTTTTTTTTTACTGTTTGGCTTTTTTTCACACCGACATATCTCGGCTAGCGGCGGAACCACGCGACGAAGAATCGTCTGCAATCAAGCACGAAGATCGTCGTCGTCTGCTAGGCAGCCCATGCCTAGCAGACGACGCGCGCACGCGCTAATCGTCTGCTCGTCCGCGGCGCACGGTGGCGCGACGTCTGCGCGCGCCAACGCGTAGCAGACGACGACATCTGTCGCAGACTTTAAAAAGCCAAGAAAAAAAGATCAGCCAGATCCGGAACAGCCGAAACGTAGTACGCGTAGCCCGGTTTAGACTCCAGAACCACTTCCGTTTTTCTCACGGCCAGGAAACCCCGAGCGCGGTGGGAGGAAGCCACGAAGAAGACGAAGAAAAAGGAGAGAGAGCGTTTCTTTTTTATTTTTTTGCTGTTCGAGGAGCCCTCGTGTGGCACGACCTCACCGGGCGACGGACGAAAAAGCGAGTTCCCGCCGTCGCCTGCCTCGACACACCGTCTCCTGCAGGCTAGCGGAACACTTGTCAAGCACCGACGAAAGTATACTTACTGCACGTGCATGTAGAGTAAGCAACGCGACCGTGACGAAACTGGAGACCACGGATACCGCCGTGCGCTCTAAAATAAGCGGTACGAACAACTCTCGGGCTTTCATTTAAGGTCTTCCCCCAACGTTCAGGCCCTCCCCCGACGTCTTCACGACCGAGATTGCAATCCGACGAGGAGTAATAGCGCGGCCCTGGCCGGGCCCGGTAGCCTGAAAGCTTTATTAAGGAAAAAAAAAATGAGAAAGGTCAAGTCTTGCAGCTGATGAACATTAGTAGTCATCGGTCGCGGCGCCCAAGTATAGAAATTTCCCGAGGACGGCGTACGAACGCCTGTACCGTTACGAAGCTCGTGGGCGTTCCGACTAGTTTCAGCATATCAGTGAGACTTACGTTAGTTATTTTACGTTACCAACATTACCGTTAACATTAAGGAACATTACCGTTAACGGCTGCTACGACTGCGCATGCGTGGAATTTACCAGGACGGCAAGTACAAAACTGGACATGGCAAAACACCGTATAAAGCCAAGACAAATCTGCAAGACAAATCAGACACATCAACGCTACTTGCCATGGCGCCCCATCTGGTAGGTAGAAATCAAAACGCTTTCGAAGCTCGGAAACTTGTTTTCTTAGGCCTAACAGAGTCATAGCTATAGCTGTTCAAAGCCGGCCTGAACAATGACGAGAAAACAACGCGGATACTTTGCACTCGGGATGAAATGAGACTAAGCGAAGACTGATTTTAGCATATTTCTTGTAGTCGCGACGGAGAGCCGCTAGCAAGGGCAAACTGAGATCGAAGCGGGCATGCCTGGGCGCTGCCATGTTGCGCAGTCACGGAAAAGTTGCCGCACAGCACGACAGCCTGGTAAACTCCGCGCACGCGCAGTGGTGGCAGACGGTCTCGGTAGTACGGCAGGACGGTAACGCTATGCTAAAACATTCAACTGTCTCCACCCGAAACGCATGTGCCGAGTGAACAGACGAACTTTGCTGCAGTGAACGGGAACAAGAATTTTGTTGTTTTGACTGGCAATAGTCCAATTAGCTTCTTGCGTGAACGGAGCCAATCGCGACCGAGAGCTCCAATTTAGCTCGGGGTCGAATGCTTTCGAAAGTGCCCGTGTGACCGAAGTTTAACACATCATGATTTGTTTGCCAAGTTCGGGGTTTCACTAGTCAACAATATACTTATGGATATCAACTCTGAAGAGCTTGTAGAAATGTGCTCAGAAAAGTGCGCGCATACACAAACTGTTGCTAATCTATATACGCCAAAATACCAAGTCTCACCATGACCGACACACGGAACAGTGGTTTCTTCCACGTATCATTTACGGGTTTCGTAAGTTTTCCGCCACGCATGAAAACATGCTTTGCTCAAGAAGTTCTCGCAAGTATACCGCTTTCTTCCATTACCCTTCCGAATTTGTGAAAGCGCCATTTTTTTCATTGTTATCTTACGTACTCCCATCTTTTGTATGCTACCTACGTTGCTTGATTTCAAAGATAAAAAGAGGCTATAGTCAAGTTACTGTTAAGCAACGTTTTTTTTTTTTCCCAACATGCCCACCGCTGATCTACGCATAAGTATACTTCCGCGCTGAAATAAACGTTTCACTAAGTATGGAAGCCTTCTATTTCGGTCACTAATCAATGCCAAGGATACTCTATATTAGGGCCGTCTGCTAGCTGCGTCTACACTTCAATTCAAAGAGGGTGTGGTCACTTTTAAGGCTACGATCAAATCAAATCAAATGACGGGGTTTAACATGCTAACGGAATACACAGCCTATGAAGGAGGCCATAATGAAAAGCTCCGGATAAAGAGATAGTTTCAGCTTGTCCGCAAACTTCTTACCGCTGGCGGTTTACCCAGTGATGGTGACGATGACTTAGTGGCATCCCCTTTGAAACTGGGCGGTGACAAAGTCACCTAGCCAGCTTGAGCGAATCGGGTATGCTATATACGTTCTCCATTCTAACACTTCTATTCTTTTTCTCTTCTTTAAAACTTCGACACCTACATTAAACCGCTACCTATGCCTGTAACAGATCTGGTCGCATCCATTTCTTCCCTGATTTTTTTTTTTCGGACCAATACTCTAAATGTTTCTACTTATCCCGACTGCTGACTGGTTGATGCTTTCGTTCACTTTAAATCCAAATGCTTCTGGAAAGTGTACGTTGCCTGGGCGAATACTTTCGCATTTCATTAGCACGTGCTGAGTGGTCTCGACTTTTTTTTTGTGAAGCGAAAGCTTTACTGGCCGCGAACTTGCGATTTCGCCGCGGCCGTGCTCCGGCGAGGCACATGACGTCACACCGCGTTCCTCGTCGTTGCGCTTGCCTCCGCTCGCTTCGCCAGCTACCTCGCATGCCTGATAACATGTCGGAGGGTCGAAAAAGAGAGCTCGCGTGCGCCGCAACCACAGCTGAGGCGGCAGTATGGACGGCGACAATTCTGACAAGCAGGAGGAGGCCTGGAATCGACGTCGTAACGAGCTGGAGAGGAAACGAATCGCCCAGGAAACAGACGAACAGCGCGCCGAACGACTGGCTAAACGCGGCGACATAGACACCCAGACTAACCTGGACTTGCAATCAAGATTGACCAAGGCTAACCATGCTATGCCTTAGCTTTCGCTACGTTTACCCTGGCATAGCCGAGCTAAGCCACTGCCAATTTTTTTTGCGTAGTGGTCGCAGCGACACCTAGTGGGGTTTTGTCCACCTACGATGTGTCGAAAAACATTTCCGTCGCCTGAGTGCTCTGGTAGAAGTAAAGTTATACAAAGACTGCATATGTTAAAGCGAGGCACTAAAGAGAAAAACCTTACACAATACCAAAAGACGCCGCTCTTAACACGAGAAGACGCTTGGTTAAGCCAAAAGAAAGCGAAATAGCAAAGGATGGATGGCGACGTCTCCTTGAAATTCCCGCGCCAGCTCGCTCTGACGTCACAGATTTCGACAGCGTTCTAGGGCCTAGTTAATTCTTTAGCGATAAGGGAGCGACTGCATTGTGTTCTAAAAGGAGGCAAAGCTCGAACATGGCGACTTTCAGGAACGTTTACTGAGCCCAACGAGACCTAAATACGAAAAATAAGATATCTCGAGATCCGTGACGTCACATCGACGTACCGGCGTTGAAAACTCGGCGCGAAATTAAAAAAAAAAAAGAAAAAAAGGAACGGAAACTTTGACCTTTGTTTGCTCTCCTAATACGCAACCTATTATTTCGAAATTCGCGACAACACAGTTTTCTAAGAACGCTTTATCCGTCCACTGACCTGCACTACTACTGACCTACAGTGTTTCGATTTAGTGTCCCTTTAACCACGTATGTCGCTACCCACGCTTTACACCAGCACTTCAAGTAGAACACGGCGAGTTGCCGCAGCGCTTGCTTTGCTCGCTCTCTGGTTCAACTCGGCCTCAAAAGATGTCACCCCCACCAATGCTGTTGCTTCCGTACACCTTGCTGCCGCAAACCCACTGTTCCGCGAATGGCAACAAGTTTGCGGACAAGCTAAAAACGCGACACCATCTCTACTGACCACCCGGGCCACTTTAACGTGCGCCTAAGCTTATATATACGAGCGCATTTCGCACTCCGCTTCCGTCGAAACGCTGTGGGTGCCGCGGAGGGGGGGCATCGAACCGGCGACCTCGTGATCGACAGCAGAACGCAGTATAGCCACCGAGTCACAGCGGCGGGAGCTCGTTGCGGCAATCAAAAAAGTCGTGCGCCGCGAAAGTTTAATAGCTTCACACCGCGCCGCACAAACGAGGAACACGAGTCGCGTTGGACAATGGGGCATCCTTACATAAGACAACATGCGGCGCAAGAACGGGAAAGTAAAACAAAGAAATGCGACTTATAAACGTAAGCCCAATTCCCCCCCAACGAGATGCGATAACGAGCCACTCGTCTTAAGAGCGCTGTTTAGGAGCCGAGCCAAGCTTAAGATAAAGTCATCGCGAGGCCAGCTTACTTACGCAATTCCTCTTGGGAGGAGTAAACACTCGGCGGCATTTTTAGAGGCGCGCGTGTTTGCACATTCGTGCATCTATACATATGTGGCGAGGAATGACGTCACCGCTGACCACTCGTGTAAACACCGCAAAAAAAAAGAAAAAGAAAGAAAGGCAAGGAGAAATGATGCCCGGACACAACGCACCATTAAGTGCGACCGACTATAGTGGAAAACGGCAAAAAAAAAAGAAACAATGAAAATGGGGGGTTTTTGCTGTTAAATGCAGGAAATCGGGGGAAAAGACACACTATCGTATGCCGATTACCGACAACTAACTTGAGGAATTAAAGCACGGGGGGCATTTAAGAACGAGGAAATGAGGGAGAAAAAGAAGAAAGGCTTAGCGAAGCAAGGCATCGTCATTAACCTAAGCCTCGCCGTGAGCGCGTGGCTGACGCCAATTAAGCGATTATGAACGAAGAGAGCAGGGGGCGCTGCTTAGCTGCCGTCTGCTCGCAACCGTTGTATAGGGCTGTCAGCACAGATTACGGAGTTTCCGCGTGCTTATATATATATATATATATATATATATATATATATATATATATATATATATATATATATATATCGTCTTTTTGTGTGGGCATGCGTGTGTATTTCCCTTCTTTTTTTGTTTTAGTTATCGCGATCGTCACGAGGCCAATGCGATTCCGAGCCGGGTCTCACTATGAGCTCTCGAGATACGACCGGGTGACACCCTCGTCAGGGCTTTTTAAAAAACCCTTTCTGGTTAATTTATTTTTTTTTTCAAACGAAGGGAAGGTGTTACGTTACGTGCGTCCGAACGACGAAATACGGGGAAAGACGAAAGCAAGCATTCCTACGGGAGTTTATTATTATTATTTTTTTTGCGTGCTAATGAATCAACGGTCTTTCTCAGGAACCATACCCAGCGATAGACAACAACAGCACCGAGAGCTAGGGTGCCTCGATGCGCGCGCCCTCTAGCGGCGAAGGGGAGCGCGCACATCGAGGCACCCTACCGAGGGCAGCGCTACTGCGCCGTAGAGTTACTGTATATGCTACCGTAGGTAGCATATACAGTAACTCTACGGTAACTCTATGTGCTCTACTCTACGGTAACCCTACGGTCTATGTGCTCTACTCTGTATATGTTATATATGTACTCTGTATACATCTACTCTGTATATCTACTACTCTATATATCTACTCTGTATATACAGAGTATATCTACTCTGTATATCACATCTACTCTGTATATGCATATAGTTACTGTGTATGCTACCGTAGGCAGCATATACAGTAACTCTACGGTAACTCTATGTGCTCTACTCTACGGTAACTCTACGGTCTATGTGCTCTACTCTACGGCGACTCTACGGTGACTCTAACTCTATGTGCTCTAACTCTATGAACTCTATGTGCTCTACAGTAACTCTCGGTACCTCTATGAGTAACTCTATGTGCTACCTGCGGTAGCACATACAGTAACTCTACTGCGCCGGCATTGAGAGCGCCGCATGTGGGGCAAAATTCAACTAGCGGGTGGTACGCCTTGATTAGGGAGTTTTAGAATAGGGGCCCCAATAGTTTGGGTCCCCAATGAGCTTTGCGGGTGTTATCGTTGGGGCACGCAGGAGTGAACAGTTTTAGAATACGGTTTTGCGTTTGCGGATAGCGTCTTGCGCCGACAGCGCCACAGCGGCGTCAAGGAAAAGCTATTACAAATAACTAAATCAACCATACCATTTTAAGATAGGAATAGTAATTCTGACTTCCGTGTATTCACGCTTAATTACAATTTAGAGGTTATTCTGTAAGCAGCAAACAATTAGTTGCGCTTAATTTTGAGCAAACCAACTTTACGTGCCTTCACCAGCCAAGCTTAGCCGTGTTAGGCCTACGAGCCACAACATCCACAATTGAATTCGGAATCAGCGGCGTCTAATGAATCAATCTTCATAACACACGCTAGTTGAGAGAAAGCGATAACCGCAGTCACTTCTCCTAGCTTGCGAACTTCACGCATTACCACGAATCGAACCCAGTTTGGTGCTAGGTTAGAGCAGTCGTTTCGATGGGTGCCGCCATGTTTGCTGACGCAAAGCTTTTGGGGCCGCTACTTGGGCTCCCGCTAAATCGGTGAAATAGCGTTCCCAACGCAAAACCCAAACGCAGTTTGCGTCTCGCGCATGCGCAGTGGCTTCGACGCTATTTCTTTGGGGCCCCAAACGTTATTCTAAAACTCTCTATTGCCTCTTGCACTGCGCGTGTTTGGGCACGTTTGGTACCGCGCGCGGTGTGTGCCTAAGTGCGCGTGCGTGGACGTTTTATTCGAAGGACGATGTACCGTCTGTTTCACACTTAGGGGAAAACTCGGAGCGCATTGCATCGCGATGCGGCGAGCGCTTGAGTCAGGCGGCGGCAGCAGCTCGCGCAGGCGCAGGTGCTCGAGGGGGCGGAGTCTTGAATGGCGTCGCCTGCTACGGCGGCGTGCGCTGGCCGCATTGTCGGGAAGCGTTCTGCTGTCAGTTGCAGTGCGCCGATCTGATCGTTACTGCGGGAAATGAGCCGGTATCCTTTCCTAAGCGTCGTGCGACGCCCGCTGATGCGCCTCGAAGGTAAGTTCATCGCTGAAAGGTGCAGGGCAGTCACAGACGACGTACCGATTCCATACATTCTTGACGGCCCGTTCCTGGAAGGCGACTATATGTTCTAACACGATAGGTTGCCGATTCACACTGCTCGTGTTGTGCAAGAACTGCTGGAAAAGCGCACCGTCACTCTCTTAACGTTGCCGCCTCAATCCCCGGGCACCGGAAAAATCGTCGGCACGTACCATGCGTTACATACGGGCTAAAGTCATTTTTTTGCAGTTTCTCACAAAATGTTTGCTACAAATCCGTGTTGTCTCTGATGGCGACAACGGACTTGCATCGACACTGTGCGGAAATAAACACAATATGTCGCTGCATAGCACAAGTACGACATGCGCACACAACATTACCTAGTACGTCCCCTACAATATAGAATAGAGGCAGCAATGTAAATAGGTTGGCCATTTTTTAACAGTGCTCAAGAGACGGCAGTTGAAAGTATTAGTAATCATTTCTGCTTCAGCAATGCCGGCGCGATCAAGACGCGGGCGTGTATCGTCCAGCAACTCGATCGATCGGTGCAGTGGTGATGCAGGTATGAACTCCGGTTATGTTCACTGCATCGTGCCCGTATTCAATTTCTCGGCCTGCGTGAACTTCGGCCACTGCTAGCGCATACAACAGAAGTGGTCTCCATTCTCGGGCAGCGCACACACAAATGAAACACGAGAAAAGACGGGGCAAACGCTGGTCGAACAACTGAAAGTTTTTATATGAATAAAGGGATTGTATACCGAGTAATTATTAAATTCATGTGGGTTACATATAAAAACCGTCATACACTCAGGAGTGATCAATGAACGAGCTCGCTTCGTTTGCCAGTTGTTTACTTCGTTCGGCGCACCGCAGTAATCTCTATGTCTGTCGTCTGATTTTTTCGTGCCATTTCCTTGTGAATCGGCAGAATTTCACTGGTGGCATCAACACTTTCGTATTTACATTGCTGTCGTGACAGTTAACAACGCAGTAATAATTTCCGGTCATCCGAAGAGGCGCCGTCGTCGCAAACACGAGACATTTCGCGCGCAGCGCGAACTGAACGCGGGCGTGATCGTGAAGGGAAGCGGCGGCGGAAAGCTACACCCGTTGGAGGTGAAATCGTTCCGCCAGGGGAGAAACGAGCGCTGGCGTCTAGGATGAAACTTGGGCTGCGGGCGTCCATAACTTCAGGAGTTGTGATCAGCATGTCGTTCTTCAGGCTTAACTCACAAACCCAATGGTGTGAAATATAATAATAATAATAACTTCTTCATTTCCATCAGTGATGGAGGAGACTGCGGGTAAAAGTCGCGTAGAGGCAAGCGACTTGACTAGAGCCCGCAGCCTCTCTCTGCTTTCTTTGCTTCCCCTCTCCCGTCCTCGAGGCGCAGAGCGGTGCTCCCTAAAGGGTTGTAGAATATAGCGCCTCTTCCTCTTCACATTCTCTCTCATTCTTTCTTTCTTTCTTTCTTTGTGTCTCTCTCTCGCTCTGCTTTCTTTAACCCTGTCTGGGCCAGTGGATTCTGTAGTAATCACGATGTTTTGCCGCAAATACATCCGACAAAACATCGTGATTACTACAGAAACTACTGGCCCAGACAGTTAAAGAAAGCAGAGCGAGAGAGAGACACAAAGAAAGAAAGAAAGAAGGAAAGAAAGAAAGAAAATGTGAAGAGGAAGAGGCGCTATATTCTACAACCCTCTAAGGCTCATTCACACCGGCGACTGACAGTGGTCGCGCGACCAGTCGCAAATGGTCGCTTTTCTCGAAAAGCGACCACCGAAAAGCGGTGCACCGGAAGTGATCTCTGGCTGTGACAGCAAGTGGGCCACCGGAACAACGTTCTATTCTGAATATTTTTTTTTCTTATCCATCGCACGACGTGACCGATCCAGGCGATAGATAACAGCGGCGCTCGATTAAGTGACGAAGGATGAACATAATAATAATAATAATAATAATAATAATAATAATAATAATAATAATAATAATAATAATAATAATAATAATAATAATAATCGCGGTTTCGGCCGAAAGGCGAAGCATTGCTGGTAAAGTATTAGAGAACTACACGAAGTAGTACTCGCAGCTTCAGCGGCCGAGTAACGAGCAGTAAACACTCACTTACTAATTAAAATTAACGAGCATGCTGTCACACGCGCACAGGCAAACAGGAACATACGCGACCACGAACACTCGCCGTCACAGCGCTCACGTGACGATGGAAGCCGGCAGCCGAGAGGCAACGCCTTCGTGCTGCCTCTCGCTTCGCCGCGTCTCTGAAACGTGACACTGCGCGACCTCCGACGCCAGGCGCGTCGGAAGACGACGCGCACGGAGCCACCAGCCATCTCGGCTCGCCCTCGACGTTCGCACCTGCCGCAGGTTACCTCCAAGCCATCCGCAGCCACGGCCGGGCTACAGGAGTAGACGCGCGTCCCCTCCTCCCCCCTTAGCGCTCGCTCGATCACGTGATCTTCAAAACTGAGCAGGCGGGAACACGGCGCGCGTCACGCCAACTTCCACGGCTGACCGTCGCGCCCACAGCATTCGGCGCGCGGGCGCCATGTTGTCCCACTCGGACTTTTGGGGAACATCACGGCGACGCCGATGGAGAAAATTCGCTTGGAAGGTCTACATAATTGCTATCATAATACGAAGACGTTAATAAGGTGGACCATTACAAAATTCAGTACCTGGGCCAGATTATCATGCCACGGCGCACACACAACCACGATCAAAGGACCGGGGGTTCGGCGAGAAAACACTTTCGTCAATGCCTTTACATTCAACCTAGAATTGGAGACTGCAGTACAGACTCGGCATTTCAAACATTGCTGTGCATTTGGCAGTTTAAGGCTGTGAGTCTCAGTTGCCGAGAAATGTTGCTTTTCTGCAGAACCTCCCGTTTGTATACCTCTGACTATGAGAGTGCGCTCGCCGCATCAGCTTTGATGCACAATTAGCTTTCCCATGGAAATGTTCCTGGTTAGCGTGATACAAAACTGCGATATGCATGAAACAAATCTACCTGCGGCATCGCATATCGATTATGTCTGAGAAGGGGGGAAAAATTATGCAGATCCAAGACAAATGTTGGAATCCATGTCAAGTGAAGCTTTCTGGATGTGGTTAATGCAGTGCTACAAATAAGTCTCTTTTCAATACCGTGTCTTTGGCATAAAGGAAACCAGTGTGCATGTGCTCCCGCGTACCCGTGTTACACAATGTGACAATCTTACAAAGGCCGGTGTTTCTTGATTTCTTCATATTTATTTCAAATGTACCAGTGGCTTCTAGGCCAGTCCCCCATTGTCACTAAATGCCATAGTATGGAAATCAAAGTCATCATCAACACACGGCAGTCACCTCAAAGCTGGCCTTGGACGAGATGATATGTACATCCTGCTGCTTGGTCGATACCGTGTTGTGGTTAAGTACCACAGTGTGGAAAACAGTTGGTGTTTTTGTCTAACACCCACTTCTTGGCCAACCCCCACATTGCGTATGTCCCATAGTATGAAAATCATCATAGCGAACTAACATGTGGATATGCATCTTGGCCGATCCTTCATTGTGGGTGTGTGCCACCCCCAGTATGGGAGCACCACCATAATCATGTGGTAATCACGTGGCGATCACCACAAAGATCTAGTTGGTGTCTGTGTTCGAGAGGACCCAGGGCACTCGAGCACATTTAGGGGGCATACACTGAAGATGGTGCTATATGCCAATGGGACACTAAACAGCCCTAAGTCAGTACAGGTCTGGGTTCATAGCAGCCTCTGCAGGTAAAGTTCAAGGGTCTTCAAGGAATATCAAGTCCCTGACAAAAGATATTAAAGGATTAAAGCACCATGATGCCTGGCAGCTTGAAAACAAAACTTTCTTAAACTAGGAGCAAATTTTTCTTAATGCACGTGGAACAAAAAAAAAGAGTGTTTGCTAAGCATTCTTCGCATAAGCTATCCCCAATCACAAAACCCACAATTAAATGACTCCCTACCACAAGGATGCTGATCAAATTGGATTGGATTTACTTGACTTCTGGCTCGTATAAACCACGAGGTCAGATATACAAATAAAATCCACGAAGCTTAGCCAAAACAAATAAACTTCAACATTTTTAAAGCACTCTGTGGAACTCTTGGGCTTTCAATGCCTTGAAAATGGAAGTTTCATAATCAAAGGTTTTTCACGGTTTTCAAGGATCACTAAGAACCCTGCTGATTAAGTATTTTTTCAAAAGCCTACTTTCACTGAGTTGGCAAGAAAAAGTTGACTAGGACTGGAGAAAATGAAGACCAAACATCCCTTTGTTCGATATTGTGCCAAAAACAAAGCCCCGGTTCTCAACGTGACATCATGGATTTCGGTTTTCTATGATTTGAGTCATTCCGGCATAGGAAAGATGCTTGCAACTTACTACATTGGGTCTTTTGTTCCATTTAATAAGAGACAATCCTTGTTCATAAAAAAAAATGATATCAAAGCTGACAGTCAATTTGCGCAGTCATGGCAAGTTACAGCAGGAACATCTTCGGGTGGCGTAGCCACTCGCCTTTGGTAACTGCGTGTTTCCTTCAAGCGGGCCCTCATGGAGCAAATATCAAGCACCAAAGCAGTGAATGTTACCTGGTGGTGAAAGCTGGATGCCCGGCATAGCAAAAGTTGACGCAGCCTGCCAATTAACAAGCCAGTGTCCCCCAACCCCTAAAAAAATGTTGCAAAATTATGCTAATTCAATGTGCCTTACAGTGTATCAAAATGGCTGTCAGAACGTTACTGTCAGAGCCAGAGTATTTCGTTCACAGTACCATCTGAGCCTCCAACACTGAATGCCTGGGTTCGATACCCGACTGGTGTCAACATTTTTTTTTTGCAATATCTTCTTTTTTTCTGAGAGGAGGAAAAGTGATAAATAGCCCGTCTCTCCACATTCTTTTGAACTAGGCATGCTGAAAGTTAGCAGCAGCTCTGGCTTAGCTGTACAGATTGCAGTGCTTCCTTTCCCGGCTTTAACCAAAATTTTACTAGTACTCTAAGAAACTTTCACAAATATTGTTTTCTAGTACAACAGGTACACATATTTTTCTAATTATTTTCAATAATCCTGACAGTCCCGCCTCGCGCTTAGTGACAACTACAGTGACACAACAACAGTTGCCGATTGACTGTCCCTTGAGGGGCGGCGCAGGAAAAATGCGGCGCACGTCTGGTGAGAATTTCCGACATGTAGAACTATAGAACATTTACTGTGCTACTGCCAGTCTTTTGAAAGTGAGAGACATGACCTCTGCACAGCTCTCAGTCAGTTAGATAGAAAACCGTTCCCCCTGAACAAGATCTTGGGACCATGGCCTCGCATATCGCAGCTACAAAAAGCCACAGAAGCGCTGTTGCGATATTTGAAAGCTACCGGATTGAGTCTGTGATCCAAACTGAGTGACCGAATTATATCCCCAGTGGACTTTCTCTTCTTTTAATCTTTCCGTCCCCTTTCCCCTTTCCCAGTGTAGGGTAGCCAACTGGACTCAGTCCTGGTTAACCTCCCTACTTTTCATTTATTATTTGCTCTCTCTCTCTTTTCATTCTCACCTTCCTGCCTTTCAATCAAGACGGTCAAGCACAGCTGTCATGGTACAAACACGACTACGCTTCCGACAATCATTGTCCTTCAGCCTGCAAAAGTCTACTACTACTACCGCCACGTTTTGTGGTAGCTGTGGCATAGTGAATGTCGTCACGAGATCAGTCCATTGTAAGGACACACCGATCCGAGTTGAGTGTGCTGCAAACACTCGGAAAAGACTATCAGCAGCAACAGGAGCCTACTTACGCCCACTGCCTGCCCAGAGACCTCTACCAGCAATCTCCCATTACTGCTACTTTGCATCAGCTGACTCTACCCTATGCCTGCTAAACTTCTAATCTCGTCACATGTGATCCACAACTGCCCTCACTGTTTCTTTTCCTTTGGGAGAGGTGTTACAATATAGACTGCTCGTTATACACATTACATGGACTGCCAAACTGCACTACTTTCTGTGAACTTTAAACAAGGGCATCATCTACCCGCATTCGCTCTCCAATGCACACTGCCACCTGTCCAGCTCTTAATGCCAAGCCTATCATTCTTCTGTTGCACCAGCCTAGCAAAAAAAGCATATCACAAAATATTTAAACTAATGCTTTAGCTGGGCTCGTGCCTGCCGAAACATAGTGACTCGCACACCAGGGACAAACGGTGTCTCCAAGAAAACTCACTTGTTGACGAGGCTCCATTCCAGGGAACACTGTAGCCATAGGCTGCAAAACCAGCCTGGGCTCCGGCTTGGGCTCCGGCTCGCTCGGCGGCCGCCAGCATGGATCCCCGGCCACGCATTGCTGCACCGCCCCTGCGCGTCGACCCTCGGGGCCGACCCCGACTTCGACCCGTGCCTCGGCCCTTTTTGCCGCCCGGAGATGGCGCTCCAGGACTGTCCACTGAGCGAACACAGAAAATCAAACGAGAAGAAAATTTTTGAGAAACCAATTCAGGACGTAGCTCATCGCATTCTAGTTGACTTTCGTCAATTCGACTCCAGTTAACTAGATTTTTCAGTTTATTCCATCCCGACCGAAGGTCCTGGCCCGCGCCCATGCATTTGTATTGACCCAGATTTCTGTTATTTCGACCCTAAAATTGCCCTTTGCCGGGTAATTCAGAGTTGACCAGTCAGCACGCAAGTGCCTGACCCCTACGGTGACCCCAATAGCAACCCCTTTAGTGGCAGCATCTGTGTTGAACTCCCGTCATTTCCAGTCAAAAACACCTATGTATTATCAGCCCACCCTAGTAAGATTTTCAAGCAACCGTAGCTCACAATGTCCGATTACAGTATTTACCAGGTTCTAATGCGTGCCTTTCTTTTTCCTTTTTCAGGAAAATTGGGCCGGAAATTACATTCTCGGTGCGATCAAATACAAAACCGAAACCGCTTTCGCGGTGTTTGTATGGTTTACCGCATAACACAGATGTATTGCGGTAGAGCTGACTTTAGGAAACCAGCCACCACTGTGCAACACACACTAGACCCTTGCTTACCTTTCTTGCTAAAAAAAATCGGATGCACATTATAGTTATACTTTGGTTAGGAGCTTTAATATCATTTCCATGTTAGTTTTTTACTCTGGACACACAGAAAGTGGGCGCACATTTGATCTGCCAAATGAATCAGCAGTGTGTTTTGGCCTTTTTTCTGCACCTTATTTAATTTGGCCTGCCAGTTAATTCGACCAATTTCGTCAGTCCTGTCAGGGTTGAATTAACGGAAGACAACTGTACACAGCTGTTTTGCAGGGGCCGGGCTTTAGCGACGTTATAGCCAGGAAAACGTATGAACAAGGAATGTATAAGTGAAGTACTGCTGTACACAGACGACCACGAAAGTGTTGCATGCCTTAGCACACTTAGTGCATTTAATCAAAACAGAAAAATTACACGCATTTCCTTTCCTTCATGCTTGATCACATAATTCAGGGTGGCTGTCTGGGTGAGATTAGTGGCTTTGCAGATTAGCTAGTGTTGAGCCAAAACAAGACAGCCAAGAAAGCCCCACGCCTGGGACTTGCCACAACCCCCACTGAAACATGTACTCTTTAGTACAGTCCCCAATTTTGCAGCACGAATCACACCAAGACTGTCTTAACACATGGGCAAACGCGATTAGGTTCTTCCCTTAAGAATTCCGGATGCCTGCGAATGTGAAGGGGCAACACAATAAGGGGCAACATTATGGCAAATTGAGCTAGTGAGCTGGAAACAGTTTTTTCCGAGCTCGCCAGATGCTGCACGCGAAAAACAGAACTACACTCTTCTGTGATCTCGCAGTGAATAAAAAAGTGATCTGGGGCTGAACACATACCAGAAAATAGAGAAAACAAAACAAAACAAAGGAGGCGTGAAGCCACAAATCGAGGAAGTCTCACCTGCAGTGTTCAGGGGGGGCACGGGAGTGCTCGACGGGCTGCCATCATCCACGATGAGGGGACCGTCGCTGCTGTCGTCATCTTGAGCCACGGCCACGCTGCTCAGCGAACGCTGCACGAGGGAATGGCCGAACTTGCTTTTACCACTACAGGTTACAATGCTGTATCAGATATGACAGTGGTATCACTGCAAATCGGCCGCTTCGACTGAGTATTACTCAATTAAAACCAGCAGGACATGGACTGGACAGCTATGTCACAGACACCATTAACAGCTGTTTGCTGTACAACGGGATACACCAAATTTACCTGATTCTTAAAGCGCACGTTTCTTTTAAGCAAAATGGGTCCAGAAAGTGCTGTAAGTTACAATTGAATATGCAACCGAAAGCACATTCATGGCTTTGGCAGTGGCCTACCATTAGAGCAAGTGTCATTGCCAATGCCATTACAAGCTGGTGACCATAACTTTTTGATTATGTTGGCAACATGCCGCTTTCATTATGAAAGTTCCCCCAAAAGATGAGGTGTTTTACATGCAGAGCTAGCAGCAACAGCTTCGCATCACGGGCTTTTGGCGTTCTGGAGACTTGCAAGCACCGTAGGACAAATTGGCAAAGTGGTTAATCAATGCATGGACAACCATTTTCGTTTGCGACTGTTGTGCAGCTGCTCAAGAAATTTCGAATATCAAATGCAGTAGACCGCATGGAGAATGGCATGCAGTTCATAGACCGCGATAAAGAGCAGTCAGACTGGTGACGATGGGCATCAAATGTGAGTACGCTTGCACCACGGGTGGGTAAATTCTGTACGTTTCATCTTATTCCGATTGCAAACATCTCGGGCATCCTACTTATTCTTCTTATTAAACCAGGTGGGTTAAATTTTGGTGCCCATCATTTGCTTACAATAAACTTGTAAAAGCTGGGTCCACATTAAGCAAGGAAAACGGGGTACTGAGGGGCTCTATTTTTTTTTTTTTTTTTGTTAGTTACACTTGTTACTTCACATGGTTGTGATTAGCAAAAAACTGAGCCCCTCGTATTCCCTTGTTCTGCTTGCTCGTTGCATCGCGAGGGCCTCAAATTTGGCAGCCTCGATGCCACGAGGAGCACACGAGTGTCTATTGGCCAGTTGTCTGCTCCTAGGATCGCATGCTAACTATGTGACACCTGCGATTCAGGACACTCCTGGCTCACACTCGCAGGGCCATTATCGTAGAGATACTTCCTAGAAATCAGGCAGGAGGGTGGCCGCCGCGATAGTTCAACTTGTAAGGCACCGCACACATAATGCATGAAATGTGTGTTCGACTGCCGGTTGCGGCAACTTATCTTTCTGTCTACTTCCATTTTCCTACATTTCAATTAAACATGATCATTACGTCCCCCTTTGCTTTTTTTTTTCTGGTTTCATTATCTGTTACTCCACATGTGTGTATATGCCACTGGAGAGTCATGGCTCTAAGTAAGGCATGAACCCCGATTAGCTGTCAAAAAGGCAGACCTTATATGCGGCCCAAATATGTGGCAGGTACATAAGCTACATGCACCCACCTCGCTGTAGGGACTTGGCGGGACAGAGTCAAGGCTGACGATGGACTCCGAGTCCTGTTGAGAAGGCAGGGTGGGAGGCGGTGTTGACGCCATGGTTGCAGGTGGGGGAGCACTTGTCGTCACATTGTGCTCAACCATCTTCCTCTTGCGGGGACCCCGCTGGCGAAGAGAAATACGCGAAAAATCTAACAAAAAAAGGCGCCAAAACACGTGAACAACTACAGCTTGTGCATCGCTCCCTACAAGTCGACACCCTTCAAAGCTCCCAGGAGCATGGCTCACGTCAGTTGAACCTTGCAATAACGAAATCGACGGGGAACGCGAAAAAAATTCACTTTTGCGAGAATTTCGTTGTTGCGGAATGAGATAGCACAGATAGGTAATGCATCGCAGAACGAAGCTTTACTGTCAAAATTCCGTTACCCTACTTTAGCAAGCTTTGCTAGAGGATACAGAACCGCGTTGCCGACAACACAAAGTGTGCCACATGCGTCGATCAGCAGTGGCGGCTCGGCCTGGAGCAGTACTCTTGGTGAATTGCTTTCAGAGATACAATCACTTTTGCGAGACTTTGCATAACTCGACACCGGACGCAGAGCAACAGCGGTCCACGCACGCAGCAGCATTTCTCCAGCGCACGCTGTCGCCCATCGGCGCCAACACGTCCTATGCCGAGCATGAAATTGATTGTACCTCGTATACCCGAAGGCACAGAGTTTCTCGTTATAGCATCTAGAGAGAAATCTGGCGCCACCGTCTATGGGAGTTTCCTAAGGGGCACTGTGCTGTCATGGGAATGACGGTACACGTGTCTACGAGGCTTGCATTGGCCGGTGTAGCAAAAGGCTTCGTCTAAAACGTGGATATGGCTACACAAATAATGCTTTCTTAAAGTAAAATCTTCATAAAAGGTTTTCATTCATGCATATTGGATCCTCCAGCGAAGTTTACTCATCTACAATGCATAACCAAGTGAAGAAAAGCAAGAACAGATGACAAACTGTTGCAAAGCAAGCACGAATGTTGTCTGTCCTTCAAGTTTAACAGCCCACTGATACTTTTTAACTTTCATATAATTGTACATGCAATAACAAGTTTTCATAGTTAAACAAAACATGTTTTTGTGTAATAATAAGGCTGAAACAGCTTTTTAAGTGCTGCTTGAGTGGAAAATGAATAATTGTGACAGAAGGAACGGTGCTTGCCAGGCGTGTCTTGAAGATGTCCCGAGAATGATGCCAATCCGAAGTCACAATATACCGGCATTCCCATGCATACCACAGAGCGCAGCAGCGCCAGACTTCCCTCTAGGTAATATAGTAGTGAGAAACTCTATGCCTGAAGGCAATCAATCGAGATTACAGCCTCTTCGCTCAAGTCTACGTCCGATGCCGAATCCGCATGCAACGCCTGTCGAGTGGCGCCAAAACCAGCGTTCTTGAAGCAAGGGATGCGTATTCCCAGACAATCGCTAAATCATGGCCCAATGCGTAGCACTCCATGCTGCGACCACCATCTCAAGCGGCAAAAACAAATCACCGACGTGGACTTCCTTGTTTTGATGCATTTTTCTCACCGAGGCGCGCATTACACACTGCACTAGGTGTGCAAAAGGCATCGTCACATGTCGATAACAACGTGCGTGCCGCTTCAAACGAGCAATCAACGAATAAGACGGCGGCCAATACACGTTTTCAGCACACGCGACCGCTTTCGGCGCTTGGTTGTTTTTGTCAACAAAAATTGCAGCACTGTAATGTGGTGGTATTGTACCCAATTTTAGTGCAAGGCAATCACATTTGACCATGTATTAAAGCCTGCTAGCCTTGCACGAGTAGGTAATATGCGGGGTTACGTTCTAGCAAATTTTGTTGATGTGGGATTGCAGTACAGCAACGTTTCGTTGTTGAGAGATACGAAATGCACTGAATCCTATGGGCGTCCGCGGATGAGCATTACGTTGCTAGTAGTGCTTGCGCATCCCTACTCGCAAGAGAAAGCCGCAGATGAGCTGCTAGCGATGCGATTCGTTGCACCTTGGCCACATCAGACTTGTCTGCTTACTGAATTGATGAGCCATCTCATTGTGCGAATATAGCTCAAGTGTTACAGTCCCTTGTTAGGTCTCTCCTTAGTTTCATTACATAATAATAATAATAATTATAGGAGAAGATGGACTGACCTTCTCTCCCTTGTCGCTTCGCCTCTTGCGCTCCTTGGGCTTCTCGACATTGTCCTCAAGCTGCTTCCGTTCCTCCTGACGCTGTCGGACTGTGTGAAGGCACAATAAGAAAAAATCATTGGTAAGTGGTAAGGAGGAGGTGAACAACTGAATTCAACTGAACAGCTGAGCTTACTGCCGAACAACTTGTGCTGGAAACTAAATGAATTCTCCCGTGCATATGCGGAACCTGGTTTAAAAGTCAACAGCAAAGACGTTTGATTGTGAAGAGAGATTAGCAGCATAGTGGAGGGATTCGGATTAATTGTGAACCACCTGGGCTTCTTCAACGGGCACCAACAGTTAAGCACGTCAGTGCTTTTTCGTTCCACCCCCATTAGAATGTGGCTGCTGCGGTCGGGAATCGTACCCGCAATCTTGTGTTTGGCAGCAGAAAAGCATATCTTTTAAGCCCCTACTGTGGGTGAAACAAGCTTTCACTTTGGCGAAACTGGCTATAAATGAGCATTATACATTATGAATGCCATTTTGGCAAAGCTGCAGGGCTGATAATTGTCTAATTTCCTTCTTAACACCCTGTTAACCACCAATGGCTACCAAATATGATACATGCCGCAAAGCCCCCTCTACAGGTTAATTTTGCCTTGCATATGTGCTACGCAAAGTTCTGTTGTTGTGCTTGTTATATATTACTCTACAGTAATTAATTCTGCAATAATGTAAATAAATGTTTTATCTACAACATAAAGCAACACTTTTCAGTTCAGAAACACAACTGTCACTCACAGCTTAATTTTTTCTTGCCTGTTGTTGCCTTTTCCCCCCTGCTCTTCGAACTGCAAATTTTTTTCACTGCCCCGATGGATAGTGTTTGCCGGGATACGATGGAACGGCATGTGGAAAGCGCTCCCACTGCACTGCTTTGAGGCACATAGGGGCCAAAACACATAGCAAGCAAGTGCAAACATTCTACAAATACAGTCGAACCCACTTACAACGATCCCATATGTAACGATCTACTGGTTAGGATGACCACACTTCAGTGCACTTATGATTTTCCGACCCTACCTGTTGAAACTGCTTCCGGACATAACGAACGTTGTCTAAACCATTGTACTGTTACAACGAACACTTCGAACCCGGTCACGGTAAATAGAGGGCACAGGCAATGCACGGAAACACGGAAGCACAACCAAACTGGGCGCACGGCAGCGCGCGCCTAACTTCAGTCCAACCGCGATGACGATAAGGCCTTCGAGATTGGCGACCGACCACTGCGCGCGGATTTCGGAAGCCATGAAGGAGGTCACGCTCTTTCAAGCCACGCCTCCAGGAAGGAGGAGTACAGCATCTAAAGCATAAACAGCACTGGCGCGCACTGGCGCGTGCAACGATGCGATGTCGGATGCCATGACGGCGTCGCTCTCGTTCATGCGCAACTGTCCGTACGGCACCACGTGCATGGCGCCCATTTCAACGATTTGGAAAGACCATCTGTGTCCTTCCACCACGGGAACAACGGCTGCTCGAGCGTTCCTGTTGATGCGACCCAAGTCGGTGAAAACGCTGCACCATGTGCTGCTGCCACTGAATGTCGTAAAGGCTTGGCGGTTACTACAACGTTATCGGGAGATCACGATTCGGTGGCCACTTCGTTTACGTGTTGCCCATTGCTGATGGCGGTTCGCGGTGTCGTTTTGACTTTGGAACATCGAATTTTTTTTTTGCCCAAAGTGACGTACATAGCGTAATCTTATGGCTCGTGTGTGGCTGACGTGCAGTGGTAACGGCAAGACCACAATGTCCGAGACGATGTCCGAGACCTTCGCAGAATGGCAGAATGCTGCAGCAGTGGTTCCCAAAGTTTTCATTCCTGGCCAACTAGAATGCTTCGCTCTTTCTTGTGCAGAACACAGTCATGTACCGCCAGTACTAAAATATATCACAAGCTCTCGCATAAAAAATACTGGCTGCGTGTGTTGTTTCGAAATGTACGATGCCGCTTTTCGTTCTTTAGATAGACGTTTCTAGCGTAAGTTTGCAGCTAGCTGCGGGAACACACAGGGAACAAAAATGGCGCTGAAAATCTCGTTTTCGGACCAATGTGCTGCCAAATTGTAACTGACGACGCCAAATTCAATGCAGTTAATTTCTTTAGTGTATTTAAGGGTGAGCCTGTATATAACAAACTATAGATATGATGACTACTTTTCACGGAACTATTGAGTTCTTTATAAATGGGTTCAACTGTATCAACAAAAAAAAAAAGAAAATCTGAAGTGTGGACCAGCTGCCATTTATCGACAACTCAAAATTCGTCAAGCATATCTGAGTTTCGCGACCCAGCTACGAACAGCTTTTTGAACCAACAATACCACCCAGTCCCGGTGATTCACCAGCTTTGGAAGCCAGAGCACCTAAGTAAATGATGTATGCACATGGCGGCTGGCGGATGGCACACAGGTCTCGCGAACATGGCGTCACGAGATCTACAGTGCACCGGAGGCTATGCCAGGTATCTGAAGTCGTTCCCAGGTGGTGTGCTAATTCTCAACACTCTGGGTTCGGTACCACTTTTGGTGAACGACGACAGTGGAGTTTATTTTTTATTTTTTTTTTTTTTTTTAATTTTAGTGTCCAAATGAAACGTCCATTTTTACTAGGCCGTACTTCAGGCATAACAGTTCGCAGGAAGGCTTGTCCATAGCTGTACTTTCTGAAATTACGCTTTCTTTTTCTTTCTTTCTCCCCCCTTCTTTTTCAGATGAGCTAAAATATTGTCGGAGTTGGCCTTTTAAGGGATGCAAGCAGCACAGTTGCGCGCCGGCGTTCTGTATTTTTGGTCGCTTGTTCCCGGTGCAAGCACCATTTCCAACACTAACTTCATTGACCAAATGCCTCGTCCGAGCTAGCACTTGCGCTCGCACTCACACTTGCGCTCCAGCTCGGCGTCGTCCAGAAGCAGCGACACGACCTCCTTGGGCTTGAGCGTGTCGGGCTTGAAGTTGCCGCCACTGATCACCATGCGCTGGATCTGCAGTGACAAAGCATATGCAAGGATGGAGAAAAAAAGAAGCGAAACATGTGGGCGGCCTCCGTGAATTCGCACAATGTGGTTCTTGACATGAAATGCAAATGTCACAAGGTTCCCTGTACTCCCACAACTTCTGCTTTACATGCAAGAACCTGTCCTGCAGATCCTTGCGTGCCATCAGCACAAATTGCAGCTGAAGCAGAGGGGCCGGAAAAAATCTGATCAGAAAGACTGCCATGCAGAATCGCGATACGAGTGCATCATGCAACTGCTCTGAAGCCAGCTTGCAAGCTTTACCTGAGGAGATCGTCATCCAAATGCGTGCGAATGCAAGAAATCGTTTTGCTCAGCAACGACTGCCCAAAACTTGATGGCGTTTGTCACGTTTAAGAGAAAAAATTAGTCTACCCCAACTGAAGGGAGAAGATTTTTCTTTTACAGGTGATCAATTTAAATAAAAAAGAAAGTTGTTAAAAAATGACAAGTGCACAACTCTCCAATTAAGCAATAAAAAAACAACATCAAAATTCTCCAATGTTCACCTAATGATGAATTCAAAGCGGGCAAAATTAATGCACTATACATAGCTGTGCAGCACAACACTTATTTGTGAATAAGACTTTTGCAACTGTAATCTGCTTTAGATGCTCCAAGAGATGCAGTTTATGAAACTGCAGCATCTGTCCTTGGTGAAGACTCAGGAATTTGGAAACCTTACGCTCATATTTTTTTTTTAACTTGCCAATCTTTAACAATTTTTGTAAAAATTTGAAGGCCCTAAATCAAAATTTAGTCTGCTAAGTTTATAGAATTTAGCTCACTCTCTTAAATGCAACAAATTCCATTCAAAGCACTTGAGTGGTTGCCTAACGAAAGCGTTTCTGCATTTCTTATGTATTTTAATAGAAAAACTTGGAGTTGGGCCAGAGTTAAAGCTTGCTCCTAGCGTTAAGCTTCCTCTCCACTTTCTCCCATGAAGAAAAGTAAAAATAAGATATATTTAGTTCTAAGGTTTTCTAGTTTCTAGTCTTTTTTCCAAAACCACGACCTCATCATGAGGAACGCCGCAGTGGGGGACTTTTGGATTAACTCTGATTATCCGGGGTTCTTTTGACGTGCACGTAAATTTACAAGTATAAAAGAGAGTTGTTTTTGTTCCTTTTTTTAAAATTTCGCACTTGTGGAAATGCAAGCTCCCGCGGCCGGGATCGAAGTTGGGACCTCGAGTCCAGCACTGCAACACCACAGCCACTAAGCCACCCGTCGGCAATTTTTGCGAAAAAACACTCCACAATAAAATTCTCCGTAACAAAAGTAAATAAATAAAAACAAGCACAACAAGGCCACCGTGCAAACGGAAACGGTTCGCATTATCAACAGACTGCGGGAAAACGCTCACCTCGCTCTTCTCCCGCGCCCTCTGAAGGATGCGCTCCTCAATGGAGCCCTTGCAGAGGAGCCGGTACACGGTCACCTGCTTGGTCTGACCAAGACGGTGGGCACGGTCCATGGCCTGCTGGTCCACGGTCGGGTTCCAGTCGCTGTCATAGAAGATCACCTGCGACCAGAAGGAGCCATGTCGCGAAATTCAACCGAGGTGCTTCTCTATGTGTGTCGTTCTATATATACGCCGCTTCCTATTTGCACGTTTGCACTGGTGTTTGTACGGCCGACAATTTTCTGTTTATGTATGAGCAAACGTAAAGCTTAATGCACGCTGCATTATCTAGCACACCTTTCTTTTGTGCTTTTGCATGGGCCTGTTCTTTAGCTTCGTTGGCTACGGGGCCAGATGGTCACCTTGCAAGCTCTCAATTGTCATTCAACAGAATTCTCCTTTCAAACAATACATGCCCACAAACAAAGCACACCTTCCCTGATCACAAATGAAAAACCTAGGAGCCAAATGTGGCCGTGAATTTAGTGGTCACGCGTCAAACTACACACCGTGGCCCAAATGTGAAAAATACCAGAAGCGGTAATTCTCCGCCAATTCATCATCACCACCACCCTGGTGTTTTGCGTCCCACTGCAGGTTTTGACAGGGGCGACTCCCAGCGATCTCCAGCTACCCATTTTGAGCTAGCCGATTCCAAGTTATGCTTGCAAATTTCCCAATTTCATCACCCTACCTCGTTTTCTGCCATCCTCAACTGCGCTTCCCTACCCTTGGCATCCATTCTGTGACACTAATGGTCCGGTTATTTGCCCTAAGCATTACATGGCCTGCCCAGCTCCATTTCTTTTCCTGTTGATGTCAACTTGATTATCGGCTATCCCCGTTTGCTCTCTTGATCCACACCACTCTCGTCCCGTCTCTTAATGTTACGCTTAACATTTTTCACTCCATCCCTTGTCGCACAGCCTGCAGCTATACCTGCATCAATGCTGCTCTGTTGAAAGAGTAAAAACCAAAGCCGGAACAAGCCCGGAAGGTGTAGCCGTGTTAACTGTGCTCCCACTCACCGTGTCTGCAGCCGTGAGGTTGATTCCAAGACCGCCGGCTCGCGTGCTCAGGAGGAACACGAAGATGTCCGACCTGCAGACGTCAAAGCGAAGCACGGGAGCTGTTGGCACATGACCTCGTAGTGGCCACAGAAACGCGCTCCTTATGAGACCACTTAGTTTCGCCGAGTTTTGCAACAACACGCAGGCGTGTTTTTTTTTTTTCTTTCCTAATTTTATTTACAACTGGTGTGTTGTAGTCATCCCCCGCCAATAAAGTTGACTGCGTTCACCTTTCAAGATGAAAGCAGGTGTTTGTGAATGTTTCAGACTTTGAATAACCATCTAATGGCCTTTTCTGTTTTGTTCATATTTGACTCGACAATTCACTATTCAAAGTTGTTGACTGTTTGTTTCTGTTAGAGTATAAGGGACAACATAGGCATCTACAGGAAGAAAGACTGATGCGAGTGGTGCCCGCGCCACGGCCGTCCAGTGGCTATGGCATTGCAATGCTAGAACGAGGTCGCTCATTCGATCCCAACCATGACAAATGCACTTCAATGCGGGTGAAATACAAAAATCGCTCGTGCACTTAAGTTTAGGTGCACGTTAAAAGAAGCCGAGGTGACCAGAATTAAACAGGAGTCCCCTACAACCACGCACCTAACAATCAGATCGTGGTTTTTTTCACATAAAACACTAGACTGTATTAATTTTATTAATGCAAATGGTGACTTTTCCCCGATTGAATCTGCTACAAGAAGAGTGTTGGTTACTACATAGAGGCACCAGTTTCTGGACGAATACATGGAGCAGGCAACTCCTGTTCAATAATTTCCAGTCATTCAATAACAATGCCTTATCTTTTGACAGCTCACAAATTTGTTCTCTCAATTTAGACAGGTTTACTGAGGACTGTGGGATGCCCGTGGAACCTTTTTTAGAACTTTTGTTGTTTTACATACAGAATACCGTTGTAAAATGGGGGCAGTTCTATGTATGTACAAAAATCAGGAGTTTGCATTGGTTCAAAAGTTGTGCCAGTTTTGAGTAATATTTATCTAAGTCACGTCAATAGAAAACTACAAAACAATCTTAAGGAATTGGTGGTGCATGCGTTTAGATACGTAGATGACCACCTGCTGTTTTGTTCTCGCGATAACTACACCAAGAAAGCTACGGATACTTCAAAAGTTTTTAGGGAATGTGGTGGGGGGTCTAGGTTTCAGGCTTGAGCTTATCCAGAGCAACAAATTACAGTTTTTAGATCTGTGCTTAACGTTCCAGGAGGAGCATGTCTGTTGGCATTATTCGCTTAGGGCTAAGAAGCCACTGCTTGAATTTTCTTCTTGTCATTCCAAACTTGTTAAACACGGGATAGCTCATTCAACTCATAGGTTTGCCATTACTAAGTCATGTGCACACAATATCCAACAAAGTTTTTTCACAACAGATAGAAAGGCTTGGAAAGGCTAGTTATCCTGTGCATTTATTATCACTAACCTGCAAAAAACTTTTAAAATGGGTAAAAAGCCCCGGTAAGAAACAAGGAAAACAGAAAAAGGAGAAAAGGTTTGCTGTGGTACCCTATGTACATAGATTATCCCATGGTTTACGGAATGTGGCCAATAGATATGACGTCGATACAGTTTTCTCGGCCCCCGACAAGTTGTCTATCATGTGCCCTATGATAAATAGGAAACTTTAACAGGGTGGCAAAAAAAGAAAAGATGATTGCGGCGTTAGACTTGTGTCCCCTTTTGTGCCTTGTAACACTGGCATAGTTTATGGACACCCCCAACTATGGACACCCCCCCCCCCCCTCATGAGTGTTGCATGCACTGTGAGACTCTCAAAAATGTTAAAAAACCCTTCCGAAAAGCGAATAAACACGCGGGATAGCGAAAAGATACGGGTAGGGCCATAGAGCAAACATAAAATTGTAACTACGTTGTAGCTCCAGTTGGTATCATTTTTTTTGGCGGGGCCATGTTTTGGTTTCGATTGTAAGTCGACCCCCCAACTTCAGACTTTCAAATTTAAAAAAGGGGTCGACTTACAATCGTGTAAATACGGTAATCTTAAGTAGTCCTTTTTTTTTCCTTTTTTGATTTCCATACCTCATATGTTTTTTTCACCTTGTTTTTATTTTTCAACTGATGTTTTTTTCACCTTGTCACATTCTAATGCTGCGGTTTTTGCAATCACCTATATATATATGTTCGTTGTTTTAATAACCATTTAGTTGAGAGTTAGAGCTCGTCCTGTCTGCTCCTGTCTGTGTCCGTGTCACCTCGCGCTACAATCCAAGATCATGTTAGACAAATCAAATTTTTATTTGGCCGATGCTGTCACGTTTGAATGACGCCTTAAGCACTGTGCAGAGGACTGACAGGCCAATCAACAGATTAATTGATCCAGTGCTGCTTTGAGGCCTCGATTTTGTTCACTCCCATGTGATGCCAGGAGCCCCGCACAGAGGCTTGATTTTTTTTTTCCTTCAAATCATTTATAATGATAATTTTAAAAAAGGGGGAGAAGGGAATCCTGCTTGCACTGCTGCCCTGTTCTAGTTCAAACTTCGAAGCAAGACCGCACTTCATGGGCCGGATCATTCAATTTAACAGTGGGCACCGTAACTTGCCTGGATTCCAAGAAAAAAAAACGCAAATCTGTTGCCTGTGCGTCTCAGAGTGAGTGATGCTATTTAAAACATGACAGCTATGTCCCTTCTGGCCTCGGCAGCATGGCAAAGCATGGCCTTCGTGATTAGCTTCCATTAATCGCTGGGGGTTGCGATGTAGACACCAAGAGGCCTAGATGAAGGCACATATGTAGATTTTTAGTGACAAACCAGGCCATTAGCAGTGCCCTGTGTTATACCGAATGACATGGAACGAAAACAGTGTATTTTGAGCACGAATACAGCAGTAGCAAGCGAAAAAGCTTTCTAGTTGCAGGGAGAAATGCCGGTACATGTATGGCTACTGTGAACTTAAAGAAGGTTGACTGATTGACCGATTGACTGGCCAATTGAATGATTAGTTGATTGGTCCAGTGTTTGCCTTCAGTGTTGCCTTCATTCCAGTCACTATGGCACGATGCCAAGACCCAAGCACAGGCCGGAGGAACCGAGCCAAAGGAACTGAGTTGGAGGAAATGAGTCGTACCTGGCCTGGAAGTCAGCGACCATGTCCCTCCGGTCGGAGATCTTGGAGGAACCGTCCAACCGCATGTACGTGTGCTTGCGGTGCCACATATACTCCTGCACGACGAGGCAAGACAGTGAAGACCGACGCAAAGGGAAGATCTCAATAGATGGGACACAATCTTACTGTTTGAGTCTGGTGCATACTTATTTGCTATCTTTTATTTGATATGGTGCCTTGTGCTCTCACTCTGCCTGCTTCCACATGAAATTCATTTAGGTGCATTACGCTACATGTACGATGCTGTTAGCAGTCACTGACACAAAATTTGTCTAAAAATGAGCACTGCTATAATGTGATTGCGGAGACAGAAAAGTGATCCAATTTTAACAGGATCATTGCTAGTTAGGCGAAATGGGCAAAAGCAGTGCTTAAAGTCAAGGGGGGGGGGGGGAGGTGCTGCTTGGCCCCTTCTTGAAATCTACGTGAATCTACATGTTGGAATCTACGTGAAGAAAAGCTTTCATGAAGCCATTGATCAGATGCTATAAGTTTGCACCATTTCTTTCCTGCCTTTTTGGCATAATAAAAAACTGGCATGTGCGCTCTCGGGCACCCGTGCTACGCAATGTGACACCTGCAGCGATCATCTCAAAGAGCTGGTTGGAATTGGCATGATAAAAAATTTGTGACAAAGAAAGACGTAGACGGGCCCCGCACAAAAAAAGGACTTTAAAAACAAGACGTTTCTGCTTTCATACGGAAGCCTTGTTCCCAAAAACCAAAATGCCTTGTTCTTAATGTCTTTTTAATCTTTTTTTGTCATGTTCCATTCCGACCAGACGGGCTTGCGTCGAACTTTCGATTAGATAAAAGTACATGTGCCATTGTGGCCTAATGGTTAGAGCAGCGAGCAGTTGTACTAGGGAACCGTGGTTCGTTCTCACCATCAGGCATGCAACTCTAAGTTTTCTTAAAGTGTGAGCTATTCAACAAGACAGCGGCAGCACCCAGCAACAAGAGCCTGGAAAGTCCAGGAGGTCTCGCAAAGAAAGCTTCGTTTTAAAAAGAGAGGGAGGTGGGGATCATCACGTAAGCCTGACACGGTAAGGGAGAAAAGGCAGGGGAAGAAGGTCACCTCGGACGCTCGCCTCCTGGCACCGTGACAATGCGGCATTTACATTTCTCATATCTCCGCTAACGAGGAACCAAATTGAAAACATATTTTGGTAAAACGCTCCCCAGATGGTGTTTTACAACTTCCAATGGGCGACCGAAACTTGCAACGGGGCCTGGCAAGGCGCTCTTCACCTTAAAGCTGTCCGTTGCAACGTCAAACATTGGGCTAGTTGGTTCTGCAGGACTCCGAACTAGAGGTTGTGCGAATATTGGAAAATTTCGAATATTATCGAATATCATATTTTTAATATTCGTATTTGATTCCAACTAGGTGTTCGAATATTCAAAACAAATCAAACATATTGCTGGCTGTGCGGGGGCAAACACTGTTTTTAGCATTCATTTATATCTAATCTACGAAAGTGTGTCTGATCTTGTGATGAATTTTGCAATAATTTCATGCTGCTGGCGAAATTTCGCCTGTAGAACACGCTTAGCCACTGGACATCTAAGCTTTCCATATTCGATGCCAAGTATTTGTATTCAACTTGTATTCGAAAATTTATATTTCACTTCAAGAGCTCGTCCAAAGTCCTGCTAGTACATTTTGAATCTGCCCGATGTCCGACGTACGGCCAATGTGGGCCCAGCATTGCGCCTACAATGGCCCTGTTTCCTGTGCTTCTGGGCACATAGGCAGTTCTACTTAAAGTAGGTTACACTAAGCCAGTTGGTAAAGACTCATTTTTCTAACACAGCACAAACCAACGACAACACAGAGAAGACACAGAGAGCCTGTCTTCATTTTTCGTGTGCCTTCTCTGTGTCATCATTAGTAAGGAAGGCAACTGTGCTGCCACACGAACCTGAGAATGAACTAAGAGAGGTTGCAAGGAAGAAGCAGTGGAGACTCACTTCGAGGAGGTCGATCATGCGTGTCATCTGCGAGTAGATGAGGACACGGTGGCCCCCGGCTTTCAACTTCCGCAGAAGCTGGTCCAGGACCTGGAGCTTGCCCGAGTCCGTCACCAGGGTCTCCTTGTCTGCGGTTCACAGGAGGTGGGGTCTCACACACACAGCACGTTGCAATGAATCACCGTGCTCGCTCAAATCACGTGTGCAAGCTACTCAATCATCTCCTCGCACACTTGGGTTTTATAGATTTAGAGAAACTAAAAGCAAACATTAAATGAACCATCTGTTATGACGCAAGGGAGCTTCCTAAACAAGAGCCTGAAATTTATCAGTTCAATGGGTACACGAGGAGGGCTGATCAAAAAGACAAAGCCATTTTAGGAGCTTGGCAAGCCGTTCAGCATCTTTCATAAGAGTTGCAGTTGGCAACAAGATTTATTGTTTAGCCCTGACTAAGAGGAAGACAGAGACGAAGACACAAGCAGGGATGTGTTAGTCTTGCCTCTTTCTCCAGATGCATCGCTCAATGCTAAACATGCCGCACCGGTAAGCACGAACTTTAAAGATGATTTAATTAATTAATTCGTTAATCCTGCTTATTCCGCAAAGCAACAGAGACTCTACGAGAGACACCATACTGGAGGGCTCTGAAGCTGACCACCTAGGGTCCTTTGACAAAACAACAGATTGTACACAGTAACCTGACAAGCACCGACTACCAAACAGAGGCACCCGTTCACAGAGTGCCCATTCGAGGACACTTTCACCTCTACCTATGGAGAAGCAGGTAAGAGAGTGGCCTGTGCCTCACCTGGTATGGAGATGTGCGACCACCCGTGGAAAGGTCTGGCAGACGCAATGCCCCCTTCCGGCGGGTCCCGAGGCTCGAACCCCGGAGCCGGAGGTCCTGGGCTTATCGAACCAGTCCGCCACCACCGCTGGGCGTCGGGGCTGCCACATGCTTGCACCCCTCGCCACCACCAGAGGGCGCGGTTTGACAGGCACTCTATGTTCCAGGGCTCTGCCGTCACCTGCGCAGCCACCAGTCGACGTAAGCAAGCAGTTAGCAACCACCGGTCCCAAACGTGGCTTCAAGAAGCACGGAAGGCGGGAGAAGACTAGGAGGGAGCGTGACGTGACGATTGTGACGGAGGCTACAGCGCAGAATGAGACAAGGGACAAATGACAAGGACAGACGTAAGCGCTAGTGTGCCTGTCCTAGTTATTACAGCTACCCCAGTAAGCACGCCTTGCATTTGCAATAGTACTGTGTAAAGGCACCGGCAGATGGCATGACCAGTTCTGTGAGCAAGACACGCAGAAAGAACCAAGTAAAGAAAGCAAGCTCACCCGTGGCGCCACGCAGGAGACCAGGAACCGAGGCAAGTCCGTTGGGATGCACTCCCGAACCTGAACCGGTCGTTGCCGGTGCGGGAACTCGGGCAGTGGTGGAGGACTTGCCGGTGGGGGATGAGACGGCTTCTGAAATAGGGGCAGGGCAAATCGGCTTTACTGCCATCATAACTGCTTTGTCACTTTTTATGCAGATGCACGCAGTACCACTACAAACCCGCAGCACATGTGTTCACAGAAAGGTTTTTAGTAGTGGATCTCACGCTGCCAACAAGTAGTCAACGCAAGATACAGTGGCGCCATCTGATAGACAGAGATCTGAACAGTTTCCCAGCAATGGTGATGTCCTTCGTTAGTCCAAGCAGCTCAAAAAGGACAACTTGCCTAAAGGGACGGGGCTAGATCATCGATAATATGGTCAAATATTCATATAAAGAATTAAATATCCTAAAGGTTTCCTGCATATATCAATGTATAATGATCATATGGATGCAACAAACAATCATATCGAATACAGCTGAGGTATTTTCGTGTCAGATTTGACTACATTACATAGAGGTTCAACTGTCCATTGTCTTAGAAATGAGACGAGATAAAACAAAAGATGATTTTACCATGTAGTTCATGTGATCTCCATGAAGAGCAAGTAACAAGTACAAATCCAAGTTAAAGTGGTTCCTTGACCACTGCGAATGTAGACGTGCTAAGAAGCCACGCAGAAAACCTGTAATGCTTCATGTGGCATCTGGCAGATGTTTGTAAGAAGCAAAGCTCTTGATTAAGTCCTATGCCTGCACACTTGGGAACTAGCCTATTATGTTACAGTGTATGCAGGGCCTTTTCATATAAGTATGCTACGCTAAAGCTCTCTATTTTCACATTCCAAGCCAAAGGCAATGGACATGCAGGGCAAAAAAAAGCAGACATAAAGGCCCTAATATGCGCAGGACGCCCTCTTACGTTTTTTGTTCCCCCTTGGCCAGCAAGCAATGTGAAAATAATCTCTGAAGTTTTAACCTTGCATGCCTCTGAGGACAATTCAAAATTTTTTTCCTTCAGGCAAAAAAATTCTGGCAGTAGGAGGTTAATATGACCGTAAAGAGAAACATAAGTCAAGATGTATCAGTGAATTGCACTTCAACAATAGCAAAAAAAAAAAATCCACTCTTACCGCGGCAGAAGGCTTGGTAAGAGAGGAGAAGCATAAACAAAAGACAGCTGGCGATGCTGATTTGAAGTTTCTGTACCAGTTTGCCGTGATGTCACAGATTTTGACGGTGTTTGCTCAGAGCCACTTAGTTTATTTTATTGGTGAAGACGGATTGCACGGTATTCCAAATGAGCCAAAGACTACACTTGGAAAGTTTCAAGAGCTTCTACACAGCCACAATATGGACCAAAAAAAAAAAAAAACCTACTTCCAAAACCAAAACGTCATGCTGACGGACCGGTGCTAGGGCACTGGCGCAAAATTCTAAGCATGTGATGTTGACCCTCATTTTTTTCCTTCGAACAATCAGCCTATTACCACAATATCAACGAAAATAGACTTCTTGAAGAATACCTTATCCACTTAAACTGTTTTGCTGCTTTTTTTTTAATGTGCTTTCAAAAGCCAACTGCCACCAATGAAAAAATTCTGGGTACCACTACTTCAACGTACCTTAGACTGGGCTTCCCCACTCGTGCCGGGTGTCGCTTGGTGCTGCGAAACTGGAGAGGCCGGCATCACACCCGTGGCGGGCGCCGTCGTCGAACTGCTACCGGGAGCCGCCCCGTCGTTGCCGTGGGGGTGGTGATGATGGTGATGGTGGTGGTGGTGATGGTGGTGGGCGTGGCGCGGGTTGCGGACCTTGCGGCGCCGCATCTCGCGGTGCGCCGTTGTCTCGGCCATGGTGTGGATGCGGTGGTCGGTGAAGCCGTAGCAGCGCCGGTCCGCGGCAAACACCAGCTGGCTCAGCACGCCGCCCTGCGCCACCGACGCGGCGCCCAGGGGGGTGTGCCGGCTCACGAGCAGGTCTTGGGGAGACACCCGCCCGCTGGATTTGCTGTCGACGAAAAGTGGCCGGGGCAAAATGTGTTGGTGTTGCAACATCACGAATGCGATGCAACAAAAGCACTGCGCAATGCATTTGCGTCTCGCTCAATGTTTTCCTCAGAAGCACTTCTCTTAGGCACCGTGGTACAAAACTGAGTTGAACAGCAATGTATTTCGGGATAGGTTTTTGAAGGGCAGGCTATCTTGAAGCTGGTGTTAAGCCTCTGACTTCCTCCTAGAGGGTGACTTCCAGCCCTAACGGGCCTCGATTCCACAATTGTGACACGTGTCCTAAAGTCACTACCAATTACAATGTTATTCACTGAAATTTTGCTTATTTGCTGATTCGTACTGTTGGGCAAATAATGCCTGCCTGCCTCCCGAACCAAGTTCGCCCAAAGTGGCAGACTCGTGCTAATCGAGACCATTTTTTTCTTTTGTTTGTTTGTTTGTTTAGAAACTGTTTCCAATAAAATAGATGGAAAATATCAGCAGTCTCGCCATCTCAGCATGGGTTAACTGGTACTGCTGGCCATGACAGCTGCCAGTTATCTGCTGTCCTTTGTTTCTTGGAAAGAAAAACAAAAAAAAACGAAGACCTCACCTGGAGTCCTTGTCGTGCCTATGCCAGACGTAGCAGTGATGCCTCCGCTGCGCCTCCTTCAGCTCCTTCACAATGGCTAGGAACCTGCAAGTGACATCCATCTAGATCAACGGTCCTTAGGCATCTAGCTCTCGCTAACCGCCCTGCCTGCCCATATGTGCATGCAGGAATTGCCTAGAGCGTGCTTATTCCTTAAGAAAATTAATGCGCTGCAAGTCATATTTGTTAAGGCCACAATAACTAAATCTATATTTGCCAGGACTCCATCGCAAAACTACCTGGTGACATTTCAGGTGATTTATGAGCACGTGCATGCTATGGCCAACTACAAAAAAATGCAATGCATCACTTCGCAAGGAAACATGCCTTCTCATCTAGGGACCCGATATTGAATGCAGTTGATGCAACTAATTTTGTTCAACTTGATTTCATATGACTGAAAGGGTGTAGCATCCCATAAGCAATGCAGAGGCTACGACAGACATAACAGTGCAGGGGTACAGCTGCATTTCAACCACCTGTGCTTTTTGACTGGATGTGCACCTAAGTGTACAACAGTGCTCGGCAATCGAAACTCAATACCTGGACCACATGGAGGCCAGAATTTTTTGCGCCACCAGTGGGTTCTGGGTGGCTGCCGGTGGTACCAAATGCAGTCACGATGCATCACTAAGGCTCTTGTGTTCACCGTATACCATAATGCATTACAGTATAGGGCGCTTATAAGGCAAGTCACAGGAGTCCCGAATTTCTGCACTATAAGCGGTTTCCCTGTTTTTCCAAGTGCCATACGGCCACGCAAACCATTTCTTTGACTCTGCACCAAATCGCAACTTTGACCACAGGCTCCGGATGAAATGGCGCTGGTTAGGACTAGCTGGCAGGGGTTTCAGATGGCGTGCGGTCATGGGAAGCTCGCCCTTGATGTATGTCTGTACCCGTAGACAAATATATTTGGATCTGGTGCGAAATCACGCGCACGGGCTGCTGCGACAACAGCATGCGTGAAGTCGTGTTTGCAGGAGGTCAGTCGACAACTTCCGCGAACATGTATAACAAAAGTTTGTAAGCACACGCACTGGCGGAAAAGGCGAAAGTTCACGTGTCTACAGTTTTCCGAACTAATGAATTTGCGAAAAAGTTTAAAACGATAGCGTTGTGGAGTCAAGGTCATGTGCACCACATATCTGCATTTCACGACGACGTGCAGTCGTGACGGGCAAACACGAAACGCCCTCGCAGCCTTGATCGGTTGTTTCCGCGGTGCTGCGGTTGTAAAAACGACAAATTCATTTTACCGTTGAAATTTGTTTTTCCAGCCTGCCAAATAAATTCAGAGACCTTCTGACCAAGTGCCATGTTCAAAAAGAGTGAGCAACTGTGTTTACTTTCCGCACACAAACTTAAGAGCCCAAGGACGGCAATGTGCACACATTTGATGCCGACCCCATGCAGCTGCGACAAGCAGCCGGAGCAAAAGGCTTTTCCGTCGTCTAGGCAATCCTCACACGCCCGCTGAGACAGCCCGCTTCCGCCACATTCATTGTCCTTTTTTTTTTCCATCTCCATTGGTTGTTTGTCCGTTGATTGCTCGCTCTGCGTCTCCTCCTCATAGAGCCTCAATCAGCAGCCCTCGTTGAGAAGTGTGTTCACTGCCTCGCTTGAATGCGTGATTTTCTGGCAACGCCACTTAACTGGTATTTCATCTGGCGTGGCTCCACTATAAGTGGTATGCCTATACATTGAGTTCTATGGAAAGATAAACGGGAGTCAGAAAAGATCGCATTATATCCGGTGCTGCACTATAAGCAGTTACGTTATAAGTGGTCCGAGCTGTACACCAGTTTCTCTAGAGGCCACTGGCGCTATAGTGAGCACTGTCAGCCACACACGCCGAGTATCATCTTTCATTCGGTGAGCACTATACACAAGTACAGAGGCACTTTTGCGTTCCGCCCCCTCGGAATATGGCTGCCGCCATCCGGAATCAAACCCTTGGCCTTGTGCTCACAGCAGCGGAACGCCTACACACGCTGAACCACTGTGGAGAATGCAAAATTTACTGTTTCTTTTATTATTTGAATAGACACTGAATCAGTAATAAATGTGAAACCTTCCCTCATAGCGTTGTTACAATGAAAATGCAGGTCAATGTACAAGCTGCACACAATGTAACTGCAGACGGACAAGCAGATGAAAACCCAAGAGAGACGAGTAGCCATAACGCAGCCACAAGGCAATCAAGTGGAATGACAAGAAAGTGGCGAGAGGATGAAGAGGCAGGAGTACGTACCTCTCCAGCAGGCTACACAGCATGATCTTGGCGAGTTCCGAGGGGGACAGGCCGACGAACCGGCAGAAGGAGAAGCTGCTCGCAGGTCGTCCTTCTGCTGAGAAATGTAAAAGAAAGAAAGAAGGGAAGGCAATGGCAGACGGAGAGCATGAGGCGACACGTCTGGACGCCTCTGCCGCACGCGGCAAACGCTCCTCCACGCTGCTCACCTTGCTTGAAAATGGAGTGGTGCACGTGACTTGGGTGGAAGATGTTGGGCCATCGGCTGTGGTGGTCGTTCCAGCCACTTAGCACGCCTGCGCAAATCATTGTTGCACACGTGACTGGGTGACCGTAGAAACAAATGGAGCAGAACCCAAGTGTCTCTTGTGTGCTCGGTTGTCGGGACAGAATAACCGATCGCCACAGATGTGACAGGTTTGCATGCGAGACGAAGGAGGGTACAAACGTTCCCTCATGGCGTGTGCCTCCGTTTTTGCCTTCACCAGGACTCGGTTAGCTCGAAAGCTAATGGGCTCGCAATGTCCAGTGATTATACTTTGCCGGTGCTTGCAATTTTCCGCAGTCAAACCATAAGCCCATCAACAGGGTGGTCTTATCATGCACTGTGTTGCATTCTGAAACCAAATGGGAGCCTTTCCTTCCCACCAAGTGCACTGACAATTACATGGTCTGTTCACGCATTTCAATGCTCAGAGGTTAAAAAAAAAAATTTTAAAAAAGAAAAGACGAAGAAGTGAGGTCGTCTTGTGCTCAGGTGCTTTATGCCGTCGGGTGGAAGTAGCACAACAGCAATTGCGCGATCTCTCATCGTGTCTACGTAACTGCGACACCGATTCGCGCCACCACATGCGCCATGTGGAGAAGCTGAGCGTCAAGAGAAGAGAGCATCACGTGTGGAAAACAAATACCAGGGGACACAGAAAGTCGAGCATCCCTAAAATACGAGTCATTACGCCCGGATTACTCCTGCTGACAAAACATTTTTTAAACAGGCACGAAGAAGCCCTAGAACAGGGTTGTGACAAAGTCTCCTGGGGCACTTCTTTTGACAACTCACCCCGGGAGAACAGAAATCGAGACAGCTCAAACGTGGAGCCCTTCAAGTGGTACGGCGAGCGGACTTCTCTCCTCTCGAACAGGTCTGGGTGGTTGCAGACCTGCAAGCACAGGGACGGAGCACACAGAATGAGGTTCACATTTTTCTTCACACTTAACTCAAAGAAAATGAAAACTATGTTCATTTACAAATATCTTTCAATAAAATGTGCACTGCTCATGCATTTCGATGTACTGAAATTTGTGTACAGTTGAACCTAGCAATAACGCCCTTGTGAGAATTTCGTTGTTGCAAAATGAGACAGCACAGATAGGTAATGCGTCGCAGAACAAAACTTTACTGTCAAAATTTCGCTAGCCTACCTTGGCAAGCTTGTTCAAGGATATAAAACTGCATTGCCGACAGTACGAAGTGTGCCGTATGAGTCGATCAGCCGTGGCAGCACTGCCTTGGAGCAGCATGCTCGGTCAATTGCTTTCCAAGATACAATCACTTTTGTGAAATTTTGCATAACTAGGCACCGGATGCAGAGCAACAGCGCCCCACGCATGCAGCGGCGTTTCTCCAGCGCACGCTGTCGCCCGTCGGCGCCAACACGTCCAGTGCTGAGCGCAAAAGTGATATCATCTCGCATACCCAAAGGTGATCGATACAGATTACGGCCCCTTCGTTCAAATCTATGTTGGGTGTTGAATCTGCACGCAATGCCTGTCGTGCGGCACCAAAACCAGCGTTTTGAAGCAAGGAATGCATATGCCCGGACAATCGCTCAATCACGGCCCAATGCATGGCACTCCATGCTGAGACCGTCATCTCAAGCGCCATAAGCAATTACACACCGACGGGACGTGGGTTTCCTTGAATTTGCTGCATTTTTCTCACCGAGGCGCACATTACACACTGAACTAGGTGTGCAAACACCGTCGTCACGTGTCGGTAGCAACATGCATGCCGCTTCAATTGGGCGACCAACAAACAAGACGGCGTCCATGACGTGTTTCTAGCGCATGCGATCACTTCCGGTGCTTGGCTGTTCTTGTAAAGAAAAATGTCGGCGCCCACGCAAGTGTAATGTGGTGATAGTTTACGCAATTTTATTGCAAAGTCATCGCATTTGAGCACATTTTGGAGCCAAGCCTTCTAGCCTTGAGCGAGTGGGTAATATGAGGAATTACGTTCCGGCAAACTTGATTGATTCGGGATTGTAGTACAGCGACATTTCGTTGTCGAGGGGTACGAAATGCATTGAATCGTATGGGCGTTTGTTGGGGATACGAAAATATTTGATTGTCATGAGAATTTAGTTGCCAAGAGATTTCATTATCGCGTGTTTCGACTGTATTTTGAAGGACTGATACCTTTGGTTCCGCTACCGACACCAATGTCTCTCTTATTTTGTCGGAGATGACCTCTTGTAGAGTGCAACAGTAGAGAGATTTTTATGACGAAATGTTTGACTATCACGTAAATTACAGAAAACCATTGTAAAACAAATAACCTTTCGAAACTTCCAGCACGAAATTTTACATTTACAGGTAAGTTACCCTACCTCAGTTACATTTACCCTTTCCAGTGTGGCAGAGCTAAGGGCAACTGCAATCTTACAGAAGTGTGGCAACATTGGGCTCGTAGTTAGTTCAACGTGACTTTTATTAATGCAAAAACAGCGCAGCAAGCAGACTGACAGAGCTCTTGCTGCCTCACGCTTGGTCGTTATCGCTATTCATTTGCTGTCACCACAATAAACCCTTCAGTTGGCGAGCACTTCGTGGGTTGTGTTTGTTCCTCTGTCTGTCTTCGTTGCCTGCGCTGTTTTCCCATGACAGAGTTACAGCAATGTTGACTGTTGATCCTCCCTCTTCCCTCCTTATAAGTGCAGTGTCACTCCAGGTGACACGTCACCCCAGGTGACGTGCCACACCCGGTGACGTGTCACATCCGGTGACGTGTCACTCCCCGTGACGTCTCACTTCAGGTGATGTGTCACTTCCAGTGACGGGTCACTCCCCGTGACGTGTCACTCCAGGTGACGTGTCACCCTGGGTGACATGTCACTCGAGGTGACAACGTGCGTGTACACACGCACCTTTCGGAACTGCATGACGAGGTTCATCAGAGAGGAGGTGGCTGACTGCGCCTGGGACGAAGCGGCGCCCGACGACTGCATCAGATCCTCGATGGAGATCTTGTTGCGCAGGCCCTGGTAGAGGGCCTTCTGGCGCTGCGCCAGCCAGCAGTACACCTGCACCTCGATCTGCAAGCACCGGAGAGGGCCGTTTCAAATTGGTCACTTGGGATGCACCCCACCCCCTCGTGACGGTGAACTGGTACGACAATGGCAACAGCACGCAAGACAACCTTCTGCGCACAATCAGGTCTCCGCTGATTGGGTTCTTGAAGCAAAATCTTCCAGTAATGTGCATGTGCGTACCTAAACTCTTTCCCTAACGTGGGGAAAATAGGTGTTTTTTGTAGGTTATGCCAGATTTCTTTCTTCTGAAGGAACTACTATGCTCAATATTTTATGTAATACATAAACGAAAATAACATAATGAATCCGCTTTTCACACATGTAAGTTTTATTAACAAGATTTATGTCAAAAAATATAAGTCAAGAGTGTGGGGTAGAATTCAACAAATTTGTAAGGACACGCTCGTATCTACCAAGAAAAAAATTAAACAAAAATTATGAGATATATGCAAGTAGTATTGCCGTCTAATAGGCACTATCTCTGTAAGAATCAAAACGTTTCATTGAACAGGTATTCCACAACAAAACTGAGCTGCAGGCACTACAGTTGGGCATGCTGGGCTGCGGCCGCCGATGTTCTGGGCTGGTTTGTGTCATCAACACCGCTCTCAGAGTCAAAGGCCGACGAAGAGGCAGCATCCTCAGGCTCGCTGCTGCTTGATCCACCGATAAAATGAGCTGCAGATGCAGCGGAATAACAAAATCTGTGATCTTTCGAAGCACACACGCCGCTCAAGGAGGCGGCCATTTTTGCTTTCTACTTTGATAATCGTGAAATTTTTGAGTGCATCTAAAAATTAACACCTGGTGGGGGAAAAAAAAAGCTAATTGCTTAGAAAACAAGAAAACTGTTATCCTTCACATTCGATAGCGCAGCGTGTCCGTGAGTGGCACGGAAGGTCTTGAAAGTGGCATTTCAAACAGTCGATAGCGGGCTAACGATGCCCAATGGGCGCAGTAGGGAAAGAGTTAAAACTACAAATGTTTTCTCAACATGGGGGAAAAAAAGAAACTTGTTTTAGTTTGTGCAGCTGCCTGCTAATTAAAATGTTCAGTCAATGCTTCTAGATGCAACCGCCCTGCTGCTAACAAATTACAACCGTCGTGGCAAGGTCATCAGAAAATTTAACATCTTCACAATTTCCGTGCTCCAATGACTTTGGTGGACAGGAGTACGCGCTTGCTATGACCTGGGCTCATTTGACAGAGGCCGCACTCCATGCAAGTCTCGAGACTGACCTTGTCCGAGAGCTCGTTCTCAACGTCCTTCTTGATGCGGCGCAGCATGAAGGGCTTGAGTATCATGTGCAGGCGCGACAGGTGCTTCTCGTCGATGGTGGACTTGTTCTCGGCATGGCTCTCGATGTCCCGCGAGAACCACTCGTTGAACTCCTCGTGCGAGTCGAACAGCGTTGGCATGATGAAATGTAGCAGGGCCCACAGCTGCATCGCAATGTTAGGAATGGTGATGAGACACAATCGGGCACGCAGCAGCAAGATTAGGATTGATTGCCCGCATTGCAAAGACTGAATTCATCAAGCGACAGACACTCCATGCTTCGCTTGAAATTGGAGAAACAACGTGTGTGGCCCCCCTCCCCCTTCCTCAACTACCATCATCAGTCTAACCTTTGTGCCCACTGCAAAATGAAGGTCTCTACTGTCAACCTAAAACTACCCCTGTCTTTCGCCAGCTGACACCATCCCATGACTGCTGATTTCCTATTTTCATCGGACCACCCTCTACTATCTTCAACTATGTTTTCCTTACCTTGAAATTGCCACTGCGTTGCTCTAATAGACCATCGGTTATCTGCCCTATGCATTTCTTCCTCTTAATGTCAAATAGAATATCGGTTACACCCATTTGTTCTCTAATACACACTGCTGTCTTTTTGTGCCTCGAGGTTACGCCTAATATTTTTTGTTCTATCTCTTGTTGCACGGTTAACTTTTTCTAAAGCTTCTTTGTCAACCCTCTAACTGCCGATGATGAGGCAACTCATCATGAACTTTCTGCAAGTTTTGCACATGTGTAATATGTGCAGTTTCTTACAATTTTGACAAATAAATAATACACAATGACTTTTGCTATTTTCTTTTTCGACAAAACCAGTAAAAACATGCAACAGGCATTCCTAGTATCATGTGTGTTAGAAGAAAGTGGCGTAAGATATGCATGTCTAAAAAAAATTCGGCACTGCTAAAAAATTGTTTGAAATTGGTCGCGGCATTTAAGGGGTTAACCCCTAAGTTTCTGCCCCATATGTAAGTATCGGTAGGACGCAATTATTGTACACTTTCCAAGGATAACGTTAAGCTGTCGATCATGACTTTGTACTGCCTGCCATGTGTGCACCAACCAATCTTTATTCTTCTGGAACTTACCCCCTCGTAATTCAGATCACCTGTGATAAACTGGCTTAGATAAATGTACTGTAGCACAGCTTTGAGAGGCTCACTATGAATCACCAATTCTAAATCTCTTGCCAGGCTATTGAGCATTACCTGCAACCTTAATCGCAAATACCTAAATGAAGAAACGCAGGCATGGAAGCTCAAATGTTATTTTAAAATGCGGGCGGTGCAAAACGTCACTCATGTTTGCAGCATGAGCGTAGTCTAAAGGCCGCCCCACATTCAGTGTTTTCCCGGCGTTTTCTGGCGTTTTGTCACCCGGCGTCGCTCGGCGTCGACGCTGAGGCTGGCGCCAAGCCAAAACGTCGTGCTCAAGGGACACCAGATCTCGCCGCCGCCGTCGGAAGCGGCTCGACAGCGCCGACCAATCAGCGCGTGGCAGGGCGTGGCCGCGCTGCTGGCAACTCTTGCAAGAAACTTCCGCAGATTCGCAGTTCGCGCCGCCATTGCTGTTTGTTTGGTTGCTTCAATCATGCTACCGGCGAACATCGATAACGAGCTTCTTATAGCCATTGTAGAAGCAAGGCCGATATTGTGGCAGACCAAACGCAAGGAACACAAGAATCGTGTTAAAAAAAACGTTTTGTGGATTGAAGTCGCCGCCATCGTCCTGCCGGGTGTACCAAATGAGAAGCAGGAGCTTCTTTTTTAGCAGCAAAAGCTGCTGCCTTCTTTCCATGATGTGGCGTATGGCGTCTAGCAATAAAAAGCACCTACTTCCCCCTCTATCATAGAATAAAGAACCCTCGATGCTCAGCTTCGCACGCCGACCGCTCGTGATGTTCACACCGATATTGCTGCCAGTTTTCTGAAGCTTAGCCTTGTGTAATTTTTCTACACAGCCCTGAATATTTTATTTAGCGTAAAACTATGCAAAAGGCATAAGTATTGCATTGAAGAATACTTATGACAGCTCTTTTAATTGATATTACACAATTAGCTTAGGAGGTATCTGGTAAAATAAATCTGGTCACATTGTGCGACGCTGCGCTGGCGCTGGTCCGCGTGCCGCTCGTGTGGCTGGACGCCCTCTCTGGCGCCGTTCATGCGACCACGCCGGGAGACGCAACGGCAAAAAACGCCGGTAGAAACGCTGAATGTGGGGCGGCCTTAAAGCACGGCGACCACGCCGTGTTTTCAGCTCCAGCAATCGCTTCCACCAATAGGTGGAGTCAGCAAAAGCATTCCCTTCGAGATCTGTTTCTGTCATCCCGAGAGAGCCGTCACTGGGGCATGGATTTGGACACCGCCTATTGCCCGCCGAGCATGGCATAAGTAAGCAAGACAAGCCAATCCTGGCCACTGACCTCGGCCATGGTGTTCTGGATCGGCGTACCCGTGAGGAGTAGGCGATTGCGGCAGTGGAACGACAGCAGGATCTTCCACCGGACACTGCGCGAAGAAAAAGAAAATGCAAAACATGTCCACGATTGTAAATTTGAAATATTTGTAGTAGAGAGTAATAGGTCCTTAGCTGCCTTTTACTATACAGTCGACGTCCAATTTTTCCGTCTCCCTAGGGACCACGAAAACACTGGAAAAAACAAATGCATGCCTTTAACTGCCCTCAAGTGCTGAAATCACCACAGCTATGTCCGAAACAGCTTTAGGGGCCTGCCAGTACAAGCTTACCAGGTGTCTCGATGCTCATACTGTGATAGGAGACGGCGGGTGTGCGGGTGGGTAGTTAGGGAACACATTTCATATGGCGCAACAATGGCCCCCTTTGCATGCTTGGTGGAATCATGAACAGATCACGCATTAAGTAATTAGGACTATAGTGCTCACCGAAAAGAAGAACGAAAAAAAGAAAGGTGCCGTCCCCTGAATGTTTTGTCAACCAAGGAAGGGAGGGCATGGCCTCCGAGACCAAAGAGTGTCGCTCGTTATCTTTTATAGCGTGCGCCTTCCAATCTTGGGAGGCTATAGAGCGGGCCACTAAAAGCGAAGACAGCAGAAAATCCAACATGGCAGCCTCCAAGAATGCGTAGCATGTCGCAGAATGAGCGATTTAATCCACAAAATCGAACTTTGGGGCCTTGGCTGATCCGAGAAATCGGTTGCGAGAATGCATTAGCTCAATGGGAACCCTGACGGTGCATTTATGAAGTCCGGGATATCCATAAAGTCTGAATTATTGGAGTCAAAACACCTGTTTTAGCTGTGGTTATCGATTCTGTGAACATCGTCCGCTGTGTCTGTTCGCAGCTTCGGTGAGCAATTTTTGTATTCTACTTGTTGCAAGCCTGCTGAAGAACATGGCGCTTGGGGCGGTGAACTACCATGCCAAGAAATCTCGCATCAGTGATTACCTCCAAGTAATCTTTCATGAACATGGTAAATAAAGGTGATTTCTTTTTGCGGCAAGTTCTTGTTTGTTTTGTTTTCTTTTTCTTTTCTTCGTTTGAGTTCATTAAAATAATCCGCTTACTTCCAAGAATTTTTTCGTGGTCCGGCAGCCTTCAAATTATCGAGGTTTTACTGCAGTACCGCGAGAAACTAGACGGCAAGCTCGTTGAAAGTCCGGAAAGAAGAGACGGCGACGCCCACCTGGAGGTGCTCTTGATGGCCTGGGCCTCGTCGAGCACCATGTACTGCCAGTGGATGCGTTGGAAGTACTTGACGTCCTGCACCACCAGCTGGTACGAGGTGACCACCACGTGGAAGGAGGCCCGCTCGCCCCCCAGCTGGTGCATGCCGTTCCAGAACTGGCGCAGCACCTTGCGGTCGCTCGTGTTGCCCCAGTAGGGCACCACCTGCGGAGACAAAAAAAGAACCACCCCTCCCAGCTCTTTACGCAGCCAAGCTTTAGCCTGTGCGCATAACGCATACCGGAGACGTACACACGGAAGAGTGGTGCCGCTCCTCCGGCTGCATTTCAAAGGAGCTTCGAATAACTTTGCTTGAAGCGTGAGAAATGCACAGGATGGGACGCGTTCCCTTTCTAGAAATACATTCCCAAGTCAAATTTTGAAAATTACACAATAATCCCAGAGATACAGAAAGTGCAATGTGCAACAGCTAGGTTCTATCTGCTTTAAACGTTGCAGGAAACGAGTCTTGCGTAGAGGCACCTGTGTGTGTCACCGCGACTCTCTGGCTTGTAGCGAGGCTCTCTCGAGAGGAAGGGCCCTGGGCCATTCGTTTTATTTTCAGCTGTTTTCGCACCTTGCAACCAGCCGATACTTCACATACGCTGTTTCCACTGTGTTATCCATGCAGTTGCCGTTGCACTGAACTTGTCAGTTTGCAATGCCCAGACCTGGTGAGGGGTTCTTTGACCCCCCTTCAATCGTGAGCTGTACTCGTCATGGGAGCTTGTACTGATATCGCCGGTGATGACTCTTTCAGCCCAATGTTGTAAGACTCCTGCCACCAAAGAAGAGTTACGCAGGGGTATTGATGGAAAGCGGCCTTCAAGAGCAGCTTTCTTTATATTTATTTAATTCTAACCAGAAACCAATCTAGCAATATCTTTTCAAAATCAGAATGACAAAGAAAAAGTTTATCACTGCATAAAGAAATTTGTGAAACTGCAATTCATTTGGGGGTTGTAATTGAGAGTTCAACGGAAGCTCGTCTGGTCAAGATGAAATATTACGAAAGAACTACATGCACCGACCAAATAAAACCTTTAGAAAGCAAGACATTTTGGAATCCATACAGAAGCCTTGTTCACAATGGGACAATACGGAAGCCATTGTGAACAAGACTTCCATAGGGAAGCCATAACGTTTCACCTTCTAGATGCTTTATTTGGTCGGCGCACGTCTTTCTCTCGATTATCTCCGTTTGGGGTTTAAAGGGTTAATGCCACAATGAGGTGTGCCGAGATAACCCTGCCTTTCACACTCACCCTGAACCTGGGCACAAACTTGGTCAGTTCCTGCTGCCAGTTGTGCAAGGTGGACGCAGGGGCAATGACCAGGAACGGACCCCAGATGTTCTGAACCTGCGGTTGGTACACACAAAACATAAGCAATGGGAAGAACATTTGTCACAGGCCTTTTAACGGGCATTGCCCTAACATGCATAAAGGCCAAGTGCAATGGAATTTCCCTTCGGCTAAATTAGTACTCAATAAATGAGTAGAATACGCCAGTTAAGCAATCCTGGCAAAGTCACAGGGCTGGTAATTGCATAGTTTTCCTTTTTTCATTAGCAGCCTCTAAACAGCATGTAAGCAGACGACACACGCATATGGCAGGTAGTGGTTATGACACAAGTCCCGGCATGCCGCCTCGATTTTTTCAGCATGCCGCAGGCAATGCCTAATTTCACACGTCATAGCGACAAGTCATGCAATTCGAGTCATTCGTCAGTGCCGGCAAGCAGTAATGGCAGCGTTCTCTGTTTATTTTTCTTTCCAGCTTCGGTATCAAAACTGTCTAACAAGCCGTTCGTAACACGTCCACATGTTTTTTACACGTAATACCTTGCAGTAGTGAGAAGATTCCACAGCGTAAAGAGGGACCGAAGTGCCCCTTGAGAATACACTAAAATGCTGAAAATGCACGATGACAGCTGAACGAGAACGAACCTCGGCCAGCGCGGCCAGGAAGGCGATGGTCTGCACAGTTTTGCCGAGGCCCATCTCGTCGGCGAGGATCCCGTTGATGCCCTTGTCGTAGAGGCTGTAGAGCCAGTTCATGCCCTGGGTGCGCAAACCAAGAAACGTCCATGCACTTGGCAAGTGGTTTCACGAAGAACAAATCCAACAGACCCCATCTACAACACGATTGTCTAAACGTTTTTTGCACAGCACACATAACAGACAACTTCGGCACTGGGTGGCACACCAAAAATGTACCATCCCCCCCCCCTCGTTCACCCCAGTCAAGTTACTTTACATGAACACATTGGATCATCTGGTAACTCTTCTATGAACCTGAAACGGCGCCGGATAGCCAGCTACCTGCAAAACGCTTCACAAAACGTCAGTTCCCACGCTGCATTGAACCTGCATGCTATTCTTTTAACATTTCTTAAAATTCTTAGCTGCCGAGCTAAGGGTGCAGCTCTCACACGAGTGCAGCGCATACAGCAGCTTGCAGCCAATGTTGCCACAAAGATCGTTTCGCTGCAGAGTGCAACGCCACATCAACAAAATCCGTATGCCAAAGTTTTGACAAATAGGAAATGAACCATGTTTTGAGCACAGTTTTCTTTTTTCTTTTTTTTTTTTTTTTTTTAACGATCGTACCTTCATTTGATAACTCTTCAGCTTCCCTTCGAACATGTGCGGCTGGCAGAGGTCTTCCGTCGCCAGGTTCGGATCGGCCGTCACTCTGAAGTCCTCGTTCACTGGAAACGAAGCAGTTGACCAGCTTTCTTTCCTCCCACAAAAACGCATCAAACAGAGCAGCTATACCTGACTGGACATAACATGCAAGCTGGTCGCAGCCATAGACTAATCTTCCAAACACGCAAATGGAGGTTCTTTTATGAGCCATAGGTTGCACCGTGTTTGCCTGTTCGATTCACTGCAATTGCCAGCAAGGCACAGCAGCGTTTTCAAAGTTCACTCGCTGCTCCATACCTGCCTATGCTTTCATTTACCCACATTTGTAAACAGCATCACATGTATTTTTTAAACATTTTCTTGCCTACTTTCTAGGTGCTACATTAAGAATAATTTTTATATTCAAAGACCAATCTACATTTTTCATTGAATGTGGGTTCAAATTCATTACTTGACTGTTAGCATGCAAATCTCACTATTACTATAGCTAAGAAAAGGAGAACAGCTTGAAACAGCAGAGCATTTTTAACCATTAATGTGGCACAGATGGAATACAAATGTAGGTATGTGTCGTGTAATTGTATGTAAACTTAAGACTCATACTCTTTACACTGCAAAGTACAGTGGAATTTCAATAAACGGAAATCGTTAAACTATCCTCATGGTTGGTTGGCTTTGTATTCATGCAATTGTATTCAGCTTTGTCTCTCAGTATATAGAGCTCCAGATAAACGGAAAGACTTTCCCTGTTCCCTTGAGGTTCTCTTTAAGAGGAGTCCACTGTATGACGCATTTATAGCGTGGAAGGCGTTGGAAATATGAACCTATATACCACCAAACGAGCGCAGCAACACGTTTCTGCGAACAGTGGCCACGGTGCACTCCTTGCGTTCGTGATTAAAACACAATGTGGCGCATATTGAAAGCACAAAGGCGCTCAAGCAATATGTGACTAGACGTAACTTGACTTACAAATGTTGTAGCTGTAATATATGAAGAAGTTATTGCGTAGAAAGCACCTCAGATCAAAAAACAACTGCACTGAGAAACGTGCAGAGTGAGCCTCCGACGAGCGCACTACTTAGTAGCTCCAGCAGCGTCAGCTGCCACGAGTGAATTAAAGTACAGTACAGGAAAAAAAGTTTCGCTCGAACATCACTGCTTCACTATTAAGCTACAAGACTTAAAGAAAGGCAAAAAAAAAGAAAGCTAAGGAAATGCAAAACTCACAATCATTCTGCGACGATGCTCCCTTCTTTGTCGGGCTCTTCAAACACTTGACTTCCGCGTCGAACCCTTCGGTCTGCAGCAAAGTGGAACAGTGTAAAAAGAAGTGTGGAAATCAAAGTGTCGTTTCAACAGTAATCCTCAGACTAAAAGCTGTGGTCACTCCAGGAGCTGCCATCACAAGTCACCCATGTTGGGACTGCCTTTCCTTGGACAATAATGACAACTTGATTATGTATATCTTAGTTATATACCATTCTAAGGTTAGCATATGGCAGATTCAGAAGCTTATTTTACTGCGCCACGTATGACGTGTGTGTGGAGCTGGGCTCCTATCACGCATTTCCCACTAGACACATTCTGCCGTCTAGCGGTGCCGACATGATGTGCGCGATGCTTGCGTAAATATATATTCACACTAAATTGTCTCGATATACACAAGCTTGGTTTGATTCCACCCTGTACTGGATAAATTTTAAAGGACTTTCTTGTTGTCATTGATGAGCGGCACGTACCCAGAAGCACGTACCCAGCAGCAGGTACCCACTGACCCAGTTCATTTAAGAGTGCCAAAAGCCACAATCCCAGTGACCCAAGATGGGGGTGACCAAGGTTCAGTGAGACGCGCATGCCCAATGTCACACACTCATGACCCAAATTGGCCGGACGGTTGGTCTTGAACCCGGTTCCCTCAGCACTGAGCATTACCCAGTGACCCATCAGCAGCAGCAGCAGCAGCAGCCGGGTTACGCCCACTGCAGGGCAAAGGCCTCTCCCATACTTCTTTAAAAACCCCGGTCATGTACTCATTGTGGCCATGTTGTCCCTGCAAGCTTCTTAATCTCATCCGCCCACCTACCTTTCTGCCGTCCCCTGCTACGCTACCCTTCTCTTGGAATCCAGTCCGTAACTCTTAATGACCATCGGCTATCTTCTCTTTTCATTACATGCCCTGCCCATGCCCCCCCATTTCTTTTTTTTTTGATTTCAACTAAGATGTCATTAACTCGCATTTGTTCCCTCACCCAATCTTCTTCTCATCCCCACCTTAACGTTACACCCATCATTCTTTTCGTAGATTGTTGCGTCGTCCTCAATTGAAGTAGAACCCCTTTCGTAAGCCTCCAGGTTTCTGCCCCGTAGGTGAGTACTGGTAAGACACAGCTGTTATGCACTTCTATAGACCCAAGTTGGCGAGAAAGCGGTTAGAGACACTGACAGACAGACAGACAGCCCCCCCGAAAATGCACGAAGTACCCCAATAATGCGAAATGCGTTAAAGGAAGCAGCGACCCACACTTGTGACAACTGACATGCTTACCTTAGCCTGGTGTGCCCTGTATGCTTCCTCTGCGTTCCTCAAAGCTTGTGCCTTCACAGCTTCTTTGTCTGCAAGACACAAGACATGACACGGGTGCAGAAGGGTCAGGGAGTCGGACTATGTGTATCAAAAACGACCCTGCAGCACTGGTGGCATCATTTTGTGACGCTTATGACATTTGCAGCAAACACAACTACAACTGCGACAACCACATTCTACTATGTGCTTGTGCAAAGGCAATGGCAGCAGCAATCATTAGCGCATACAGTAGACTTCCGTTAATTCGATTGTGACAGGACCGCCGAAACTATTCGTATTATCCAGCAGGTCGAATTAAACGAAACGCAGGAAGAAAAAAAGAATGCCAGAACACGGCGTTGGTTCACTTGGGAGTATTGCCTTTAAAGTTAGCTTCTCCGCAAGTTTAGTAGCGAAGCATACCACGCAGGGAAGGTACCACTGTTATGGGGCATAGCATGTGGTCCTTCATTTACGCACACACATGCACCTTCTCTGGTCACAGTACGAGCCTGAAGATGCCTCGTAAGTTTACTGGCAGGCTTTCATAGTTTTAGATAAACGCCTGCTATTTTGTTGGCTTTACACGTCCCCTTGACTTTCTGAGGGGGGGGTCTTTTCTTTTTGTTCATTTTGCCGCCTTCCTTTTCACTAGCTTCACCAAAACGCAGATAGTTCTCCGCTTCTTGCTGCATGAGGCTTGCACGCGTATAATTAAGGAACATGTACTAGGCCCTGTTAACGGTCCCATATAAGAGACACGCCTGGCAGGTAAAATGAGGGCTCAAATCACCACAGCAACAACAAAAACAGCGCTGAATGGCTGCCAGTATGCTTATTAGGCATCCAGGTGCTTGTACTGTGACTGGAGATGGATCATGCGCACCTGTATAATTCAGAACTGCATTCCAAGTCCCGTGACAGAGGCACCTTTCCATTTTCAATACGTTTCCCCACAATAAATTGCATATGTTTCCCCGCATAACGCGGCTATATTGCGGACAAGCTGATCAGTTAAGTTCTAATTATTTGGTGAAGGGCCATTTTGAGATCGAAATAACAGAATGTTGGACCCACAGAAATGTATGGGCACCGGCAGGGACCTTCAGTAGGGATTGAATTAGCCAAAAAATCGAATTAGCCTGAGTCAAATTAGCGGAAGCCTACTTTAGTGATTTTTTTTCTCTTCTTCCCCCTTCTGCAACAAGATCTTTGCAAACGTTGTGCTAACATGTGTGAAGCACATGGCTATTGTAACTATAATAACGGCCCCCGGCCAAAAAGGGTGCTGTGGGTTGTCGTGGAGAGGCGATGTGAACATAAACTGCATTTGACTGGAAGCAGCGCAAATTGTCACTGGTTGAGCGAAATGCTAAAGAGTAGGCCCCTCTTTGTCGTCTACCTTTATTTCAAAAATAACGTACAGCGCAAAGGACAAGGACAGCGATAGACGACATGAATTACCAACTAGCCCAAGCAACCACCCTAGTTACCTTTATTTGTAATTCGTAAAGCAAATAACCTTTGGTTGCTCACACATCAATTTTCCCTTTTTCTTTTTTATTTTGCATTCACCTGAAGACCAGAACCCAGGTTGTTCATGCACAATATTCATCATATAGAATGATGTGGCACTGCCTAGGAAACAATGTAGACACTACCACAACATCTCCTTCTAGGTGGCAGCACAAAAAAACTCCATGCCCCCGACATTTACCTGAAAGTTTCTCAGTCAACAAAAAAAGCACCAAGCGGCCGTGAGGCATGATGTTGACAAGGCCAGCCGTCGGAACTCACCATAATCATCATCCTCTGCATCGAGTAGTGAGCTGGACCGCGAGCCCGATGCTGACTCGTCCAGGTTCTGAAGGATCTCGTCCTGACGGAGATCCGGTCCGCCGCCCGATATCTTGCGGCTCATAAAGTGCGCGTACAGCTCCGTCTGGAGTAAATCAGCATTGATTGAATGACTGAGTTCAGCAAACCCAAAGCAACACAAGGGCTGTGACAATTGCCGTAACAGAGGCCTCCCAACCAGTTTTGGACCCAAGGAATTTCTTTGACAGATCTGTTAAAAAATGCTTTCCCCTGTACATGTCGAGATTTGTCTGCATAGCCGTACCGAACTCATAATCTTGCAGCATTAACTATAATCCCTGTAATACGTTTCGACTAGCCTGCACTCAACTGCAGCGTTGAAAAAACCCAGAGAGCACACTGGACAGACTAACATATCAGTATTATCAGTGGCATGGAATTCCCTGCCATCTTTACTATAGAGAACTACGGTACTACAGCCATTCTGCTACCATAGGAAATGATGTTTAGAACATAGATTTGTCTAATCTTCCTCGATGTGGTTTCAGACATTCTTGTGGATCTATATATAGAAAACCTCGTTAATTCAACCCTCATTATTTTGGAAAATCGGATAATTCGGACTCCGCCTTTGGTCCCGGCAGGCATACGCCTGCTGAATTAACAGTCGAAGACAGCAGAGCATTAGCTGGTGTGATAAAGTTAGGAAGTTTGCAGACACGAGTTCGAAATGGCTAGCACAAGTCGGAGGGGTAACTGGAGATCGCAGGGAGAAGCCTTCGTCTGCAGTACACACCAATATAGGATGATGACAAGGACATGGCTTTGCCTAAACTTGAGCTTTCTGGCTTTAAACGCTTTTGCGATATGGCAACTTCATCATTTTCAGGAACACATTGCATTAGAAATACAACACTCAACGATGGTCACTAAGGTGTGCAGAGACTAACTGCTTTGCTCTGTACACAAAAGCGTTGAGCGCCTGGAAATTAAGGCAGATAAAGTGCAATATGCAGCACTGCAAGCACATTTGAAGCCAGGAGTAGAAAGGTCAGACAAATGAACGTTCCAACCATTATTGCTATGGTGGCTGAACAATCGGAGTGCTGAGGTTCCCCACAGCAATTTTTGTAAGAAACCCTACGAAGTGCCACCAGTGGCCGGCGTGAAAAAAATCACGGAGTCATATTTCGTAGCAATTCATTTTGCCCTTCACCATTTGCTCACACGAAGCTGTATCACCGATGTGGCCAGCACAAATACAGCGAGAATGGCTGGAAAAAAAATTAATGGAGTTGGAGAAAAAAAGAGCTTTTTGCAAAGTATGGCTCCATACAGAGAACGTACGAACCACGAGTTTCCTATGCAAATTACTAGCAAGAACTCTGGCGCTGGTGCCTGCAGGAGGTGCAATTGCATGGCTGTTCAGCCAGCCTGGGAATGATGGTTAGTGCAGTCGCCAAACAATAACTCGGACTCAGCAAGGACTGCCTTAATGGCTGCATAATTGGCAGTGTGAAGTACTGGATACGGCAGACTTTGTATTTCACAAGTGGCCAACAAGGCTAGTCAATGCATTCCTTCAGACACACACGTAGCACTCGCCTGCAACCTGGTCAGTCCCTATTCCAACCATTTTCGCGCAGTCGCCACAGCCAATACAAACACCACGTTTCCATCCCTTGGCAGCTTCCGTTTTCATTCATGCCCGTGCTGACTGAACCGCCACGCTTGCAGTTCCCACAGACGCTACCACCGGGGTACACAGTGTAGCGATTTCTTTTTAAACGAAACTCCTCGGCTCTCCGACCCACCTGAGTGATGAGGAAGTTGAGCTTCCTCTGCTGCCGCTTGGCCTCGCGCAGCTCGATGTCCATGCGCAGCTGCTCCTGCGCCTCGCGCTCGGCACGCTTGCGGTGCTCCTTCTCGACCTTCTCGTAGCGCTTCCAGTAGAGGGCCATCTCGCGCGCCAGCCTCCGGGCCCGGCCCCCCGCCACGTCCCGACCCGTCTTCTGGGATCCCAGCGCCGAGCGCCTCACCTCCCGCTGGCACGCCACCGCAAGCTGCGGCGATCGAAGGAAGGAAAGACGCAGGCTCAGCGAACCGCCGAGTCCATTAGTGCTACGTAAAACCCTTCACACGACCTAGCCACCCCAGGTGGGCAGCTAAACGAATGTCTACATACGTAGTGCTCGAGATTTGTCTTTACTGGAATGCCGCTGTGCGCTGTTATTGCTTTGTGCCCCGTGCAAGTGGGTAAACTTATACTAAGCTTTCTTTTTTCGTTCTTTCTGATATTTCTGACATTTCTGATAATGAAGCTGAAAGAAACACCATCTTTACCACTCGGCGGAAGTGGTGCATGATCTGGAACACGTGGCTACTTGGAATGACCTCCCGAGATTAGGCCCCGCGCGCGGTGCGCCGAGATTTAAGACGTGCTGGGATCTAAGTCACATACGCTGACCACCAACTTTGAGCATGTTGTTACAGCAATATCACGATACCTAGCTTAGTGCAGTGAAGGCCTAGGGGCTCTTTGACTCTGTCAACTCGGTGACTGCAAACGGCAGCGTCAACTTTCATCACTCCTGATCCATGCACACTTGCCTTTTCTTTAGCATCCTAATTACTAACTGATAAAAAATACAGAAGGACAGCAGTGTAATTTTGCAGGGTTTTAGCATTACTAAGGTAGGGCAACACGCACAACAGCACTCCGTCTGTAAACCTCAGTGATAAAGAGTTCACATTTCTTAGCGGTACGTAGGTCTGTGTCATGCAGTGGTGACATTAATATTGAGACTTGACTATTGCTGTTTAACGCAAAGCATTCTGTCTCATCCCAGACGCATTATGATAGGTTCCAGTCACACCTCTTTTCAAGACTCAATAAAAAAAAAATTTTAACTGCACCCAATCGTGGGATTTAAGATCAGCCCAAGTCTAACTATCAGGCCATGATAGCATACACACTCCTCTTGTACCAATGCCGACCAATTCCTTGAGCCAAATGGCATGTGCATATGTTACATAGCACCAGCAACAGCACATGATGCCAGTTTCCATTCGGCCACGGGCATCTCCATTGCATTTCGCGCCTGTCATGTTGCCCATCAACAAATTGTTCATGAAAGCAAGAGCAAGTCAATTACTTGCACTTTTCCCTCGTGGCAGCCGGTGCTTCAAGATGCTGTGTTAGACTGTACTGTTTTCAGGAGTACTCCATGTTCTCCAATACTTTCCTCGCAGCAGCTAACGATATGCACATTGTATTTCCTTCGGTATAAGCCCAGGTACTAACGGCTAGGACTCTGACATGAGCCCCTTCATTCAAAAGGGCTAAGATGGCCAAAGATTTACCATCATAATCACAGAATAAGATTTCAGACAGGGTTTGGTGAGGGTGCCTCTGGTGAGGCAAGGAACACTGACCTTCTTCGCATTTGTCAACATCTCCTTGTGGGCGTTCACCTTCTGTTTCTGCCCCTGAAAACAAAAGGAGGGTGAACATAAGGGCAGGACCAAGTCGTGCAAAAAAAAAGTAGGAAGTATAAATCAAGTGGTTTGGAGTGCCGCATAAAGGCCAACTGGCAAAAAAATTTTGAGCCCCGTAAATAAGCGCAGTATCAGGTAGTGCAGGTACTCAACAGTCTCTGCACAAAATTTTTCTGTTTGAAATACAAGTGGATCCGCCACAAACGGCTCGCAAAAGTAGACATTTCTGATAATGAAGCTGAAAGAAATGGCATCTTTACCCCTCACTGGTAAGTGACAAACGACCCAGAGTGCTTAGATACTTGGAATGACCTCCCGAGATTAGGCCCCACCCGCGGTGTGCCAAGGTTTAAGATGCTCTGGGATTTCAGTCACATATGCTAACCACCAGCAGGTTCACGTGCTGTCTACTCAAGTCTATGTCGCTTATATGAAAATTATGCAATTACCAGCCCTGCCGCTTTGCCAAGATTGCTTCGCCAGTTATATACTACACATTTAAGCCAATTTAGTCATAGTGAAATTTTGTTGCAGTTGGCATTTAGGAGCACCAGGTCTACATGACTGTTCTGGCTAAATTACTGACCCATTCGAGTAGATGAAATCAACTGGATTTGATGCGTGACCAGACGCTTACGCCTGTAAGCTGCGGCGTTCAGGCGGGAACTCACCCTCGCAATCTCCTTCTTGGCAAGGGCCACCCAGAGCCGCCGCCGCTTGAGGTTCATGGAGGCTTCGTGGGCCGCGGCGCTCTTCTTGCGACCGTGGGGCCGCGACCCCCCGCCGGCCATGTTGTTGGGACCTGGCCCATCGCCACACATGCTGTCCGGGCTACGGCGCGAGTCGTCCAGGCTGGCAGCTTCCCCTTCCGAATTGTCCTGCGGGAATAGCAAGTCGTCACGAAGGTGTCTGCACACAGGCCAGGGATACCCACCATGTCCAAACATCACAGGATGCAACCCATTCAGGCGTTGTACGCACTATTGTGCATGCCAAGATTCACGCTGCAGCCACACCTGATTCACAAACAGTTGTTGGCTTACGCATCATCTTGTGCGGCTTCGTGTGTGTACTTCGTGTGCGCTTTGCATCAACTTTGCAACACAACTTGGTTTCCATGTTCGAGAACCAACTGGTAACGAACGGTAGGCCACACACAACCGCTAACGCAGTAAGGACATGCTAACTATTGGGCTATTGCGCAGCTTTGGCACTTGGCAATTCGTGCGAGGTTTTCTGCCTCACACAGTCTGCAAGGGCGGCATCATCTGTGCACGTATTTGAGAGGCCACAGCAGGTTATGCTGTAGCACTCAAGGACAAAGTCATGTGCAAAGAACTTGTTCAGAAGACTGCGATGCCAGTTTGACAGTCAGCTTCTGTCCCAATAAACAAGGTCAAAGTTGAAGGTGTCGATGAAATCCGAAATTTTCTTTTACATTGTGCCCTTGATCAGCAGCGTAGCCAGAGAATATACAGTAGAACCTTGTTCACAAATTCCAGGGAAAAAGAAAACAACAGGAGCAAAAGCATACTAACCGGGAAAATGTACGATCCGAAGTCTATTTGCAGACTCAACTGTAGTTGACTTCTGTGTAATAGGTAGCGTCGCACAAACTGCTGCAGAACGAGACGTGTGTCGAGCCGATCAAAGGCCAAGGCCTGTGCTGTCATTTTTGTGGCTACAGCAAGCTTACGTTAGCGCTGCTCGAGGCGCAGAATCGATGTGGCACCAGAAGCTGACGCGCATCGAGCTGGTGGGCCTAAAGCCCGTAAATAAAGAACAAACGCAGCGGCATCCTTTGAAGATTGCCGCTGTCCTCCTCCTCTGTGCTTTCCATCAATGCTCGGCCCTCCCATTGGCCAAACTACATCGCATGCTCTCGCACACTTTTTTCTTGCTTGTTTTTTGCTTCCGCCGTCATCGCGGTGCCAAACATTACGCACGGCGTATGCAGGCTCCACGTTTCGCACCTCCTTCGTGCTTTTGTAGCGTAGTTCCGTGTTCGCAATGCCACATTGCTGTGCCTTTAGGCGCAGCACAAGTGAAAGGGACAGCAAGCAACTGTTCTGTATTCCATCTGCCAAGCGATACGTGGCACAGAGGAAGGTCTGGCTTCAAAGGATCAGCCGGGCTGATTTCAACCCAACGCAATGGACCCGGCTCTGGGAGCTAAGCGAGCGATTCTTCAGTCATCACTAATCTCATATGCTGCCACTTGTATGCGGCTTGTGCTGCATGTCCACACTGCGTTTATTTGCAACTTTCATACCCGACTTCAAACGCACATGCTTTTTGTCGACTCAATCATACATTCCATGGAGTTGTCTTTGTTTGGCCTGAATGAATGCGAACAGCACCTTTTGAGCGTATTGTCGTACATTATGAAGTAGCGGCAGTACGTAGGCAAACAGGCGCGCTGATCATGTTCCGATCATTATAAACCGTTATCACTGATTAGCGCCTTATCCATCCCCGTCAAACCGTCATGAACCACGACCAAATGTACTCCGGCGGCGGCATCACCGCACGGAAAGTGATCTTGAAAGCGTCATGCGATGCTGAAAAAGAGTGTCGACGGCTGATATAGCTTCGCACTTTGTGTTCTTGCCATTTACTTAGCGTTGAAGAGAGACGCGCGGAGAGTGTCTTCGGAAAGCGTCTGCTAGTTCAGCACCACGTTGGGGGAGCCACATTCAAAAGAAGAGAGAGTGAACCCGGCGCAGGAGGGGGAGAGAGGAGATGGCGCTACTTTTATTTCGCTAAGGAGCTTTAGGTGGGGCCTGAGCGACTCGAGATGCACATTGTTGTTTTCCTATTGCATAGTGCTTTAAGACAATGGGAAACCTAAAGGAAATCAAGCTGTTGGGCAACACCGGAATACAACGCCACCACGTTGCGCCGTCTGCAACAGGGAAGGGGGGGCACGTTTGGATTATCGCCTATTAAAGGCCCACAGCAGGCTTCCAACAGCAGTACGCCCCATGCACTGTGAAAGAGATAAGTGAAGATGCTTACCACAATAGAGTTAGTCGTGATAGCCGTGAATGCAGCTTGCATTGTGGGGAAGCTGCTGCGGTGGGCGGCTACTGTTCTCAATTCAGCGGGCCTTGCGCCTTTCTTTGTTTACATGGGACCTAGCGGCCCAAAAAAGGTACCATACGATCGCAGTCTGGCGATGTACCAAATGGTGGTGCCGAAAGATCATGTTTTCCAGGAACGTATAAACCAGTAATAAGGTAAGCATAACTGTATTTCGCCCCTTTTTGTGTTCTCAATCGCGAACATTGGCGCTGGGAAATCGTACCCAATGGGATTGCACCAACAAGGTTCTACTGCACATTCCTGGTTATGTCAATGACCGTTGAAGAGCTTTTAGCTAGATTTTTGCAGAGCGCCGCCACCACTGCTCCGTGGCCCTCTTCGCACCTTCCAGCACTTGGACCATCAAATTACAGTGCAACCCATTCTTGCACCTACTAACTTCTTGGGCCGCTCACCCTCTTTCTCACAATACCCCAGTGGAACGTGAATTGTATGTGCTCTGAATCTAAATGAATCTCTAACAAAACCAAAACAATGTTTAATGAATTTTTAGCAAAACCAAAACATTTTTTTTTTCAATGTACACCACTAGGACTCTTTTGTTGCTTTTCTTCATGACACCACTATGTTCCTGTTGCCATTTTTTATGCCTCACTTTCTTTTACCATAGTTTAATGTTCCCTGTGCACATAGTTTTGTTTTAGGTTAACAATGAGTTCAACGTACTACTGTTTTTCTTGTTTCATTCTAACATGCATTATCTGTTTGAATGCACAATGTAATGATCCTAGATTTATTGTAACACCCCTATGTAGTGCCCTATGGCCCTGGGTGAATATACATTTGCATAAAAATGTACGCTCATGGCTCTAACAACCATGCTCACCTGGTTGAACGAGTCGTCGTCATAGTCGGGCTCCACCTTTATCCGCTTCAGCTTGGCTGCAAGTGAAAGAAGAGGCAGAAGAGGAACCGAGTTCCATTTTTCCATAACAGACAAGCACGGCTTCAGAAATCACCAACGCTGTTGTTTCAACTAGGCTGTACTATTGTTTCTGTGTTAGACAACATTTTTCTTCTTTTTTTCTGTGGTGCTTACACACCACAACAAAGTCGTTTGGCAGCATTTGGACACAAGTGAAATCACATTTCCTTTTCCCCTTTGTTTTAAAGGAGTACTGACACAAAAATTTGAAGTCGAGATAACTTGTGAGATTGATTTAGTTGGTCACACACACATCGTCTATAAAATATCAGCGATAAATATCACTTAGAACATATTTAAAATCAATTTTAAAGTATGTGCGCGCAGCCAACCGCAAAACAGAGCACCTCGCAACATTGACATCAAGCGGGATTGTAAATAGCCAAGAAAACGCTACGTCATGTGGCTACGTCACGAATTTTCTTTGGCTGCCATGCGGCTGCCATGTGCTCTTGTCCTCTCTTGCTGCTTGTTCTAGCTGTTGTACTTGTAGTGGGATGCTCTCCGTGTCGCTGCAACTGCAGTTTTTGTCGTGTCCATCGGGATATTTCCCACACTATCAGCTTGACTGCGCTGCCACAACGTTCAACGCCGATTTGTTGTGTCTTACCATTGATCGTGGCCGATGCGAGGGTTTTGTTGAGGTTCGTCCTTGCCATCGCCAGCCGCAATATCTGAATCGCTATGTGATTGGCCACATCTAAAGCGCGAGACACATGGTGCGATTTTCCGTGCGATCTGTAGTACGGCGCGTCGTGTGCGACTTGCCGCATGCGGCGATTCGAGACACATGGTACAAATGAGCAAGCGGCGGATAGCTCCGCCCAGAACCGGCACCTCTGCCAGAAGTTCGGAATGCTGTGTAACTTCGAACAGAAAGTGAAAGCAACCATATTTGCACAGCTATTTTGTTTGAAACAAACGATGACAATATAAACAGGTCTATGCGAGCACTGTAGACGTGTTTCCACAAAGCCGCGTTAGCAGTATTGGATCCATTGACAGCCGCTGATGACCAGGAGCCGGCAGGCATAGCTCGCTGGGCCATCAAATCCGACACCGGTTGCGTTTGTGACACGATCGCTTGCAGCTCGTATAACGAAGCACCTATGTTAGTCGGCACAACGTGTACACAGTTATGTCACGCTTAAATTGCAGCACATTTGATTTCATTGGTGCCGACAGAAGCGAACGAGCATGCCAGGCAAGCTTGCGATCGCTGGGAGACGATGTAAGCTTAGCTCGCCGGCCGTCTAACCGGGGCCGAGGGTCCTTGGATGCGTCCGCAGCTCTTAATAAAGCGCCTAAATTCATCAGCACAATCAGTGCCTGAACATTTATGTTTCTCTTAACCCTTTCGCTGTCACAGACGTACTGGTACGTCATTGTGCTTCCCCCCCACACAGTGTCACTGACGTACCGGTACGTTCTCTATCGTGAGTTCAAAATTTTGTGCCAGAGCGCAAAGCTAGCGCTCCTGGACTGGCCACGCCATCTGTTGACTCTTTCTACAAGTTCGTATTTTCGGCCCGACCTGTGTAAGTCAATGTATTGAAGAGTACGGTGCGACTGCCACTCCCCACTTTCTCTTTGCTGAGTGGCGCAGTGGTCATGCGTCGCGCGCGTGTGGTTACGGGTTCAAGGGTTGTTCTGCCATCTCCGCTGGTTTGAAGGTTTTTATTTTTCTTCTGTTGGTGTGCCTGCCACGGTGCGTCAAGTTCAGGCGCACATGCCGTTGCCTCTCCGAAAAGCGTGACTCAATTGCTGCTTCCGCTCTCTAGCTGCACCCTCACTTCCGACTTGCAGCAGTGAACGTAAAGCCCTTCGAACTTTGTTTTTAGCCTTTTTTCATCTCCCTCTGTCTTCTTGATCCCAAAACCTCCCATTTCTCTCTGTTGTGCGGGCGACTGAAAGCGCATCCTCCCTGCGCGCGGTTACTTTCGCATGGCTGAGCGCGCGGGACCTTCGTCTGCTCTTTGGAGCGGTGGCTCTTCCGATTCAGAATACAAGCTGAGCTCGGATTTGGACTCGGACAGTGTCTCATGCGAGGAAGAGATGAGTTCCGTATTGTCAGATTCGGATGTTGAACAGATATTATAGTCAGGCTGATGATGATGATTACTAACAACAGCTGCAGAACACTGAAATGTGCATATTGCATTGACTATGTTATTTGTATACCAATCATAATCAAAAATAAATTGCTATGTTCATTCCCTGTTATGCTCGTTCCCTGTAACCAAGCCGACACTGGGGGTGCGTCACAGCCAGAAAGGTCTGACAGCGAAAGGGTTAAGTGAAAATACGGTTAGTTTTCCCAGTGCCGTTAGTTGCGATGAGTAAACACGCCAGTCAGGCGAGCCGCTTCGTATACAGACGATTGCTGGCATGTCTGCGCTTACCGCATCCGAGTAGAAATCACGCCAACAATTTACTATTTTCCACAACATTTTATAACTCGCACTCTTTCGAGGTCACTTTATTCTAGAAGTTATTTCGTGTTAGAAACAAATTGTAGCCGATTTATGTGCCGCCGTCACCGGCGAAAGAGGCCCGCGTTTCGACCAGGGAGAGAAAAAAAACAGACATGATCAGAGCGGCAAGGCACCTGCTCGCCAGCCCCGCCCCGACGGGTCTACCACGTGGCCATGACGTTCACGCTACCGGCACTGTCATTGGCTGCGGTCGTCCGATTGATGCGGCAGTCGCACGACAATATTCAGCAAGTTGGTCGCGCACGCTGGCTGCGCATCAGAGCAGACGTCATGGCTTGTTGGGAACACGTGACCACTTTGTTTACATTCCCGTTTCTCCCGTCCCGTTGCTCTCTGGAACCGAAACTTCGACTGGTCGCTACAAAAAAGACTGCAAATAATTACCTGTGGCGCTCTGAAGTAAATGAGGTTTCATGCCGTGATTACTGGGTCAAAAACTACTTATTAAAGCAGAAAAAACCAGGTGGATTTTTTTTGTGTCAGTACTCCTTTATAATCTTTCAAAGTGCGGCACCAGCAAATGCAAACACGATCGCTCATACGTGCTTTGATTCGAGAGACTGCACCTGTGAATCCGGACTGCATGCCAGAGTCTGGAACGGGCGATTCACTCAGTATCCAAGCACAGTTAATAAATCAAACTTTGGTCCCTCAGCGAGTGTCATCAAGGAATTATTCCTCCCACATATATAAGCTACCTGGCATTGTTGGACGTGAGAAGCAATAGTTTCCCTGTTCATATGTTTGCACTAAAGTGTTGTGTCCATTGTTTGTACGTGGTGATCAACTTACAGGGTTAATTTCGACTACCTAGAATTATTTAACACGCGCATCAATCTAAGCAACGTATTTACCCAATTCTAACGCGCACCCGATTTTGGCGGGGTTTAAAGAAAGAAAATAAAAGTGCACCTGGATGTAATGCGTCATCAATCTATGAAAGAAAGACATGGCTATCTACAGTGATATATAGTAGCAGAAAAAAACGAGATGTGCAGAATTTATCTTCACAGAAAGAAATTGGAATTTTTTTGCGAGCTTTCATAATGAAAGCGGCACGTCGTCGTCACCATTTGCGTTTCATCGGCCCTGAACACCAAACACGCGGGGGCGGTATTCTGGAGCAATCACTTTTAGAGAACTACATACTACCACTTTCACAAGATCGTTTGTGATTCTGCACTGGATTTGTCAAAGCATGCAGCCAACAGCATTTCTGGAACTGTGCACAGATAGCGAGTTTGGCAAACCACCAGAAACAATGGCAGCTGTATACACACCAATGCATTCGGCACTGAGTCATACAAAATCTCGCAATATTGATGGTATCTACAAAAGTGACTAACCGGGAATACCACTCAAGATGGTGGTTGAGCATGCAATGAACCCACAGCAATGTTCACAAAAACATGCACTGTCACCATCCTGCGATGGCAATCACTGTGCGTCTGACGATTATGATGATAGGCCATTGCCAACTCTGCCAACGTAGTTTTGGTTTCGTATTTGGTTATGACGTGCACACAATTTTCAGACCCATTTTCTTGGAAAAAGGTGCAGAGTAAATAAGGTATACAAGTGTTTTTTTCTAGTTAGAAGCAACTCCTGCAGGTGGTCTTGTTTTGATTTTCCGTCCCACTGTTTTACAAAGATTTCAAACCCAGAAAGTTCAGATAATGCACAACAGAGAGTTCTAGCTTGAATAAAGATATTGCCGTTAGATAGTCGAGTTGTGGAGAAGAGTTAAACCGAGGAAGATACAGAACTGTATTGCAGCAACCGAACATTTTGCAATTAGATGCTGCTGCAAAGCAGCAGTGACAGCGACAATCATTTGACAAGGAGTCCTTTCTTATCTTCATTTGACAATAACACCCACGTTACCCAGAAGCACTTTTTAACGCATTGTGGTTGGACAAAGCTTCACAAGACGTCGTTATCATTGTAGCCTATAGTGTCCAGGGCTCCAGTAACCCACGAACGAAGAAGTTTGCAGACAAGCTAAAGTTCTCTAGTAATCAGATTATCTATGACAAAGAAAAATAATTCGGCCAGAACTCATACACAATGACTATCCAAGTACACGAAAAGCTGAAATGCACAGCGCCATGAAGTACGCGCATACCCAGTGGTGCACACCCACTGGCACATACCCATGGGATCTTCGGGATCTGCTCGTATTTTCGGTTAGGTTACGTAGACAGAAAGAAACTGGTCCAGCCAAGCCAAGGATGCTACTGTGTTAAACAAACAAAAATGATGAAAGCCACCAGACAGACATGGAACAGTGGCGCCCCCTCACCCTTCTTGCGCTCCATGGCCCTCTTCTCCTTGGCCTTTTTCTTGTTTCCCAGGAACGCCTTCTGGTGCTCAGGGAATGGGTCGTGCTGGGAGAGCATGCCCACACCGTAGTACTGGTATTGCCGTAGCTGGCCAGAGAGAAGAGGGACGTAACAGCAACTGAGTGAGGCGAAGGCTTGCCTATTACGCATGCACTTCATTTACAGAGATCAGCCATTAACGGCTCATTGCAATTGGTTTCGGCGCGCAACATTTGAGATCAGCCCAGAGCGATGAGCCGGCGGGAACACGCAGGGTTGCAAGATATTACAGTCGACTTCTATTAATCAGACCCTGACAGAACTGATAAAATTTATCAAATTATCTGGCAGGCTGAACGAGGCAAGATGCACACAAAATGGCAAAACACATCGCCGATTCGTTTGGCAGTAATTGCCAGACTCTAACACGGCCCTGAAACAAATGCACGCCCACTTTCTACAAGTCCTACGTAGAAAACTGACGTACAAATTACATTAACGCTTCTAAACAAAGTAGAAATCTAATGCGAACTCAATTTTTCAGCAAGAGAAATTGTTGCACAATGGCAGCCGGTTTCTTAAAGTCAGCTTAGCCACACACCTTTATTTTTAAGTCAGCTTTGCCGCAATGCATTGTCGTGCGATTAAGCATGCAAATGTTGCGAAGGCACTTTTGACATCGTGTCTGATTGCGCCGCGCAGGCAATTTACGGTGCAATTTTCTTTTTAAAAAAGAAAGGCACGCATTAGAATCGCGTAAATACCATAATCACATTGTGAGCTACGGTTATTGCTTGAAAATCTAAGATGGGTCGAAAGTAGGCGTTTTTGACGCATTCACTGTCCCCTAACTTCCACCAAGACGGACACTGCCACTGAAGGGGTTGCTATCAAGACCACCACAGGGGTCAAGTTTGAATTACCCAGCGAATGCCAATTTTAAGGTCAAAATAACGAAGGTTTGGATGCATAGAAATGGATGGGCGCCAGCCAGGATCAAATTAACAGAAGTCTACTGTATTCAATTACAGCAGCATGCTGCCATCAAAGTTGTCTGCAATATCTTTTAACACTTTAAGCTTGAAGTATTAAGCTTTAAGTATTGAAAAAGTATTTAGCTGATGGCCAGTGGGCAGCAGCAGTATCGCATCCTGCTCAGACTCAACAATATCCTATTGACACACCTTTTAAAAGTTTTTGTTGTCAACCATCAGTTACGAATCTGAAAAATTACTAGCTTTATCAGATGACAAGGACACAAGCTTGCACCAGCATCTCCATGGAGATGTCAATTCCTCCAGTTCGCTCAGATAAGAGCACCTTTTGTTTGCCTAAGCATGTAGATACAGGTTTAGCATCACAAGGCAGTTCCTCAGCTTCCCATTTCCTCCAGTATTGCCACATAACCTGATGACATTTTAGACAAACTACAGATTCATGTTTTGTCATCTCTGACGATGCAGGGGTACATCTCGCACAAGGTATCATTCTTCTCAAAATACCAGTGGGCACAAACCTATTGCAACCTTGACTAGTAATCTCGCCTGCAACTGTAATCTGTTACACTGGAATATTTTAGATTCTCATTCCTTGTTTAATTTTGTATAGGATGAAAGGCAATGTCTCTGGGAGTGAACACCGGGACTGAGAAGGGTAGAAATTAGCCTTCCCCAAAAATGACACCCCAGGATTTGGGAACAAGACAGCTATTCACTGTGCAGATATACCTTCGAAGATCTCGGCATTTTTGTTTTTTCTCAACCATACTTTGTTACAAAGGCTGCAAGAATTTTATGTGCACAGGCCTTACCTCGGGGTCAGCGTTGAGCTCGGCCTTGGCAATCTGCCGCAGCTTGTGGAAACGCAGCCAGTCCTGGAGGTCGTCCTCGGTGGGCGAGTTGTCCTCCTCCGAGGACGAGGTGTCGCTGAGCAGCACGTTCTTAAGCCAGCGCCGGCTCTTCTTGACGTTGTCGAAATTGTACAGCTTCATCTTCTCCGCGCGCCGGTCCGTCTCAGACTGGGTGGTGCTCTCGCCGCCACCGCCACCGTTGAGCACATCGCCATCCTCGTCGATGTCCGACAAGCTCTCAGCCTCCGTGTCCTCGGCGTCGTCGTTGAGGGGCGTCGAGAAGTAGTTGTGGATGAAGCTGATGAAGTTGTCGAGCTTGACAGCCCGCTCGATCCGCTGCAGGTGCAGTGGCTTGGCCAGCACGGGGGGCTGGTCATCCGCGGCGGAAGTCGACGGCTCATCTCCTCCACCACATCCCGCCGCACGACTAGTGGCCATGGCTCAGCCTGCCGTAAGCCCGAAAATCCGAGGATACCATCAGCACTAAGTTTTTTTCAAACACGCCACCCCTTCGTCACCCTCTCTGTACAAAGTGTGAGCTACTGCCTACTTTGTCTCGAAGGATATTGGCAGGACAGCTGGGAAGCAGCGACAGGGGACAGCAAACATGTCGGCAGCTCTTATTTGTCATTTTTCACAGGACAAAGGGGTCACAGAAAGGCCAGAGACCTAATATATAATACAATAAGTTCAAATATTGTAATATATACAATAAGTTCAAATACTGGCCAGCATTAGAGTGGCAGTCTATGTCTAGAGCTATGAAGACAGCTCTGAGCCCAAGTATTGCCACGGGAAAGGAACCTGCGCTATGCAAATCCCATCAAACCCCGTGGGCATAACCCATGAAGTCCTTGATGAGGGACCTTTGAGGTATTATCAACTAAAAGTATGATGGAATGTCTGGAAGACATCTCTGCGATGTGACACTACCTTGCATCGACAAGAAATAAACCAAGGAAAGCACATATTACCACTTTATTTTAACACTCTGTGTGAACCTACGAAAAACACAACGTAGCTTACATTATGCACTGAGGAAAGCATGACTACATTATCCTGTGAACAGACCTTCTCGTTTTTGACTTCGATGTTGACGTTGCAAAACTTTATCTTTTTTGCTGTTGTCAGAATTGGAACGAGACTGAAGATGCCGCTTGAATGTCTATTTAGTCGTCTACAGCAAGTGTTGAAATGCAGCCTTGGAGCTATCTACAGTAGCCAACATTCCGGCAAGAACTTGTCTTCTTCGCTCGTTTTGAGTGCTCTTATTCTTGAAGACGAACGGTATCCAACTTGACCAATTTGTCACTCTCCTAAGTGATGCTCGTCCCTCTGAAAGACAGACACGGCCATCTTCTTGACATTTAAGAGCTGGCAACTGTTCAACATGGGTGTTTTGCTAGCTTGTGCAGCACCGACAGGCGCTCTAAGACAGTAGCATAGCTCACAGAGCAAACGTTAAAAAAAGAAAAGGGAGGGGGAGATAAATTCTGGAGCTTTACGTGCCAAAACCACGATCTCAGTGGCGGAAGACTTTGAATTATTTCGGACCGCTCGGGGTTCTTTAACGTGGCCCCAAATCTAAGTACATGAGCGTTTTTGCCTTTCACCCTCATCAAAACACACCCACTGCACCCAGAAATTTAAGCTGTGACCTCGAGCTCAGCAGTGAGACACCATAGCCACTAAGTCACCACAGCAGGTTGAGCAAACATGGTCAGGAGACATTCTGGTTGAGATCAGAGAAGTACATGATTGGGCAAGTCATGCAATATGCACAACATACAATAAGTTGTCTGACAAGAGGAAACGAAACCAAGGGGCCCGATCTCGGTTGGTCACAACCGTACGAAGCCAAGGAAAGCACAGGGGCAGATTAACTGTGGTTTTTAAACAAAGCGTAGAAGAAATAAGAAAAGTGGAAGTCAAAGTGGTCAGAAAGACAACTTGCCGCCAGTTATAGCGCGAGCTACAGTGCCAGATATTCTCTTGCACTTTATTTGGTATTTGTGCATGTGTGTGGCTCTGGCCCTGGGAGGATTTTGAACCTTGGCACCTCGACCCTTGGCACACAATGTGTGCCAAGGGTCGAGAAACGCACAAGGGGATGCTGAAGCTTAGGGATGTTTGCGGGGATAGGACAGAGTACGCCGACACAATCGGAGATCACCGTGAGGGGCCTTCATATTGCAGTGGACATAAACCTGGCTGATGATGATGCAGCCCTTTATTTTCTACACAGCATAACCTTTGCTGTTTGCTTTTAAAGCAGACAAATTGCCATGAGTTGACCCATTGGAGGCAGATAAGCAGCACCTTTGCAAGCATGCATAATGTGTCTCGATTTCTCTCTTTTGTGCACACAAATGAAAGTGGTCTGTGCGCAGGCAATTTAAGCTTGTTTCACATGTTGCAAATTTGCTTGAGTTTTCGCACTTGTGGCAAATGGGCCGTCAGACCCTTTGTGCGGGTGATTTTTCGATGTTTCAAGTGCTGAACTTCTTGTGACAATGCACATGCGGCTAGGACAGGGAATCAGTCACATCACAGATCGGAGACCATGGCCTGCCTACTTGATCAAACACAAGAAATTTTGCCGGACAGTTTCTAAGTTGTTTTACTTTGTTTTTGCAAACGCAAACTGACGCCAAAAATAATTCAGTCCTCCTCTATATGCCTGCAAAAATGAATATTGCAGCTGCCACAGTCGCTGCACGTGAAATGGAAATGCAAATTTCACACTTGCAGAAATTGCGAGTGTGAGAAACACAGTGCAAAATCGCACTATGTAAAATGTGGTTGGTTCATAGTGTGTGTCTGGTATCACTACTTCGGAGCCAGAATTGTCTGTTTGCTTGGTCCTACGGAATTTATGAAAGTCCCAAAAGAACCAACACGAAGCTAAGCTGCAAGAGCACTGGCTAAACTGGCAGTATTGTAAGTGACGACATTCACTGAATCCTTTGCAATAAATGGGCTTCACTTTTAATATAGATTGCGCCCTTAGAGGCTTATCTTATCCCACAACAATAATCGTCACCAACCTTGCTTGCATTTCCTTTCTTGAAAACTCGGCGCTTACTACTTTCCTGTCGAGAATGTTGTGGCACGTTGATAATGCGCAATCTCTTCCTGTCTTAGAGGTATCAGGTGCTCGCAGCGTTAAAGAAAGGCAATGCGGGCAAGGCAGGTGACGATTATTGTTGTGGGACACGCTAAAGCTCGAAGTGTATAAATTTCTTTGAGAGCGTTATCTAACAAAAACCAACGCCACTTCCCAACAGGATGTCAAAGTGATGCCTTTTTCCCTCCTGTTCAACTCTACAGCGAATAAATGGTTGAAACCAACTTGAACTGGTTTAAACAAGTCTGTATAATTTTTTTAATTCAGAAAAACAGCATAAACTTATTTTGCACAAACACTCAATGGTGCTCCTTAGCTGCAGGCAAAGACTGAAAAAGAAACAGCAATCCATGCTGTTTTTCATGCCACAAGTAGTTACAAAAGAAATTGCATGAAGGATGCATATGCCAATGCTGGTGTGATTAAAAGCAACGGCCCAGCTAACAAGGACTTCATTTCAGTAATTTTACATATTTATCCCACCATCGGAGAACTATTTGACGTGACATGTTGAAAATTGCACTAATGGCACTGCGACTTCTGAATTGACAGAAGGGGCATGTGCATATGCAAATGAGGTAACGTTGTTGATCCACAAGTGCCGGCAATGCATGGATGAGAGGCTCCACGGAAGGTGGACACCTTAACCAAAAAATGTTTTTTTCTATTTCATTCTGGAATTTTTTTGAAATCTTAACTTTCCAGTTGAGTTTCGGTTCGCACAAGAATACTTTTATTTTTTCATTTTCGGTTCAACACCCTGCTCTCTATACAACTCTTTAAAGCACCGTGTTTATCATAGCTCACCGCCATCTTATAACTTTTGGTCTCTTTTCCCTGCAGTAATTTTTTCTTTCCCTACCGTCAACTTTTACCATTTCTTAGCCTCGAACAGTGTGAGACAAAATTAAAGGTTCTGCAGAGATATGTGTGGCAGAATACGTTTAATGTCCAAGTTAGAAGATGAACAGTCGTACATAACGTCCACACACGAAAAGGGCCTCTCCCGCCAATCTCACATTACCCTTGTCTTGAGTCTGTCAACTCCGTCCCGTGCCTTCAAATTTCAAATGAAAAAATGAAAGGCCACCTGGGAGTTCTTTAATGCGCACCTAAATATAAGCGCACGAGTGGTTTTGCAGTTCGCTCCTGCCGAAATGCAGCCCCCATGGCCAGTACTGAACCCGCAAGCTCCAATCTTAGCAGCACACCACCATAAGCAGTGGGCAACCATGGCAGGCACGCATCAAAATTTCCTGATCGCATGACGCGTAATATTCTTAAAGAAGGGAATTGCGCTAAAAAAAAAGACACGGACGAGTAAGGACATGTCCTTACTCGTCCGTGTCTTTTTTTTAGCGCAATTCCCTTCTTTAAGTATGTACGACCGACTCGCCCAACAACGTGCTCTCCTGAATTGCGTAATATTCTGTTGCTCCCTACAGCATTTCGCTTCTCTCGGCACTCATTCTGTTACTCAAGGAGACCAATGGTTACAATCAAGTCTCAATATAACGAACCACGGTTATAACACACTACATTTAAAATGTTTCTTGCCAACATCATCATGTAACAAACAAATGCTTACAACAAATACTGGTTGTAATGAAGTCATCACTCTAGCGTCATGATATGTTTCATGTATGTTTCTTTTCCTTACTCGGTTGCGAAATTCAATGCCTTTCTGTATGTATATTTACAAAAGTTTAATACTGACTACAGCCCTTTTCCTCCCATTTCTCTGTACTACTGGCATGCTGCTAGTTCCCAGTTTTGCGTAACACGTGGCACACGTTAGCACTCGTCATCCTTGCTGGAATTTTGTAACCTTCCTCACTGAATGCTTTCTTGGTTCCTGAACTGGATTCTGGGGTTCAACGTGACAAGACGACGATTTTATTATGAAGCACGCCATAGCGGGGGTACTCCGGATTAGTTTTGACCAGCAGGAGACTTCAAACGTGCCACCAATGCACAGGATACATGTTTTCGCATTTCCCCTCCTATTGAAATGCGGCTGCCGTGGCCGGGACTTGATCCCGCAACTTCAGGCTTAGCATCACAGCACCACAGCCGCTAAGCCACCAAGGCGGGTGCTCTTGGAGCCCGTGTGGTAATGCAAATGGATGAAGTACAATGTTGGATATGGCTACATTATAACGAGGCTTGACTACACTTCTACAAATCGAATATCAGTTGCATGTCCTCGCTCTCCAACCCACACTGCTGCTTTCTGATTTCTAACTGTCATGCCCATCACACCACACAATCATGCAAAAGAATGCTTGCGCCCGAACAACTTCGTATCCTTGTTGGCCACATACAGTGCACAGATATGGACTAGCACTAGCTCACAGTTGTGAAACAAGAATGCAAAGGTGTACATAGCTTCCTCGTTATTCCTTCTATGGCCACACCTTTCTGGGGGGCTTCACTAAGTTAAGTGTGTGCAGTGGCGTTAATACCTTCAAGTAATGGCATAGTCACACAGTGGAGACCGTTACAGGTCACTGGTTCATATAACTGAATGGCAACAGCAGATGGCCACGGCAAGTTTAGATTGTTTCCATGTTGAACGTGTGGATTAAATCCTCTTCGTTCTTTTGTAGCAGCACCCATTTGGTAGCAATTACTGGAAGTATTATAGTAACTTGCTCCACAGCATAAGCGCCATTAAAGGTTGAGTAGTGAAGTGAACGGATGGGCAACTTGTGCTAGTCTTCAAGGATGTTAGCATAGTTTCACATTCCAGCTTCACAGAGCCAAATTGGTAGGGCATTTTTGACCAGATCCTACAACAAGGACGCGTGCTAGGCTGGCAGACGAAGTTTAATAGTGCGACATCATCTCTCCTTTCTTCTTCTTTTTTTTCTGTTCGTTACCTTGCGACTACGAAATTGGCTCCCAGGGTGCAGACGTGATCTTGAGGCACCACGTAACGCGTACGTTCATCGAAAACGCGATCCGAGTTATCAAGGCTGTCGCAACCAACAACAACAACAAAAGAAAGACCAGATCGGAAGGTCGCACACGCTGCGAACATCAGAAAGCCGTGCCTCGCCCCGAAAAAATTTTCGTGTCGTCTGCCAAAACCGGTCAAGACGCGTAATCCGAGCCAACGGAAAGCGCTGCACACAATCCCACGCGAAATGTCATTGATTGCCGGATCAGCATCCGTCCCCGAACGTCGCGACAAGCATCCACACAATTACGTGTCTTTCCTTACTCGATCGAACCGGTGAAACACTCCGGGTTCCCCTGCGCGCCCGATATGTGACGAGCGCGGTCCAGAAAAAAACGTGGTCGCGCACTGCAAAGAAGGGAGATGCGCGACAGGCAATAGGCATGAAAGCACGACTGCCGGTATTTACGAGCAGACTGTTAGGACCTCGCCTAGCAACGATCTCCGACACGCAACAGTATCTCGCCGGCTGGTTCCGTGCAAAGGTGACCCTCAGAAAGGTACAACACCAAAACGGCTGCTTCGCGCAGCGAAGAGCGGCAGCGCCGGAGGTTAAACGGCGAAACAACAAGAAAACATGAATAAAGGGAAGTCGGGGGGTCGGTTACTTCTTGGGGTTTGCCCCGGCCGCTTTAGAAACGCACATGTTCAGTGGTGCGAAAGGCGGGGGGTACTACCTGCACTTTTCAAAACACGACGTACGAGTTGTTCGGTTCGGAACGCGAACCGTCTAGGCCTACGGCGGGCCAAGACGCGCATCGTGAGCTCGCTGCGCACGCCAATCGACGTGCTCGAAGAGAAACGGCAACCCGCCGGGCCAGAACCGCGCGCGATGCCCACCGAGCCTGGCCAGCCGCGCCGAATCGAAGTGAAGGGTAGGGTGCGGGGGGTTATCCTTCGGATCGCGGTTCACTTTTCCGAGACGGGGGCTTGAGCGCCGAGCGGCCCTTACTTGCTGGCTTGCAGTGGCGAGGCTGTCCGGGAGGCCATCGAATCGCGGCCGACGACTGGCGTTGCGCACAAAATGGCGATCTCGGAATGGTGCGGCTGATTCGCAGATGCGGGGCGAAAAGGGTCCCATGACTCCCCTCGCCTTCGCTTCGGCAGCGGACCGAGCACACGCCATATCCATTTTAGCCTCGAACCCCGCCGTGAAAACTTAAACACGGCCTTTCGCCTGCCTAACTTAAACTGCGCCGCAAGATACTTTTAGCGCGAGCAACTAATTTTGATACGACGTTGTTGAACTGTTCATTTTGAATTTAATGTTTGAGCAGACGATATTTTGGACAAGTAGCGCTACGCAGCGCTCACAATGCATAGCCTCAAACGCAGACTACAGTACCTAATTAAAGTTATAAGGGTAGTAATTTAACAAAAGCTTTTAAAATTGTTAGAAATAAACGATTACTTTTATAAGTCATTGTCTTAAGTTTATTTTGTGACGGTATTTTTAACTTATTGCCATAAGTTCAATAGATATATTATCCAATATCACGCCCACCGTTGCCCAACCATGGTTAGAACCGTTAGAACGAAGTAGCTTGCGTTATGCTGCCCTCTACAATACCTAAGATGTTGACTTGAAAAAAATATTGCAACTTTACTATTTCAATAAAATATGAACTGTTTTGTAGAGTTTATTTGATGCTTTTCTAAAATTGTAATTTAGGTGACGCTTTGACAGACACTGAAACGCACTTAAAGACGCCTGGTGTTGAGAGTTCCAATATAACAAAACCACGCTCGTCTGGGCCGCCCTGGCGATGTCCGTGAAATCCCCGTCGTGGCTGCGTCTCAGGCGTCGTGTGGGAGGAAGGTCACCTTCGGCGTACTCGTGCTCTAAGCGCGGTTCTCTCATATTATTAGCAAAAAAGCTTCGTAGAAATAACTTAGGCCGTGGCAATAATTGAAGTCGCACCAGCAGAAGCGGTTTTGGTGAGTACACGGTGCCTGCGTGTATTTTTGTAACCCTTTTTTTGTTGTGCGCAACAGGCTGCATCTTCCCATGTCGCGCGCTGCCTTGCTAACCCTAACACAGTAGTGGGCTATTCCAAGGCCATCTTGTTCCGTCATCTCTCGATGCCTTAGGGCCTTCCAGGATTCGATAGTATCCCGATTGAACTTTTGTTACCTTATGTATGGCAAATTGCGAACATTGAAGTTTTCTTCAATTTCTCAGCCGGCGTAAAGAAACGCTCCACGCTTTGTCCGCGTGCGATTTGTGAACGAGTGAGACAGCGATTGTGCAGAATCTTTCGTAGTTTGGGCTAACTTTCCTGTCGGCTTGTTTAAGCGCCTCTAATCGCCCGCCCCACAAACTGCTTCCGTGCAACGTGGTTAACGCGCTCAACGCTTGCTGGAGCTGCCACCACGCCGGTTGGTTCGACAGCACGCTCGAGAATTCCGTGATGTCTATCTTTCGGGACCTACTGCTTTGGTGCGGAAAACGTCCAACTGATGAATTCTCGGCGTGCTAGTAGCTGTTTTTTGTTGTTGTTTTTTTCTTTCTCATTCGGGTGGGATTTTTGTTTGCGCGCTCTAGTAATGATTCCCCTCCCCCTTCTTTTGTCTGGCGCCGACAGAGATGACGTCACGCGTCTACGTCGGACGCCTCAACTACGAAGTCCGCGAGCGCGACTTGGAACGCTTCTTCAAGGGCTTCGGTCGCATCCGCGAGATCAGCATCAAGAACGGGTTCGGCTTTGTGGTAAGTAGGCGTTCCTCGAATGGAATGATTCCCACTTTGTTCGCGTGGAACGGATCGGGACGTACAATCTCCGTTTGACTGACAGCGCCATCTGTTGCAAGCGCCGCTAACAAGCCTTTGTTGTCGCCCTTTCATCCAATCATTGTGGCCCCTGGGCGCGCCGGTGCGATTTGCCGAATTCGCCGTTAAAGTATGTCAAGTCGTAATACGTCTGTAGAAATTTCTCGTAGAACATGGATTGTTCAGCGACGCATGCATACAGATGGCGCGCTGTATTTGCGATGAGACTTTCAAGCACCCTCGTGGACGTAGGCTTCAGTTTATAACTTCTAGAATGCCTACGCGCGTCTGTCTGATCAACGAGCTTTGAATGACAAGTACGTGCACGTAAATGCTTGGAAGTTTGGCCTTTCGAGGGTCACCGATAGCACTCTGCTGCTTGTGATGAGCTCACCAAACATCTTTCGGGTCCAACAGACGCTGCCGGAAACAGTCTTGCTGATGTAAAACCTTACATTGCGTTTCCATTCACAGTCTGGGACAGCAACGCTTATTTCTTTCTTGAACTTCGTGCAGGAGTTTGATGACCACCGGGATGCAGATGATGCAGTCTACGAATTGAATGGAAAAGAGCTGCTCGGAGACCGGTAAGTGGTCTTGTGATTTTCGGGCAACTGTGAGGGGCTGTATGTAAGCTGTACGTAGGCCAGATCCTATTTTGAGTGTTTAAATTGCTCAGAATTCTCTGCAGAATGAGTTTTGTATTCCAAGAGGTTCTGCATATGCTGTAGTTCTGTATGCGCAGTGGCGAGCACACTGAATTTTGTAGGTTGGGTGACAACTAAAATTTTGTATCTGTTTGCTTTCCTAGTAACTTGGCATTAGAAGGATGCATAGCCACTTGGCCAACAACTCCTTGGCATCACGTTCATTCACAGATGGTGCCTCAGCTTTCTTAAAAGGAATGGCAAGCAATTTTCATGGTACCTAGCTTTAATGCAGTGAAAAGCTTACCAGTCGGCATCTAATCATGATGTAACACGGAAAATGGCATGTAACATCAGAATTTTTCAGAACATATATTAAAGCTAAATTTAAAGAATCTTTTACAGGGTTCGTGCGGACCCTTGAAAACCTTTGAATTTGAAAAGTTTTGAAGGCCTTGAAAGTCGTGGAATTTTTGGATATCCTTGAAAATCCTTAAATTTCCTAAATTTTTATTTTTAATAAACTTGCAGTGATTGTATTTGAGAAAATTTCAACCCTCCTGAATTCCCACTGTGATGTTGTTTTTTAAAAAAGAAAACAGGAACTCTCAGGCGTTTTGAATTGTCTGGTAAAACTCGGGGACTTTGTGCTTCAATCATGGAAAATTGGCTGTCTTTATTGAAAGGTAACGAAAGTCTCGACCTACTGCTGGCTCGAGTAAAAAAATACTCGTTACGAATTGTCTCTGACGCCGTGTTGTTGGCTGGATGACTTGCCTGTGTACAGTCAACGGGTTTTCTGAACGCCCGATTTTTCTGAAATGTCTGATAGCGCGGACGGCTTTGAGGCTCCACCACACGTCCCATAGAGTCGATGCACAAGAACATCTGTAATTTCAGACACAAGAACCCTTTGCTGTCTGATTTTCCAGAGTTTATCGCAGGTCCCATAAATGTCATTAATCAAAGCCATCACCACAGTTTTTATTATCTTGCCGCCTTGAATTAACTGGCGCTCTCGCACGCCGATCCGCTGGCAGCCGTAGCTACCACCGCGGCAACACTAGGCTTCGCTGCTTCAATGTTCGCTATTGAGGTTCTTGCCGTTTGGTGCTGTGTTTTTCATTAAGAGAATCCGCTGCTGTCGGTAATCACACCAGCTCCGCATCTGTAATCCTCGCGTATGGCTTTGAAGCTTAGAAAGTATGGTGCTTGCATAGTGCTGGTTCCCGAAAGGCAGCTTTGCTTCAGCACAGCGATGTTACGTGGTGAAGCGTATGTTAAGTGTTGCGGTGAAGCTTAAAGCGTAGGAAGAGGCAACTGTCACGGGACACAGTACATATTCCATGATTATACATGCCTGTGTAATGGCCGTGCATGTGGTCCTTGAAAGTCCTTAAAAACCCTTGAATATTTGTCATATACACCAGCATGAACCTTGTTTTACTTGCCCCCTCCCCTCTTCTTTTTTGGAAGTCCTCTGGGATGAATACATAAGCAAAAACGCTACTTTAGACGCAGTTCTAACAACCTGCTCTCTTCTTTTCAGGGTCTCTGTGGAGTTGGCTCGTGGCATCCGGCGTGGGGCCGACTATTATCGCTCACGTGCTGCATCCAGGTCACCACCAAGGCGCCGGTTGGTGGTTTCTCCTTGCTGTTTGACTGCCGCATCTTCATTTAGCCTTGCGTGGCCAGTTTCGCGGACAAAAGGAAATGAACTAGGATGGAGCATTGCGTGGCTGTCGTAAACCCTGGTCCTAAAAAACGACTTAAGGAATCGCAGCATCAAATGTAGTGAGCAGCTACGTATGGCATGGCGTTTCCAAGAGTCAATGTGGGAGGACCTCGTTTATCATAACTGCCGGAGTGATGAATGCAGGGACAGAACCGCATTCTAGGGGGTTGTCTTGCAAAGGCTTGCTGAGAATTCGCGTGATGTCCATCTTTCGGGACCTATTGCTGTGGTGCGGAAAACTTCCAACTGATGGATTCTCAGCGTCCTAATGGTTGTTCCTGTCCCGGGTGCCGCATTTCCTCTCTGGTAATGACTCCTGCTTTTCGTCTTGACATCATGCTCCCTCCTAGCTTTCTTCCTTTTTGGCCAGCTTACTGCATCGCCGAAGTGCCTTACATTGGAAGTTGCCCATTCTGCTTTACAGCTAATTGTGGAGGCATGTTGTATTGCTGTCTGCTTTCATTGCATAAAATGTTCTGTCTAGCCATGTTGCCTACAGTTCATGGCCTACGAAAAAGCTTCAGAAGGAGCTACACCAAGGGAAAAAGTTGAGAGGGTTTGAGCTCATCTTGTGCCCTTGTTGATGTAGTTTGCTTTTCCATGGTGTTTCTTTCCAACTTTCCTCTTTTCGCTTTATTACCTTTCTACACAAGCAACCTTCAACTAGGCACAGTCAATGCGTCTCGCACTGTAATGCTGCTCAATTGGAGCTTGGCCTGTTCATATGGAAAATGCTACAAGCTTGCACAAATGTATTCAATAGAGGAATATGTGACCGTGCCAGCTATATGTAAAGGCATTGTTCATATCCGACTTGTGAAGTCTTCAATTGTGAACTGCACTTTTTTTTTTTTTTCAGCTATGGCCCACCGACAAGGACAGAGTACCAGCTGACTGTCGAGAATTTGAGCAGTCGTGTGAGCTGGCAGGTAAGGCATCCTGCTAGTTTATATACTAAATCCGTGTTTGTGCAGCCATTTTTTTTTTTCTCTTGCCAGATACTTAGAGCCAACTGTCTTGACAGACTCCTTAGTATTTTCAGGCTAGGTTAGGTAAGTGGGAGGCTGCGCAGCCTACAGTATTAGTAACCAATGCGCATTTTGCTGTGTGACCCAGACATTCTTTATTTTTTTAATTTCGGTGCCCTTATTTGTTTCCAGTAACACATTGAGTGGTACAGATCAACATCAATACCCCCTCTAGAAAACCTTCACTTATATATTGAAAAGGCATTTGACACCTGACTTGTGACGCATGGGAACATCAAGGTGTAAAGCACATTAGAATCTTACTTTCAAGTATGCTCCTTCACAGCACTACCTCTAGCCACGTTGCTTGAGCATGGCGGTTGCACAACACAGGCCGTCCATGGTCATCTCCTGAACTATTCATGCATTTTGCACCTTAGCGTCCAATACACTGGCTTCCAAGATAGCACTTAGGATATGGTCAACATCCGATTTTGCGGAATCCCTAAGGGCCGCGAAAACATTCTAAAACTCGAGCAGTCTGAAAAGACGAATGCATGCCTTTTACTGCCCCAAAGTGCTCAAATTGCCACAGCCACATCCAAAATAGCTGTGAAGGCAGGCCGGTACTCCTATTAGGCATATCATTGCTCGAACTGCAACAGGAAATGACAGGTGCACCCATGTATAATTGAGGAATACATACAGTCTCCCGTGACAGTTGCATCTGCCTGCTCTTGGTATGCTTCACCACAATACTTCACCGTGTAACACTGCTGTACAGGGGCAGAGCCGACTTTCAGGAACTGGCACTGAGCAACGAGTCATGCTTTCCGAGCTTCGAAGCCATCAGCGAGGATTACAAAGGCAAAGTCTGTGCCATTCTTAACTACAGTAAATTGTTTTATCGATAACACTGCACTAGACAGCTAGAAACTTGGCAGCGAACGTCGGAGCTAGGCCTAGCGTTGCCATGGCGGTGGCCACAGCTGCCAGTATATCTGCGTGAGCACCCATTTGCGGCAGTAAGATAAAATGGCGGTGCTAGTTGCTTTGACCAATGCCGTTTCTGACCTGCGGTCATGGCAAAAAGTCTGGGTAATCGGACAGCAAAGGGTTTTTGCGTTTGAAATTTCAGACTGTTATACACTGACTCTACGGGGCCATGGTGGTGCCGCAAAGGAGTCCGAATTATCGGGCATCCGGAAAATCGATGATTGACTGTAGTCATGCATCACGGGAACTTCTGTACGATAGTCTGACCACTACGCGCTCTTCGGTTACTTCCAATAGTTGCAGGGAGTTTGCAACTTCTGTACCATAGTCTGACCACTACGCGCTCTGCTCTGTTACCTCCAATAGTTGCAGGGAGTTGGCGTCCGATAAGCACATTTTCCAGACTAGGCATGCTCACGGGTCACACGTTTCCCATTTGGGGGCAGTATTGTATGGAATCCCAAAGGTAACATGATGGTAGTTCGGGAAGTCTTGCATATACTGCCACAGATGGCACTGTCTGGGCACACATGCAAATCTTGCTTGTATACAACTGTTTTACGGAGTTCTCCGTTTGGTAGGGGGACAGTTTTGGTGGAGGCTAGCAGCTGCTGTGTGTCGCCATGTGACGAGCAACGCAATAACGGGCCGTGTGTGTGTTCTGTTCTCGCACTGCTCAGAGGGGGAGCGAGCCTTTGTGCGCCGCCTACCCGCGGATCGGTGCGACAGGCTTCCCTCCTTTACCCCCCTTGAGATGAAGGCTACTCCTTGATGAGCGCCCCCCCATCCTGGTGTGGAGGACCGGTAAAGCGTGGTGGAGCCCCCCCTAGGGTGTTTGCGGTGGACCAACCGCTCGGAGGGACCGTGCCGTCTTCTTCCTACTCGACTGGCTTAACGGGGCCGTGTGTGGGCATTGTTGTTGCCTCAACTAAAGATGATGAGGGGCCTACCGTAGATGGCAGTGGCGACGGCCAGCGGGGCTTCTTTCTCTGTGATTGGGCGACTGCGCGAGGCCTGGCCAATGGACCTCTGCCATGGATGGAGAAGATCCCCTTTGTGGGAAGGCCTGCGGCCCCCGCCTGGTGTGGCGTTACCCTCGTGTGAAGGGCTTGGCTCGGTGTTCTTGGCTGCGCCCCCTACCCCCCGCCTTGGTTGTCTGGGCCTGGGTTCTTGGGGCGGAGCCAGGTAAATCACGTATGACGCCTCACCTTTTCAAACAAAAAGCATCTTCCACTTTGTGCTCCGCGAACAGCCTCCTCCTGCCATGGACGTCTGAGCAGCGGCGGCATTTCTTTTTTCAGCTTCCTTCGTCTCAGGGGACCTGGTGGCCACATCTTTTTATTTTCAGACTGTTTTGAGTGACAAAAGGCATCTGTTCCAGTGTTTTGAACGTACAAACTTTCGATGCTGATTCTGCCACAGGCTACATTCACACCACGTCTGCTCTGCAGTATCTAGCAAGACTTGTTTGTGGACTTCAGTATTGGAGATCATTCACTTGCAAGACCAACGCGCATACCGTGGCCAATGCACTGGGGATCACTGTTGTGGATGCAGCCTGTGGCAGCTTTTCCAATGTGTCCCTCCAACACGAACCTTGTTCATTTCGTGATGCTGCTTGACGCCCATCAAGATGCCTGTTCTATTCATGGTGGTGTTTCTGGGTTGCTGTTGCAAGTGGTTTTAAATGTGTGTGTAATCTTGGCGTCCATTTCTTTTCTTCTCTGCAAAGGACTTGAAAGACTACATGCGGCAAGCTGGCGAGGTGACCTATGCCGATGCCCATCGCCTCCGCCGCAATGAAGGGTACGCGTCTTGCTCCCTGGATTTTTAGTGCATGTTGCTTGGTCAGGTGTCTGTACGAGGCTTACATCTTTTTATTCATGCAGGGTTGTGGAGTTTGCAACTTATTCAGACATGAAGAACGCACTGGACAAGTTGGACAACACTGACTTGAGTGGGCGGCGCATCCGCCTCATCGAAGAAAAAAGGTTTGTCAATTATGAGCGCGTCCTGGTCCCTTAAAACTCCCACCCTGCACGAGCCCCCTTAGTGTAACTGGGTATACCACTGGCATCTGTTCTGACTCGTGATTGATGTTACGTTGCAGGCGTAGCAAGTCCCGTTCTCGGTCGCGCTCTCGTTCCCGTTCTCGACGTCGTCGCAGTCCAACTCGCTCACGCTCAAGGAGCCGGCGCCGTAGTCGTTCCCGCAGCCCGGTCAAGCGCAGGTCTCGATCCCGATCTAGGTCCAGGAGCGCAGCCCGCCGTGGCCGCAGTCGATCAAGGTTTGTGGGGGTTTTTCTCATCAAGAAGCATACGATGGCTTTGTCCTGTTTAGTGTTATGGCAAAGCCAATGCTAGTTGCTAGTTAGGGTGCTGGTAAGACTTCGGATGGTGCGACGGCACCATTGGTTTGTGCACCTATAAGCTACTGTACCTACTTTGTGAGCAGAACTCTGTAGCTAGTATGTGTACTTCATTGCATTTAGCATTATGTGAAAAGTGCTCCTTTCATCCACTGCGGCAGAGAGTTCAGTGATGACTTATCTTTCGGGACCAACTCTTTGTGCAGGAAAACTGGTGCCAACGTTCTGAAAGAGCTCTCTCCGCAGTGCCTGCTTTGACTGTCTTTGACATCCTAAGGCTGGCAGCAGTTCTCATCAGTGCACTTTTTCAAATGCGCAGGTCCCGGAGCGCCAAACGACGAAGCCATTCCCGAACGCCAGTCAAGCGTCGCTCGCGCTCGCCAACTCACTCGCGTTCCCGCTCCCGAAGTCCAGCCCCTAAGCGGCGAGCCCCTTCTCGATCTGCCAGCCGATCGCGCTCCAGGTCCCACTCAAAGTCAAAATCAAAGTCAAAGAGCAAATCCCGGAGCCGCAGCAAGTCACCAGAGACCAACAACCGCCACCACTCGGCGTCTCGCTCCCGGTCTAGGTCACGCTCCCGTTCGCGGTCAAAGTCCCCTGTCAAGAACAACAATGACAACTCCAACGATAGCAGTTGAAGTGATACGGCCTGTTCATTTCGCACAGCTAAAACATGGGCTGGCCTTGTGCATTGCTCTTGCCATTGTCCCTGCTCCTTTTTCATATTCTCAGGGCCTCCCCTAGATGTCCTGGACTCTGTATATAGTAACCTTGTGACCTGTATATTTCATTTACTGGCATGTAATAAACCCATCATGTATGTCACACAATGAATTGCTCTCTTTACTCTTCTGCAATGTACGGTGTGCCAAGCAAGTTTGCCTGAAGGGAGCAGTTTGTTGCAGCTACCGAGAGGAATGTGCTTTGTAATGCTATTGTTATTAGGGTGGGGCAAATATTGCATAATATTGCGCCAAGTATTCGTATGTGAAAAAGAGCTATTTCACATTTTTTAAATGTAAAATCTGGCCAAATATTTTGCAATAACTGGCTGCTAGTCTTGTTGCTGTTCTCTGCCTGCTAAACAAAATATTGAGAGTTCTTGAAAACGTTAGTAATGCAAGCTTTTGGTATTGCGGCAGAAACTGAATTTCAGCTGCAATTTTTGCTTGTAGTCTTGTCTTTTTGGCAGTCGAGCAGTTTCTTTTATGCTACAGCCAGCAACACGTCCTTCATGTTTTCGTAACATGCAAATCCTTCTGCAGCTTATTTTTGGGGTGCTATTGGCTTGCTACAGCTATACAATATTCGATGGCTTGTTTGCAACCAAGCTCTACCAATCTTGAGAGGCTGTGTGTGCAGTTTTTATGGCAATTGTGGTTAAAACTGATCCTTTGTCCTTGACGGCCGTATTTTCTGGACAACTAGGTACAGTAGCACCCAGTCATCCCAAAATCTTGCTGCTACAAGTATGTCCGCATTTGGCTTATACGATACCTGTACTATTCATATTCTGAAGTGTCTCGCCCATCTCTAGTGTAGGATGATGCAATTAAGTTGTCCCACAACTTGTTTCAGCCTTGGGTGTTGCATGCCTGTTTCCCTAGATTAGTGTAGCAGGGCGCCCGTTGTCAATATTAGGTGAAGCTCCTCTGCACTGGTTAGTGTGATGCCAGGCGGGTTGGCTGGCACGTCGATTTTCTGGGTGATCCTAGTCTTCCTGCATGCAGATCGATTGGTTCTCTTGCGCAAACCAGCTGGGCGACTGTGGTACAGGATTAGGTGCTTCATTCCGTACAAAGAGAGAGCCCAGATGAAAACGTTTCGTCTGTAGGACACGAATAGTGTCCGAATGTTCGTGCAGAGTCTCGGATATTCTACCACGCATGTTTCCCAGGATACTGCACGTAGATATTTTCCTTTTTTGTGTTATTACCTAAATTATTTTCCAATCATATTACCGCCTGATCCATGGCCTATCCCGCGTAGTGGGTTTGTGCCGTTAATTGAGGCTTCATCATCATTTATCGGCATGTGAATGATCAATTGTCCTTCAATTGTGTTTTGTCTTCCGAGTTGGTTTTTGCCTTTCACTCGCGTGCTCGCACGTGATGTATCTGTTCTTGATGCGTGGCTGCTCTACCCGTTGCAACGTTACAGCTAGGGAAGGGATGTCCGCAGGGCATATTGGACACCTGCTTAGGATGTCCATTTCTTGGCAGCAGAATTCCCATAGAATATCCCTCCGACGTCATTGTCGTCGCTGGGAGTTCAAAAATGACACAGCGGATAAACGAAGCTGCGTTTGGGTTCTTGTGTAGCTTTTTGGACCCACATGGAGTGGCATACCAAAGAATATCTTAATTAGAACACCGCAACGTCCCGCTTTGTGACAACAAATACGACCTATGGATGTCGTCTGGACGTGGATATCCTAGCTAAGAATGTGTCAAATGCGTCCTGCAGACGTCCATCACACGATCGTCTGGCCACACTTTCTATGTCCTGCGGACATCCTTTGCATGTCTGAGAGGGACATTGCGTACATTTTACGACCATATGACATATTCGCTGCATATATGATGTGTGAAAGACATAACGGGCATGCCCGTTAAATCTTTATAATGCCCTTTATCATGGGTGCACGAGAGCTCAGTGTGCACCCAAGCATAAGTATCATCATCATCAGCCTATCTTATGTCAACTGCAGGACGAAGACCCTTGTCCTGCGCCAACTGATTCCAACTAGCACCCGCAAATGTCCTAATTTCGTCGCACCACCTAGTCTTCTGCCGTCCTCTAGTGCGCTTCCCTTGGTACCCATTCTGTCACCCTATAGGGATCCAACGTTCCAGAAAGGAAGCGTAAATAACAGATGCGTAAATTCGTAAATTATGACGTACGCTCGAGTGGCAGACATGACAGACTAAAATTGTAATTCGAGCATGCGAGAAAACATGATTCTGTTACGAGGAAACTTTATGACAGAGCCTCATTTGGAGCACAAGTGTACACATGCCGGAAAAGGTCCATGTGGGATAACTTTGGCACGTCCCGAACTGCACGTCCGGCGGATGTACCAATTGTTTCCAAAACAGTGCTCGCAAATTGGGACGTGATTCGGATGTCCTACAGACGAAGTTTTACACTTGGTCTAAAATACAGACATGTAAGTACTAACGTGCTCCTCAGGTGTTCTCGTAGAGTGTTCCAGGAACGACACGCCCGTGGAGACGCGATCGTTCCTCAATGTCACAGATAACTCGTCGCGTCAACTTCTGCGCTCGTTTCCGCGTTGCAGCTGAAAACAGTAAAAAGAAAAGGTATTCCCTGGACTTTATAATAAAGATGCTGCAATTGTGATGCTTTTTTTTAGCAAAATGCTCTACTAGGCATTTTTGTAGTACTACTTGTTACGGCCTCTGAGATTACCACGCATAAAAAACCGAGCTTAGAGGCCATAGGCAGCCAAAGAGATCGCGTGCGCACAACACGCGCAAGTGTCGAAATTTTGCCAGTACTTTTCAGCGCACAGAAATAACCCAGCTACGCTACAATTAGCGGCTCTCAGAATTTGGCGCATTGAGTATTTGTTTACGAAACTTGCAGCTATTTTCCTTGTTCTTTCTTTATGTCAGGTGACAGCGTGACGTCACGGCACTGTTTTTGTCCGGGAAGGAGCTGAGTGAGTTGGTTCTTTATTCCATGGAGTAGCTGTTTGTTGCGTAGTGTCCAGAGGCCTATGGTTAACCATCTGCAACGCTAACTATTTCGCATCGCGAAGTTCTGGTAAGTGCTGAGCTGAACGACTAATCGCTTTCTGACTATGCCCAGCTCAACCGCAGCTGTGTAGCTTATTTCCTTGCGTGCAACGGCACAATCGCGACGCGCATATTTCGGAAAGGCTTAGTAGGGTCGCCGGGTCGCCGCTGTTTATCTCGCTGGCCTGATTATTTATTGAAGCCGGTTGCATATTTGTTGGTCCCCGTGCGCCTTCAGCATCGCTAGGTTCCTTAGGAACCCGTAATTTGCCCAACGTTGAGTTTTGCGGTGCATTATTTAAAACTTATTTCGTCGATCAGGCTGCTCCATTTTGAGCGCCTAGCCACCCCCACCTTCCCATTTTTCATTCTTGCCTTGGCGTATGCGCAATAGCTAACGTTGGCGATTGGTGAAGCTTAGTTTGTAGTTTCTCGAGAGGATCAAAGCTATCCATCTAACTTGTCTGCCTACCCGAAAAGAGGGCTGCGTCTCCTTGAAAAGTGCTGGTAAATTTTCTGTATCTGGCATTGGTAAGAAAGTGGAAGGGGGAGGGGGGAAGGCCGGCGGCGTTCCTCGACCTTCTAAGCGACGCGAATAGCCAGTGGACTAGTAAAAAAAGAATAAAAAAAATAGAGCAAGAAGGAACAAAAGCTTAGCAGCAGTTGGCGCGAGTTGCATGTTCAAAAGAAGAAATATTGGCGAAAAAAAAGAAAATGTCCCCGCCGCGTTTGTCCGACCGCCTGGCCTACGACGCATAAAAATAACAATAATAAAAATACACCGAAAGGCCGCAGCTGTTATCGCGATCTTGTTTTCCTGTTCGCCGTGTATATGTGGCGTAGTCGCCCGAATCGCTGTAGTCGACGTGCCTTGCCCGATCGTCGACTAGCACTTCTGCCCGTGCCGCGTTGTCGCCATTTTCTTTTTTCTCGTTTAGCTGTCGTGCCAACTTGTGAAGTTTTCCGCAACTTGCGGCACGCTTTTGCGCTTTCTTTTCGTTTCAAGACAAGGAAGCCATGACAACCCGGGTGTTTATCGGGCACCTCAGCTATCAAGTCCGCGAAAAAGACGTGGACCGCTTCTTCAAAGGCTACGGACGCGTCGGCGACATACACCTGAAGAACGGCTTTGGTTTTGTGGTGAGTCTACCTTGCGGCGCGCTTCCGCTGGTGGTTTTTACCTCGTGCAATATGGTTGCCCGAGTTGCGGTGAAACCGGAGACGCTGGACCCGGTGGGCAGAGCCGCTGCTGGCGCCATCTTGTAGCTTTGACCTCGGATTGCGAAACTGGTGACACGGCGGTGCCACGAACATAAACATCAAAGTGAACTGTAATAAACGAGAAGAAAGGGGCTTTAACCGAGGGGCCCGATTTTTTTTTTATTAGTCGCATCATAAGAAGCCAGCAAACACCGACACCAAGGACAACGTAGGGAAAATTACTTGTGCCTAATAAATGAAATGAAGCAATAAATTAATGGAAATGAAAGTGGGTGAGAAAAACCACAACCTTCGCATAATGCAAAGGTAGGTTGTTGGATCGTACCTCCCCACCTGCGGCAAGTTGTTTTCATCCACTTTCGTTTCCATTAACTTATCGTTTCTTTATTTCGTTTATTAAGCACAAGTAATTTCCCCTGTGTTGTCCTTGGTGTCAGTGTTGTCTTTTTATGATGTGACGAAGTAAACTGGTGAGACAGCAAAAAAGAATTGTGGCACCTATAACAGCTGCCCTGCGTTAAAAGGGACCGGGAACTTGTTACTTGCTAATTCAATGAATGCTGGAGCATAACTGGAGTATTATATCGGTGTCGCAAGGCCCAATCCGCATCGAAACTCTTGACCGTGATTGGCTCCCTCTGGTAGCTTGCGCAAAGGTGCCAATCGCGGTCGAGAATTTCTATCGCAATTGGAAGCGGCCTTGTGACACCCGTATTGCAGAGTCGAGGGTCTATTTTGCGTAGCGGCCAGCTTGAAAAGGTTGGCAGCAGCATGTCACATGTATGTAGGCCACATGTTTTCTTCAGCGAGAATACTCGTGCAATATGTTGTGGTTGGATGCCGCCACCATTCAAGATTTTGCAATCAGCACTGCTGTTCTCGTCGTCCCTTGTGCACTGGTGTTTCGCTCGGGGTAAAACTAGTAATCAAACTCTCTTGTCACCTTATCTTCTATGGCTGTCACATGGTGCACCTTTGATTGTGATTGAGCCAGATTGGGATTGAGTTTGGGAACTGTGATTGGCTCCCCCTTCCGCAGTCTGCGCAAGGAAGCGTCACGATTGAGAAATTCGATCCTGATCAGATTCAGTTGCGATTAAAAGCATGCAGTGGTGTCCTCCGCATGAAACTCGTAGCCGGCATTAAAAGGAAGTGCATGTTTGGTGGTGCACAGTTCACGGATGCATTTTTAAAAAAAATTATTGTTCCTGCCGTTTCCAGGAGTTTGAAGACCACAGAGATGCAGACGATGCCATCAAGGACCTTAATGGCAAAGAGCTGCTTGGAGAAAGGTACGTCGAGCGGCTGGCGTAGTCTTCAAATACTTCAGTTCATCAGTATGGGAGAGATTGACGTGCAGCTCCACATTGTTCTAGTAATCTCACTGGAGCGCATGCGGACAAGTGGTAAAGCTAGGCGCCTGTGTCAAGTGTTTCCCGGTGTCCAGCGTAGTCTGCTAGGCTGTTTCAGTGAATCCAGCATAGCCGCTGCTGTTTATCGGCACATCTTTCGTGTGCAACCACTCGTTACGTAACCATTGTGTGTGCGGGAGCATACGTGTGCACTTCTGTTTGCGTTGAAAGAGGGATAAGCAGCAGGAGGAGCTATGTGGAGCTTACCGAAATAGCCTGGCGCACTATTCCCGCCCAGGACTATGCTCTGTATGCACAAGCCTGCCCTCATTGTTTTTGTAGATGAAACAGCGCTGGCCGTTGTCGGTTGACGCTCCCGCGGCGTTTATAACCTCTTGCAGAGCTATGGGCCATTACAGCATCCATCGTAGCCAAGCTGTGGCTTTGATACATTGAACTTCATCAGTTAGTAATGTAATTACTGCAGATGTAAGAGTTGCGGCATTATGTACCAAAGCTCATGGGCAATGAGGAGCAGTAAGGGTTAATACTTGTCCATGTTTGTGGTCTGTTGTGTGGGCTAGGCAGGTGTGGTCAACATGGGTCTGCAAGTTGGGGCAGATGTGGTAATTGGCCAAATGGCTTGGCCATAGAGATGTGCCGAAATGGAACACAGGGCTGGGCACACTGAGTGGTAGGAGTGCTGCACTGGGTGAACTGGTGCCGAACAGTGCTAGGAAAGGCGCATTAAAGGAACAAGAACACAAAACGAGCAAGCAAAGAAAGGCAGATGGGAGTGTGTGCTAACCAACAGCTTAGCATTTGCCGTAGCCCGGCAGATCGTAGGTGCTCGTGCCCCATGTCTTTTCCCGTAACATCGTAGGTTTTACTCGGCTCTTTCTAAAGATTACTTTTGTGCCTGTTCTGAGAGAAAGGCTGCGAGTGAGTATAACTGTTTCCTCTCCGTCATTGCCAGGGTTTCCGTGGAGCTGGCTCACGGAAGTCGCCGTGGACCTGGGGGCAGGATCCTTGCACCAGGTTCACGGGACTGGAGGTCGCCGCCAGGAGGAGGTGGAGGCGGTGGAGGAGGGCGATACCAGGGTGGAGCCAGAGACAGGTCAGCACGAGTCACTACGTACATGGAAGTGTAGTTGTGTACAGGGGGTAGCAAAAACCCTTGGAAAGATGCTTGCATGCGCGACTCTGGGGGAGTTCTACAATCTGATTGGTTAATTTTGCGGTAATTGGTTGATTATTAGACGAAAGAAACTGGAGGTAACACTTCCACTCTTCTGAAATTCAACGGCGAAACCCAGCGCTCGTATATCGGCGTGATGTCGCCGATTTCGAAATGTTTTCTCATGTCTGGTCTGTTCTGATGTTGTGGAGGTTTTGAAAACTTCTTAAGTTCATGCTAAGGCTCCTTCAGCGTACAACTCATTCCATCTTTGCCGATAAAAAAAAAATTATCTAGACCCGAGTAGACGCAGTCAAAATCCGTGGCGTAATGTCTAGTTGGTGCGGGAACTTCTAGGTGGTGTTGTGCCACCCGTGTTTCATTTTTTGCATCTTTTGTTGCTTATCAAGCCTGCCTTCACGTTTATTTTTTCTTTGATATATATTGTAGAAAGGGTCATTTACTAATACAGGTCAAATAATTTTATCTTTAGCATGCCTCTAGAGGCCTTAGATGAGCTTAGTTCATTTCGGGCCAAAATAGCAAGTTTTTGCGAGCCTGCATTGTTAAGTATACCTGGGAGTTGGCAGGCTTTTTGATGACCTATGTTCTTAAAACAGTTCTGTAGTTGCCTCTGCGTGCCACAGGTGGTGTTTCTGACCATTGGATGCAGTGCCCAGAGGAAGCAGGTTTTAGAAGAGCTTTAGAAAAGCTGTAGAAACTTGAGGACCATTTTGGCATTGTTCTTGGTCAGGTGTGTTGGCTAAACCGTGTTAGCATACGTAAAGGAGTACCAACACATTTTCGAAAATTTCGAAACTCCGAACCACGTTCTTCACACATATAAAACTATTGGATGATTGGATGACATGTTGCAAGCTTAAAGGCTGTGAAAAAATTGGAAGGTATTAACTTGGTCTCGTAATGCTGGACCTGGAATCCTTGGCACCATTGTTTACATGTGACGCAGCAAAATTTTCTGATGTCATGTAGTGGCAAGGCTGAATACGATGATGCTTGCTTTAAAGAAAAGTGCCACATGAATTTTTTTCTAGCCTGTGCTCATGTTGGCAGCTACCACAGAAATGGAGCAAACCAATTTATCATGACTCACCAACCGCACTGCAACAGCGACCTCTTTATGTGACGTAAAAAAAAACTCGTCAGAAATGTTTGAGCTATGCATGCGTAACAGTTTGACAAAGGGACGGATTTCCAGTTGTAAGTTGAGTATTGAGTTGGTGCTTCTGTTTCGTTTTGCTCTGTTGTCGGGCCATTTTATCCTTGACAATGCTGCACCAACTGGCCTACATTTCTACACTCTTGATATATATATATATATATATATATATATATATATATATATATATATATATATATATATTGTTGCTGTTGCCAGTGTGCATAAAGCAGCATTCTCGTTTTTCTTTTTTTCTTTTCTTCGGTTTGGTACCAGCAGTAGGTTTGGGCCTCCGGTGAGGACAAACTACCAGCTGGTCGTCGAGAACCTGAGCAGTCACGTCAGCTGGCAGGTAAATGGACGAGGCAGCCCCCCACTGTCTCAGTGTCATCGTCATGCCATCCGAGCTTGTGTGTGCATGTCGGAAGCGCTCTTGTTGCATGTGTTTTGAAGGGCGAAATTTTAAAACTGCTGCCAAGTTTTAAGCTGATTTCGAGTTACTAGGTGGTGGAGAAGAAAAAAATGGGGAGATGCTTGCAGGGCAGTGTAATTTTGAATGCCTGCCAAAGTTTGCATCTGACAGTGCGTGTGCGGCTGTGGTGATTGTTGCTCCATGATTTTTTTTCCCTCCCTGGATTAGGAAAGGAAGGCATTTGTGCGAATAAAAAGTAATCCAGTTAGTGGTTTAATAAAATGGCGGCTAAAAGAAGGGTAAGGGTGGCACCCTCGTTACTTTTGTGGCTGCATTTAAATAGCAGCTTGGCGCTTGAGGCGTGGCCCATGAGGCCAAGTGAAATAATTTTGCCTCAGCTGCATTGCTTCCAAAATGTTTGCACTGCAATCTGAAAGAACGGGGACAGGGCTTTGCTCTGGAACATTTTGTATGCAGACAAAAATAACAGCTGTGTAGGTTACCAGCTGTGTACGTGCAAGCGCAGCTGTTTGTGCTACAGGGGCAGCTTTGCAGGGCGGGGACCGGAGTCATTCTGCGTTACACGCTGCCTCCAATTCAAAGCATACCGGCCGTGGTGGATCAGCAACTGCTGCTGACGAGGTGGCGGGTTCGATTCCCAATAGTGACAGTTGCATTTTGATGGGGGGCAGAACGTAAAAAAAAAAGCTTGCATATCATGCTTGCGTGAAGAATTCAAGAATCTCGTGCCGTTACGGTTAAGACCTCACAGCCCACCATGCAGTTTCAAGACATTAAACTCAAGATCCTAAAAAAATAAATCTTCCTTTTGAAGTATGCAACTGCGGCCAGATTTTGTTCCAGGCTGCCTGCATGTTTCCACTTGCTGTTTGGTTGTAATTGCAAAAAGGGGGGCTTTGTAGCAAACCGAGGTGCTTGCTTGCTTCGCGTCTCCTGCTACTCCGCAGGAACTGGGCCTGTTCTCAAGTCTTTCAGCTAGAAACGATTAGGCTATTGTTTACTCATCGATACATTGCTTTTCTTTTTTGTAAACCCAAGGTATTGGCCACGTTAGATGTAAGTTCATGGAAGTACAGCTTGTCAAGAGCAGTCAACACAGCTGCACACTGTTTACTGCAGATGTAACTCAGATTACATGGCCTTGAATATAAGCGGCGGGTGTAGGGGGGGATCACTTAGATAGTCGCATTTTGCTTGATTGGCCACTAAGTTTAGCTAACAACTCACATACATCGTTAACTATTCGCCTTGCTGTGTGGTGAACTGGAGCACGGCTGAATGTCTCGGGTGAACCAACTGTTCTAAGGTTTGCCGAATTGGTTGCTCTCGACACTTGCGGGAAGGCATTGGTCAAGGCTGCTGTGGGAATCGTTTTTCTTATTTGTAATTTTTGCAGTAATCTTGTACAGAACAGAAGGTATTAGTTAAATGGAACCTAATTAAGACTGGTACCTTGATGATAGATCTTTTTTTTTTTTTTCAAATATAAATTTGCATAGAAGCCAGTGATGCATGGATAGTGCCTGCCAAATGCTCAGCCACATACGATGGCGACTCTAAAGTGGGAGTGATTGCTGCCAGAAACACTCGGCCGTGCTCCAGCTCCCTGTGCCCTCTTGAGTGACCAACTGTTTCTCTCTCTCTCTCTGTTGCTGCATCACTCTCCTCATTCCCCCCAACGCCCTCCCCCCCCTCAACTAAGAAGGTCGCCGTCTGACTGAAGGAGGTTGTGTCTAGCACACCAGCACTGGTTTACGGATGTGGCTACCACCACCAGCCCAGTGGCTGGCTACAGTGTGCCAAGGGATCGTAGGGCGGCTACGCTTTTGCAAGCAAGCCCGTAGCTGGGCAGGCCACGGAGGGCTCGCCAACCCGCGCCGCCCTCTGGCTGGCTACCCGCACAATCTAGGTGTCAGAGAAACACACCCGGCAGTCACGGATCGCTCGATGGATGGATGGATGGATGCACTAAGGAAGGCTGCTGTGGCTTGTGGCTTGGCTACTACCGGCCCGTAGCGCAACACCCGTCATTGCTGGCGGCCGCGGTCTCACCTTCTCACTGGCGCTGGTGGTGTCTCTGTCTTGGGTGGTCTCTGTGCGCAAGGGTGGTCTCTCTCGCAATGGGTGTGCTCTCTCGGTCTCTGGTTGGTGGGGGGGTGGTCCGTGGATCGGGACCACCCCCGGCTTCCCCCTTCCCCCCGAAAAAGGTAAATCTCCCACCGGACGCCGCGCCCCCCTAGCCGAGGCCGCCCCGGCGGCCCGCGGCTGTTGGGGCGGCTGTCCTCTCTTTGTGCGTGGGCTGCACTGTACGGTGGCTTTTGCGGACCAGGGCGGGAGCGCGGGTCGGGACCGGCAGTAACAGGTATCGCCAGAAAGATTTCGACGGCTTAGGAATGCGCGCGGCAACTGTGCCTGACGCGCAGCTACATAGGTATTCTTGGTCACTGGGAAATGTCTTGAGAAGTCTTGGACCGATTCGTTTAGCTGGCAAAGGGGTTGAATATTTAGTGCCTTTTGTTGGGATGCAAGTTGTGGGTTCAACTCTTAACTTGGTGGTGATGCACCACTTGAGCTTGAGGGGGTGTGCGGTAGCGCGATTAAAAAACGGGACAAAAGAAGACACACAGGGACACACACAACGCTGTGTGTCCCTGTGCGTCTTCTTTTGTCCCATCTTTTGATCGCGCTACCGTACACCCCTTCAAGATGCATTACCAACAAGCCCACATTGCAACCCTCGTTAAGCTTGAGGTTATGGCAAGGCCACTGGAGCAAGGTAGATGTATCAGATATGAGTCATTATTGGGAAATGTCTTTTTTTAGTCTTCATTCTCTCTCTCTCCTTTCTTTCTCCCCGTTGACTTTGAACATTTCATGAACGAAGTGGAAACACTTTTTTCTAAATTGCTGTAGGATTTGTTCTGTCGGGTAAATGTTAGGCTTAGTGCTAGGTGGAGGAAGTGTTAGGTAGCAAAAGCTTGTGCAATGCAGCCCTTGTTTCACACTGTTTGAGAGATTCCTCTTTAAAAGTAAACGCAAATTTTGAACTTCGAAACGGACCCCGAGAGAAAGAAAGAGATGCCGCTTGTTTTCTCGTCAATGTGCCTCTTTTTTTCTCGCACCCTGGCATTTGCAGTTTGTGCGCCGAGCGAGCGAAGCAGACTCCTTGAATGGCATCTGCTTGGCGGGTAGTACTAGATTTGTGCTTGTAGAAGATTTGCAGACACACAATCTGCAGTATGCTTGCAAAAGGTGCATGCCCATGCATCCTGTAGGTGCTCTCTTTTCTTTTTTTATACACGTGGGTCAAGGAGACTGCTGAATAGAAGGGTGGCAGAAGGTTGTGCTAGCATATATGCGCAAAGGTTCTGCAGTCAAGTTTTCTAGTGTGGCACAACCTTCACTCCTAGCAGTCAATTGGGTTGTCATTGCACATTGTGCTCGCATTACATGGTGTGCTGGGGAAAGCCAAGCTCACCTGCAGAGCTGCATTGCACTCAGATTAAAAACTAACTTGCATTGCGAACTGTTGCCGAAGTTCAGAACAGTGGTGGCATGCGAACTATTTGATTTTCAACTAAAGGTGCACTGAAACACCGGTCCTAATATAAGTTGGGTACAAACAACTTGACTGGTTGTTGTGGTCATGCCAGTGTGTCTGTCTCTCATTAGTCTTGCGCTTGAGCTCAGTGATTCTGAAAGTGCCGAATACAGTGCCAGTCCGCTCTTGTAGCAGTTGTATTCCAGGTATATATATATTTTTTTAATTGCGAGGCTAGCTTTATTATCTCAAAAAAGGTGGGTTTGGCATTGCTACATTACTGATTATGCTGGCCATGGCACATGGGTTAAGGGTTCGTGTGCTAGAGTACGCCGAGGGGTACCGATCCTCGCAATGCAGGCTCTTGGCTGGCCGTTACTCGGTAGAGATTGGCGTTGAAGCATCGGTGAACTTCGGAGCGAATGAATGAATGGGGCCTAGCAGCTTTCTCATTATTCAGCTTGCTGAGAAATGCGTTCAGGAACAAAGCATTGGCTGTGTCTTGGTTCTCACCTGTGTATCTACCCTTTGCCTCTCCCCCCCTCCTTCCGGCTGTCTTCCCTTCCCTCTCCTTCCATGGTGGACTCTCCTCTCGTAGGACTTGAAGGACTACATGCGCCAGGCGGGCGAGGTGACCTTCACGGATGCACACAGCAACCGGCCTAACGAAGGGTACGTCCTGTGCCAAGATGCTTCTGGTGGTGGCTTGTTACTTGTTTACCCAATCAAGCCGATAGAGCGCACTACAAAAGATACTAGAGGGAAATGTGGAACTGTAATTGTTTGGCTACTATGGGAAGCGTGGCTAGAACATAGATTTTTCTGATCTTTGTGCTTGCGACTTCAGACGCGATGTTACCCATTATATGCTTGAGCTTTCTAAATTTCTAAGCACTCATAGTTTTTTTTTTAAACATAGCAAGGTAATTTGTCTTCACAGACTCGCCTAATCATTGGGTTGTTAAAACATGGTGAAAACATCTATAATTGGGAAGTGTGTTTATGACTCCATATTTTCTTGGAATGTAATCAGTTTGCGAAGCCACAATGCCATTTGTGCCAGAAGGGTGAAGCTCGGGCAAATTCATGTACTGCCCAGTCAGTCTCGTGCTGGCTGAACCCTTTATACTTGCAGTTTGCGTAGATGCTAGTGATAGGATGCCCTTTGGTAGGGTTTTTTTTTTTTTTTTTTTGTGAGGAACTGACGGAATGTTAGGTGCCCTCTCAGCAAGTGCAAGGTTGCAGGCTCGTCTCTGGGCTGGGGCAGCTGCACCCTGGTGGTGCGGTCGTAGGAACAATTGCACTAAGTTTAAAAAGGACACTGAGTAGCAGTTAGTTTAGGGTGGTGAAGTAGTTTACGCTCCTCCTTCACTTTCCTCCTCGCTCTCTTTGCTATCGTCGGCTTTCATCCGCGTTCGCTCGGTTACGAGGATACCGAGGGATGCTGTTGACGCTCGCCACAGGAACGGGCGCCTGAGAGCTGCGCTCTGAAAACCTTGCGCCCCTTATGTTCTAGTGAATGCGGCGCTTCGAGCTGTAAGACAGTGTAGCAATCCTCCATTCTTTTGTGTCTACACAGGCTTGTCGAGTTCTCCAACTATGCGGATATGAGGAATGCCCTGTCGAAGCTGGACAACACGGACCTGAGTGGGCGCCGGATCAAGCTCTACGAGTCGAAGAAGAGCCGAGCATCGAACCGGTAAGGGTCCGGCAGGGGCTTGTCGCACCTGCCAGTCACGCCTGTTCGTCTCTTGGTGCGAGCTGTGCTTGTCTTTTCGGCTTCCCTGTGCTGTGCATTGGTTGTGGGACCAGTGGGCAGAAACTGTGAGGAATGTCGGTATTGAGACGTGCAGCACACTTTCCGTGCGCAGCAATTCAGGATACTGTTGGGGCTGAGAGAGGTGGTAGAGAGAATCTGCTGCCTTTATTGGGAGGGCAATGGAGCGACGCCGAAACAGGCTTGGTAGCGGTCCTAAATCTTGAATGTAAAACTGTCACTCTCATGGCCTTGAAGGCCCGTTTTAGTTACACAGCACTTAAAACTTTGAATTTCTTTCGGCTAAGCGAAGTGTGGTTTTGTCTCTCTGATCGTGAGGTTTACCCAAGCTTTGAATCAAGACAATCTGACCTAATCAGCATCCTTGGAGTTCGGAGTAATTTTGTTTTTAGTGTCTGATTGTGGTTTGTCCGACGAAGGTTTACTCGGCGCTTTTTCATTCCACGTGCAAATAAAATTTGATGTTTAAGACAGTGTTTTATTTACAAGTTGTCAGTGCATCAGGGACGTTGGATGCCGCTCTATCTGCACAGTGAATACAGGGTGTGTGTTTTAGTGAGCAAGGCCACGTTTTTGAGCACAACAACTTGGTGCATTTTGTTTTGCAGGTCCCGTTCAAGGTCCCGCTCCCGGTCTCGGTCCCGGTCCCGCCGTTCGACGTCGGACTCGCGTTCTCGCTCGAGGTCCCGCTCCAGGTCTCCTCGCTCCCGGTCGGCATCCAAGTCTCCGGTACGCAGGAAGAGCCACTCCGACAGTCCACGCAACCGCTCCCATTCCAGGAGCAGGAGCGCGTCGCCGCAGCGCCGTTCCTCTTCCAAGTCTCCCCCTTCCAAGCGGCAGAGCCCCGACGACTGAGCAGGGGCTTCGAGTTTCCCTTCCCCTCGGCTTGAAGCAATGAAGCCATGCTTCCTGCTTGGCAGGCTGCTTCTTTGATTTTTATACTTGCCAGGCTCTTGTTTCTTCACCATGATTTCTCTTATGCCACCCCATTTGATGCCTGTGGAAGTTGCTACCAATTTTTGTTGTCTGCTCCGAGAGAGGGGAAGTGGGAGATATCGTGACATTCAATGTTGTGCACAATGTGGAAACCATTTTTTTACCCCCCCCCCCCCTTTTTTTTTCACAAGGTTTATCTTGCCATCAGTGCTAGCATGAAGGGCTGCAATGTCCTACATCAGAAATCACAGCTTCATTTGTTTTGATAATTATTTTTTTATTGCAAGTTTAAAAGATTGTGTGGAGGTTTACTCCGAATGAAACTGTAGCCATCTATCTGTTCGACCTTTTCTTTCTAGGTTGCGGTAGCAGGTTTTGCGAACAAAGGGAGTAGGTTACTCAGATTCCCACTTATAATCGTGCTCTACCCAGTTCATGGTTCAGTTACGTTCAAAGGGAAGGAGAAATTCGCACATGAAGCAGCCATACCGCGTTCCAGTACTTTTCTCATTAGGGAGTTTTTGTTTGTGAGATTGAAAGTAATTGTTCCTTTTGTTTTAATATGTCTGATTGCTAAAGCCTTTTAGAAAAGTGAGGTCTCTAGTATCCTTTTGTAAAGACATCATTTGGTGAACCATGCTATAGGTTACTTTCTTTGTAAAAGATTGTGTTTGCACCTGTGTAATAAAATTTCCCATCAAACTTCCCTTCTTTCTGTTGCTTTCACTGTGTTTTGGACATTGAGCATATTGGACAGTGTGCACTTCGTGTATCTTTATCGCACCTTCTCGGACATTGATGCCGATTGGTTCAAAATGTTCGCTTGTTCCGGAGAGGTTAACAATTGGTGTTGGGGATGCGGCTGCAATCGAATGTCAGCTGTCTGCACACTTCAAACACGATCATAAAAACAATGCAACAGATTAACCACATGATAGCCCACGTGGCTCATAATCGGACAGGAACGGGGGAACACGACATCCTTGGACTGGTGAAAAGCCTGGTCGTTAGCAGGCTCCCTACCTTGCCATCCCATAAACAGGGAGGAAGAGTAAAAGGCTGATCTAATAAGAAGGGTGGCATATGGACAGCCCTGTAGCTGGCACACAACACCAACTGAGAAGCTTCAAGCCCTCGGTCTCCACAAGACATTCAATGAACTGGCTGAGGCCCAACGCATAGCGTAGAGGAGCCTATTGGTGCAAATGTCGGCTGGCAGATCTCTTCTTCAAAGAGTTGGCCTTGGTAAATGCATGCCTGCACACCAACACGACAAGGGGCTACCTGCCAGATCACCAATGCCACAAATCATGGGTTCGACATTGCATGCAGGAAGGAGAAAGGCTTGAGCAGAATACATAGACAAAACAAAGTGCTTCGGCACTGCAAGATTCTCGGATGCTTCACCGTATGGGGCCAGTCATTGGTCCAGTCCAGTCATTGGTCCTTTATAGGTTCCGCATCACAGTCGGCAACCGGCGGACCTTCTTCTACAACCCAAAGATATCTTACCATTATGAACATCAATGCTAGAAGTATAGCTAATAAATTTCCTCTTTCTCTTGCCTTTGTTTTGTACTGTTCACCCGACATTATTGGTATCACCGAAACTTTGTACATGCGGGCCCGGTATTCATGACTGAGTTTACACCGCTAGGTTGCGTCACCGTGCGAAATTATCGTTGTAATCAAAGAGGAGGTGGTGTTGCATTGCTTTTTTGCTCGGATTTCAAATTCAAAGTCCTCTCCACTAGACATAGAATCAGTATGTTGTAGACTTTACTACGGTAAACAATTCTTAAACATATGCATTTTCTATCGTCCCCCTAATAGTTCATGGGAAACTCTTGACAACCTGGACCAACTTTTACTACAAGAGAATTTAGCTTCCTCAAATTTCGTCTTTCTGGCGGATTTTAATGCTCCCGGAATCGACTGGATGTTTCTCTCATTTTTTGATCATGGTAATGCATTAAACAGGAAATTTGTTGAGTTCTCGTTATCGCTTGGCTTAAAGCAGGTCGTTCACAATCCCACCCGTGGTGATGCAGTACTGGATTTGATTTTTCTCAGCATTAATTTTGCCAAAACGGGTTACAAGTACGAAATGATGGTATGCCGGATCACAACGCTGTTTTTCTATCTCTAAACCGGCCGATTCATAACCAAAGTTTTGCACTGTCCACGTTTCGTGACTTTTCAAGAGTTGATGACGTCCGTATCATAGATGAACTATCCAATAATTTCGATGCATTTTCGGCACTTGGACTATCTAGTGATGTTGATGCGCTCGTGGTGTTTTGAAAGCATTGTAAAATAATGTATAGATCGATTTGTTCCTTTGAAAACTAAGAAAAAGAATAACGTTCCCTGGGTGAACCAAGAACTGCTGCACTTACCGCGACGTGCTGGCGGACTTCGCACTAAGCTCTCGAACAATTCTCAGGCATGCGTTTTGTACGCTCAGGTAAAAAATGAACTCCAGAAAACCACCTCGGCTAAAAATTTCTTCTATAATGTTTAGTTGCCGAAACGGCTCAAGTCTAACCCCCGTAAATTCTGGTCTTTCATATCTCCTGGCTCTTCTTCCACATCTTTCAAAATAAACAACAGTGTTAGAGATTTCAGAAGTGTTTAACAGATATTTTCAGTCAGTGTTCGTCTCAGATGATTCCAGTCTTTCAACTAACGATTCTTATGCAATTGATGATATCAACGTTAGCCTAGAAGGTGTTTTGAATCTCTCACTAAACTTAGATACTAAAAAAACCAGCCGCCCCTGATGGAATTCCGAATTCCTTTTTAGTACGATTCTCGCTATGGACATCTAAATATCTATTCATTGTATGTCAGAAGTCCCTTAATAGTGGTGTTGTGCCGTCTTCCTGGAAAAGAGCTGAGTTACTACCTTTATATAAATCTGGTGACAGACAGCGCTTATCTAACTATAGGCCTATTTCTTTAACTCCTACCTCACGTAAAATACTAGAACACATAATCTATAAGCATATAATTACGTTCCTTGAAAATAGCCTATTGAACAGCTTTCAGCACGGCTTCAGGCGCGGTTTTAGTAGTGTAACCCAACTTATGGAGGTCATTCATGACCTTTGCCATTACATTGACTTAGGTAATCAGATTGACATCATTTTCATTGACTTTATAGCGAAGCTTTCGACACTGTACTACGCTCTAAATTGCTTTTGAAACTCCATATTATTCTAAATAACCCTCAGTTGATGTCTTGGATTTCCAGTTTCCTTTCTTTGCGTTTCCAATTTGTATGCTATGATTCTGCGGATTCGTCTGTAGTCGACGTCACCTTAGGGGTCCTACGGGGATCTGTACTTGGCCCTCTACTATTCTTATTGTTTGTTAACGACTTTCCAGTCCATTTTACTTCAAAAATACGCCTCTATGCAGATGATTGAGTTATGTACAGCCCAGTTGACTCACTCGCTGATAATCAGCGCCTTAACGATGCCTTTGTTTCATTTTGTGACCGGTGTGCTACCTGGAAAATGAGCACCAATTTTGATAAAACTGTTATAATGTCTTTTACTAACAGACACATGCCCGTATGTTTTGACTATATATGCAACGGTGTACCACTAACGCAAGTTTTTCAACACAAATATTTAGGCGTCATTTTTACACCCACCTTGTCTTGGTCCAAAGATATAGATTACATTTGTAGTAAAGCGTTAAAAAAAACTTGGTTACATCCGCCGGACTTTATCTGCTGCTCCGAGGGACACTAAATTAGTAGCATACAAAACACTGTTTCGCATAATTTTAGAGTATGCTTCCTCCGTCTGGAACCCATATAAACAATGTGACATTAATTGTATTGAATCGGTCCAGAGGAAGGCTATTCGTTTCGTTTACCGTCACTTCGACCGAGACTTTTCACCGTCAGCTGCTCTTGCGGAATTAAACCTCCAGCTTCTTTCTAGACGGCGGTACATAGAATCTATGAAGATTTTTTACTCTCATAAGAACTCTCTGTGTCACCTATAAGATCCCTCCCTTTTAACGCCTGCTTGCCCGACTTCAAATAGAGCTTGTCATGGCTCCAATATCAGACCGCTCCATCCACGCACTAGCACTTTCAAATGCAGTTTTTTCCCCCCGAATGATTGAACAGCGGAATTGGTTACCTGCCGAAGTTCGTCTGTTACCCATTTCTCAGTTTTTAAATGCTATTGCTGATGTATAGTTCCTTTACATTATTCTATTTCTATGTTCATGTTTCTGCATATCATAATTTTACTCGCATTTACTACCAATCCTGTCATAGCCCTAACGTGCTGCAGTATGCATAAATAAATAAATAAATAAATAAATAAATAAATAAATAAATAAATACAGGGCAGTGCATCTCTATTGACGAAAATCAGCCAGAAACAAGCAGACACCTTCTAAGTACACGATCGTCGCGGCGTTCCTGTGCGGGAATGGATGGATGGATGGATGGATAAAACTTTATTGAATCTATTTGAATGTGGTTGGGCTCCTAGACGTCCGGGAGCCCCCTGGCCGGAAGGTAAAGGCAGCGTGCAACGCCAGTCGTATTATTTTGCGTCTTTTCTGTCGCTCACCCAGCCTCCTGTCGTGGCAATAAGAGAGCGTTAGCTTAGGGCCGTGATGCAGGCGGCTTGCGAACGCAAGCACCTTGACTAAAACTTTCATAGCGGCGTTTTCGGCATTGCAAACAAACAAAAAAAATGGCAGTGGCTTAGCTCGGGTACGCCAGGATATACGTAGCGAAAGCTAAGGCATAGCATGGTTAGCCTTGGTTAATCTTGATTGCAAGTCCACGTTAGTCTGGTTGTCTGGCTATGTTGCGGCGTTTAGCCAGTCGTTCGGTGCGCTGTTCGTCCGTTTCCTGGGCGATTCGTTTCCTCTTCATGTCGTTCCGATGTCGATTCCAGGCCTCATATATCCTGCTTATCAGAATTGTCGCCGACCATACTGCCGCCCCAACTGTGGTTGCGGCGCACGCGAGCTCTCCTTTTCAATCCTCCGACGTTATCAGGCATGCGACACAGCTGGCGAAGCGAGCGGAGGCGAGCGCAACGACGAGGAACGCGGTGTGACGTCATGCGCCTCCACGGAGCACGGCCACGGCGAAATCGCAAGTTCGTGGCCAGTAAAGCTTTCGCTTTAAAAATTTCTTCCTTCTAATGTGCGTTTGCCTAGGTGCAAGCACGCACGCTTTGCTCTTTTCGCCGTGTGTAAAAGCGCGGCTGAAACTTTCGTCCAAACGGGATCGCAACGGCCGATACGGAGTACCCGCAAAAGGCGAAGCAGCAGTTTCGTCAGTGGCTACAGCCCGTGTCATTACATGTGTCGCACGTGGCGTATAAGGTTTGCCGCTTCGCAGCGCCAAATCTGCTTGTGTCATGCACGGTGGTAGGCGGCGGCAGGGATATACGTGTCACGCGGGGCCCACTCTGCCTGTGCGCGCCACCCGGTTAGCAACAAGAACTGAATTGTAGTCCGCAAATTCATATTTCACAATCAAACGAATTCGCGGTGACAACGTGTCATTTTATGCGTTGGCCTGCGGCTGCTTAATGCGCCGGTCCGCTCCCCTTGGCAAGAGCGCTCCGTGTCAGGCCTAGCTGGTGGTGAAGCATGGGTAAATAACTACTGCAGAAGTCAAAGACGGAAATTATATAATGTAAATTTAAAAAAAAATACAGACAAGAAAGTTCACCGCGACGTTTACGATACTCTAGCTCTAATGTGAATTTTGAGCGCAGCTGCTTAGGTGTTTAGCATTCGCGACACATTGATATAAAAGAATTTGATTCTGAATGGCAGGATCCCTTCGGCGGCGGGGTTGCAGGTGCCTACCCTCGGGCAGCTCGTTTAGCAGCAGCGGCAGGCGAAGCATTTCTATCGGTTGCGTCACTCATTGTTCAGAAAGAAAGCGTGAATACTTGAGACGCGTGGCTCGCGGGGAGCGCTCTCTCTAGCGCCTAATAAATCCGCAGCAGTGGGAGGCTGCTTTGTCCAGCACCGAGCCGGATACCCAACTCCGGCTGGTAAACTGGGCGGAGGACGTCGCGACTGGGCATGGGCCTGGACGCCACAACCGGCAGCCCGAAGGCCGCCCACAACGTGCTTTTTAACGCGACAGCGTTAAGGAGCTCGTGTCGCAGAAAAGCCGGTGTCGTCGGCGTCGGTGGTGTTGGCCGTGAGCGATAAATCCCGGCAGGCACTTTTAATTTTTTTACTTTTGGCCTTCTCAACGATGAAAGTTTTTCACCACCACCACCACTCTCTAGCGGCGGCTCAGAGGAAATAACGCATGCGCAGTGGGCCCGAAGCCCACGCCCGCGCTCTGTTTCCATACGTGGTATCGGTGGGCGCGCTCGCCGCATGTCGGGTCGCCGCCGTGAAGCGCGTCGCTCCCCTTTCCTCATCACTCTTTCCACGTTCCCTCCTCCGCTTTGCTCCTCACGCTTCCACTGTACCCATGGCCTCCGAGATCAACCGCGGCGCGCGCGGGGGTAAATCTCGGAGGCCATGCTGTACCCATAGAGCTTCTCACTATACCACCTAGAGGGAAATCTGGCGCCACCGTCTATGGGAGTTTCTTAAGGGGCGCTGTGCCGTCATGGGAATGACCACCGTTTATAAACGGTGGGAATGACGGCATGTGTGTCTGCGAGGCTTGTGTTCACTGGTGTTGTAAGAGGCTTCGTCTAAGACGTGGATATGGCTGCACAAATAACGCGCCCGTAAAGTAAAATATTCATAAAATGTTTCCATTCACGCAAATTGCATCTTTACTCACCTACAATGCATGACGAAGGAAAGAAAAGCAAGAACAGACGACAAACTGTTTCAAAGCGAGCGCGAATCCTGTCGTCTGCCCTCCAACTTTAGCGGCCCGCTGATACTTTTTTACGTATCATATAATTGTACATGCAATAACAAGTTCTCATAGTTAAACAAAACATGTTTATGTGTTACAATAAAGCGAAAACAGCTTTTTACGTGTTGTTTTAGTAGAAAATGGATCGTTGTGACAGACAGAACGGTGCTTGCCTGGCTCTCCGAGAAGTATGCCAATCCGAAGTCACAATATACCGGCATTCCCATGCATACCACAGCGCAGCAGCGCCAGATTTCCCTCCAGGTAATATAGTGAGAAACTGACTGTACCCTCTTCCTCCGCTTTTCTCCTCGCGCTCTCGCCGTCTTTCATCCCCGGCTGCGCTCCGAGTTCGCTCTTTCATCCTTCGCTACATTCGTTCGCTCGGTTATGCCGAGGGACGACGCCGACGCTCAACTCAGGAACGGGCGCCTAAGAGCGGCGCTCTAAAACAAAATAAAAAATCACCAAACACGCAGTCCCATCTATGGATCTCCCATCTCGCCACGCGTCTTCGCTCCCATCTTGCACGCACGAAGAGTCTAGGATTATTTCAGAGTATTTGTGCGCTGTGGCGTAGTGCAGTTCGGCTAGGGACAAGCGGAGCGAAGGGCGTCCTCCTTCGTGGTACTGTAGTACAGCACAATGCGTTGGCGGGCTAGTTGGTGCGGATCCATAAATACTTTGTTTAGCGCAATACAACGGACAGTTGTATTGTATGTCCGTTGTATTGCGCTAAACAAAGTACTGTAGTACCTAGGGAAAAATAGATTCCGAGAAGGAAAAGTACACAGATTTACCACTCACAACTTCATTGCGCATGCGCATTCACGCATGCGGACGAGGCTCTGGCAAATACGAAAAGGTGTTCAGTTCATTATCCCGTTGCGCTGAGTTTTACACTGGCTAAAAAAAATAACGAAGAAGGGAACAAGGACGCGCACGGACGAAGCGCAAACTACTTTGCACATGAACGTTTTCTCTAGCCAAAACAACAACAACAACAACAATGCATTAGTAACTTGAGCTTCGTCCATCTGCGTCCTTGTTCCCTTCTTTGTTTTTCTTCAGCCATGCAGCGTAAAACTCGGCGCAATGTGAACACGAACGTGCACCAACTATAGCCCCTTTCACTGCTTTACGTCAGGTCTTCAGTCCTACGACCCTAGTGTGTGGTGATCAACCCCGCGTGCGCCAGCCAATCAGGTGTCTCTCTGTCCTCCTCCTCCTCCACACTTGCGCTTACTTTGCATGCTACTTGCTTACTCTGTATTTCGTCATGTTTAAGTTTGGAAAAAAAAAGGCAACAGCTAGACAATGCAAAATGTCAAACTTGCTTTTGGTTTAACAATATAAAACTCTATTTAACTTTTTAAGTTAGTACATCATTTACCTGCAGAGTGCATCACTGCTTTAGACTGATTATATTTAGCAGGAAGCTTCTCTGACCTGTTTGACAAGTTGACAAGTTGAGTTGTTTGACAAGTCTACCGTTTTAGAAATTAACGAAATGTAATCAAAATAGTTAAATGCGAGTAATTATTCATACTTCTTAGTTTGCCCGCATATGCGGGCAACGTATAGAAGTGCGCGGTTAGATTACAAGTAATTGAAATGCCTAAATGCAACCGGTAAAAACAGTGCCACTGGGAATTGCGTTGTGATTTCGCAAGGACACAGGTTTGCTGTCTTTTTCAAGCGAAGCTTGTACACGGTAGCTTGCGTCGGCGATGTAACGCTAAAAAAACCAGCTGCTCTCAGAGCTGCATACGTGCACGGATTGCTATATATATATTTGTGTATGTATAGTCGTGCGTCTAGGTTACGTGGGAGGAACGAGTATCGAAGCTGCGGTGGGTCGGCCGCGCGTCTTGCGTTTCGGCCGAAGAACAGGCGGCGTTTGATGAACACCGCAGGGAACTCGCTCGAGAAAGGGCTCGTCGTCGACGTTTCGGCCGAAGAACAGGCGGCGTTTGATGAACACCGCAGGGAACTCGCTCGAGAAAGGGCTCGTCGTCGACGTGCCGGCCTCGCCGCGGGGAAGCGCGACCCCATACAATCATACGGCGGACGTGTATAGCCTTTAGTGAGTAACATTTGCTAATGACATGTGTAACATACGCAGGACGCGACCTCTACCTGTATACCATAGCGAACACAAAGTCATCATGTTCGCTTGCAGTGTGAATAGCGTGTAATAAAAAACAAAGAATGGAAACCAAGAGAAGTTATTAGTGTTGTGTTGTGATGCTTCTATACTTACACTAACAAAAGTCGCACAGTTGATCACACCGCGTAGTAATAAATAAATAAGGTTACACTAAAATTATGCGCATTAAAACACGAGCATTAAACGAGTCAACACATGCTACGCTTGCAGCCCTCTTCGCAGTAGGGGAAGGACGGTCAGTTTATTTACAAGCGTACTGACAGCGTTAAAACAAATAAAAACGCTATCGATAACCAACACACCGCTGGCTCTGCATCGCTTATATCTAAAGCCCTGGAAGTGAAACCAGGCTAATTTTATCGATAGATTTGTGCACGCCAGATGTAAAACGCCGACGAATGATCGAACCAAAAATACTTTATTGATGGTTGCTTGTTCAAACAGGCTCCACTTTCACAATGATGTCAATCCACCTTTCGACATCCTTTGATATGCGTCCTTCACTTAACATGCAATCAGTAGTGCTGAGGTTGATGGTGCTGCCTAATCCGGACCGTTTCAGTACTTCCTCGGCCCTTCGTTCTATTTCGCTCGGAATCTCGTAAACTGGCTTATGATACATAAGCGAGACGGCGTCACCACGGACTGTAAAAGACCAAGTTGTCAAAACGAGAACATCAGGATTCGTTAGCAGGCAAATCAGGTTTCATTGGTTACTTATTGCTTATTGCTGTTAACATAGGTCCATTATCCTTTACACTTACTAAGTACCCTTGTGTATTCTTACGTAAATACCTGTACTACAATGTATACAGACCCTTCTAACCCGCACCTGTAAAAATCCCCGGATAAGATTGACAGCATCACAAAAAAAAAAAATCTGTTGCATAGTGTACATAAAAATATGCGTTAGGGCCTTTCTTTTCATAAGGCGCTACGCTGGTAGTGGTTTTGTGCGTGTGATGACTCGTGTGCGCAGGGAGAATGATTTCTTGGTCATTTGACGCGCGCGTTTGATTTTATTTACTTTTTATTTTTTATTTTTTTTTTGCTTGATTCGTTCGTCAACGTTCTAGGGGAGCTTCCCAACTTAGCTTCTCGCTCGGTGGGAAAGCCATTCTTTCTTTATTTTCCATCTAAATATGTGTAAGCATTAAAAACAGTTTTACAGTCAGCATTTGTAATTACGTAACGCTCTCTAATCTAGCAATGTAGCAACGGCTATGTGTTTTGTATTTTATCACATTGCTGCAGCGTACAGTCCGTTCTCCTCCTTGCAGTATCTGCAAGTTACTCGGTTATTAGAAGTTCGTCACTGCTAGCTGCATAGAAAAAAAAAAGAGAGCCGTATATGTGTTGAAAGTGGCTCGTGGTGCTGGGATCTATGCAGACGTCTCACGAGGACACCCCTCCGACACAGCACCATCTTAGTCATCTGCACCGTAGAATGCTGAAAGGACCCGCCGCGGTTGCTCAGTGGCTATGGTGTTGGGCTGCTGAGCACGAGGTCGCGGGATCGAATCCCGGCCACGGCGGCCGCATTTCGATGGGGACGAAATGCGAAAACACCCGTGTGCTTAGATTTAGGTGCACGTTAAAGAACCCCAGGTGGTCAAAATTTCCGGAGTCCTCCACTACGGCGTGCCTCATAATCAGAAAGTGGTTTTGGCACGTAAAACCCCAAATATTATTATTATGCTGAAAGGAGCGTCGTGGCTAATGCCGTCAGTCCGACGCCACGGAGTATATAGCAATATGGCGCCTTACGGTACCTTCTATATATATATATATATATATATATATATATATAAAACCGGCGACAAGTCTTGCAAGTGGAATTTTCACGTAGGTTGAATGTAATGTAATACCTTTCGTTGCTCAATAAGTTGAATAGCGCCGAGTACGCACTAAAATATGCCTGATGTCACAAGTATATAGTTGACGCGTGCTACCATTGCAGGGGGTCGTCGCCGCCAGTATTTTATTGCAGGATGTTTTCTGGATTCCAGAGCGCGTGCTCAATACTCAATTAGAAGTGCGAATGTAGAAAGACGGGGGCAGACAAGACCAGACGGAACGGCGACTTTCAATTATCAGTATAAACGCAAGAAGCCAACAAACAATCCCACGAAGGACAACGTAGGGGAAATTACTCGTACCTACGAAATGAATTAATGAAATCATCAACTAATGACAATGAAAGTGGATGATGAAACGACTTGCCGCAAATGGGGAACGATCACACGTCTTCGCATTGCGCATATGCTATACTCTAACCAATTGGGCTACCGCGGCTCTGTTTTTCCCACGCCTTAGAAGGACGTCTTGTTGGGCGATCTGGTCACAATTCATCTTGGGCACCAGGCGCGAACACACACAAGACACAAGGAAGGAGACGGGACAGAGCGCTCTGTTCCGTCTCCTTCCTTGTGTCTTGTGTGTGTTCGCGCCTAGTACCCAAGAGGAATTTTCCCACGCCTTTTATGGGGCATTTATGTTCGGCTACTAGAACTCACTCTGGGAGGGTTAGACAGCGCCACCGCTCACGGCTATGGCACTGGACGCAGAACCACGACAGCTGGATAAAAAAAAATATCTTTTTTTCTTTAATCCAGCGGCCGTGGTAGAACATTGTGTCTACCACAGGCGTTACGCATGTTAACATTTTGGCTGATGGCAACTGGTAAATAAACCCGCACATAACTGAAAGGCGTCAAAGCCGCCGTATTCGGGATCCTCGTTACATAGTGAACGAGAAGAAAGGAGACCGAGGGGAGCGATGTTCATTAGACTAGTCGTATGGTGGCGCTGGCTAACAGCCCCGGAGCCTGGTTCTAGAAGCCAAACATAAATACCCCTGAAAGTGCACGGGAAAACTGCGCCGCGGTAGCTTGGTTGGTAAGAGCATCGTACGCGTAATGCGAAGTCGTGGGTTAGTGTCCCACCTGCGGCCAGTTGTTTATCCATCCACCTTGATTTCCGTGAATTTATCATTTACTTAATTCAATTAGTAAGTACAAGTAATTTCCCCTGTGTTGTCACTTGTGTCTTTGTTTGCTTGTTATGATATATATATATATATATATATATATATATATATATATATATATATATATATATATATATATATATATATATATATATATATGAGCGCACTGTGCCAGCAAGTATAAGCTTAAATGTAGCTTCAAGCTGGCTTACAACGAGTTGCGAAATTGAATTTACAACTTTTCATGACGGAACACTTGCACAACAGAACACCTACGGTACTTACTGTTGGAGCACTTGTGTTCTACTACCCACGTCTTATAGTCTGTGTCCAGTATTTGATAAAAATGAGGATCCCTACCTGCAGAGATAGAGTCACGAGTTATGCCAGGAATAGCTCATTGCAAGCTCATCAATATGCCACGTGGGTGCAAATTGGCCATCGCAATACTCCTAAGTGCACGGTGTTATTTATGTCTGTGTATGAAATGTATTCCTTCGTGCAATTCCTTCGTTTTCTTTCTTCAAATTCATTACTTCATTTCTGAGGTAAACGCCTGATCTTATTCAAAGCTACCTCATCGATTCGCTCATGGATGGATGGAAACAACTTTGTTTTAGATCCAGAGAAGTTTAACGACCTGGGCTCAGGTCACCCATCAGGGGACTTCGAGGCCTCGCCTCGTCGTCGCCTCTCGGGCTCGCTGGACTGCCCACTGTTGTGTTTTGAGGTTGGAGCTGCGCGGAGCGGCGGCCCACTTCGACGCAAGAGCCTCCGCAGCTACTGTCATTTTAGCTGATATAACAGCTAGGGGCACTCCGACAACACGTGTGAGAGCGTCGCTCTAGTAGCCTGACATAACTTTCAAAGAGCACTCGGGTATTGCGCGTGGAAAATGTGCCGCAATCGCACCGGACTGGGAAGGTTTGTGTCCGCAGCTGTCGCCATATATACGACTGCCTGGCGACGTTTCAGTTTGGGGTGAGGTGGGGGCAATATCCGCCTGCCTTAGCTGGTAGTGCTTGGTGATGTCGTTGTACCTGACTAAGCGTTCTCCCGTGTTTCGAATCGGGAGTTCCGAACTCGAAGAGGGGGCCTTCGATTCTGCCAGGTGGGTCAGTTTTCGCGCAGAGTGGTGTGCCGCAATCGCACCGGATTGGGAAGGTTTGTGTCCGCAGCCGTCGCCATACGACTGCCTGGCGACGTTTCAGTTTGGGGTGAGGTGGGGGCAACATCCGCCTGCCTTAGCTGGTAGTGCTTGGTGATGTCGTTGTACCTGACTAAGCGTTCTCCCGTGTTTCGAATCGGGACTTCCGAACTCGAAGAGGGGGCCTTCGATTCTGCCAGGTGGGTCAGTTCTCGCGCAGAGTGGTGTGCTACCTCGATCAAGTTCGGGGGGCCCTCGTCGGTGGGATTGGCGACGTGCGCTGGGAGCCACATGATCGCAGTGCTATCGAAGTGCTGCCGACCAGCTTTCCTTGGGATCTGAAGGGTTTCGGAGGAAATGCGCTCCCACGCGCAGTTACGAACTGCAGATTGTGAGTCGCTAAGAACTATACGTCGCAGAGGGGGTCGGTAAGCGCAAGCGCAATCGCACCTTCTTCCGCTGTTTATGGGTATTCCGTGCCGACACTACATGTACGCGTAAGCCGGGAGTCGACGTGTACGACTACCGCCGTGAATCTGTGTTCTCGTGTGTATTGTGCCGCGTCTACGAAGCGCGTAGTCCTCTTCCCGCCAGAGGAGCGCAGCAGTGCCTTGGCACGGGCCTGGCGTCGGCCCCGATTAAATTCGGGGTGCATGTTTCGAGGGATAGGGGCAACAATCAGCGTGTCGCTGAGGTCGGGTGGAACGACCTGTTTCTGACCTTGTTGGACGTGGTAGTTGAAGCCGAGTTTCTGAAGGATGTACCGGCCCGTGGCTGTCAGAGACATGCGTTCGAGTTGAGAGGCTCTTTGCGCATCCACGATTTCCTCAAGCGTGTTGTATACCCCCATCTGTAGTAGACGAGCAGTGCTTGTGGGCTCCGGTAGGCCAAGGGCGATCTTGTAAGTTTTGCGTGTAAGGGTGTTGATTTTCTCCATTTCGGTGACATTCCAGTTGTGGAAGGCAGCCACATAAGTAATGTGACTGATTGCGATGGAGTGTATATAAGGCGCACGATGCTGTGCTCCGAATTCATGCCCGTGTGCTTGTTTGCAATGCGTTTGATCAGGCGCGGTTAAGAACGGCCCGCTGAAGCGCAAGTTTTGCCAGCCAGTTGCGACATCGGCGTCAACTTTTCGTGGAACGCCACCGCAACCCTCTAGCCTCACGGCGTCAACAATAGCCGCGACCTCGACTCTCCGTCGCGGGAGCCAAGATGAGGTCGACGAAGCAGGCTTTGTGCCTGAACCCGCCACCGCCGACATGGTCTGCTATGAACAAGGGAGTCCCCGGGGGAACGTAGTTCGAGGCCCCTTCCCACGCGCCGTTCAAGACGTAAGACAATGGGCAACCGGCCGCGCTGCGGGGGTCAGCTCGGGGAATAAAAGGCACCTCTCCTGATGTACGCCCCGAGTTCCACGAAGCCCGTCTGGCCTCGGTTGCGGACCGTGAACCTCGCGCATGGAAGTGCGTGTGTGAGTGTGTGTGTCCCGCCCGCTGAGAGGCGACTAGTTTACGATGACTGGTCGAACGCTTCCCTCACCTTGGGATCGAGGGAGGACCGAGTGTTTATAAACCGCTGTTGTGCGGCTGCTCAGTGTACTTTCTCTCGCAGTCATGATAGACTGATGAACTGCAACGTCCTTGTGTAGATAGTGTAAATAAACCCACATTCCTCGTTCTCGATGAGAAGCGGTCCTTCCCTTCAACAACGTCCTCAGCGTGGATAAGTTGGACGACGGCATGGGCCAGCTACCTTCTAATTCATGCCGGACTCCAATCTTGACAACTGGTTACGAATGGTGGGATTGAGCCCCCAATCCTTACAGCGGGTAGCCGCTGCAACCTTGCTTTCCATCTTGCGGATAGCTTCTATATATGTTTGACCCGCTGCCGAGGATGCGTGTCTTCGGCGCTCGGGAAATACAGGAGCCGTCTTGCGTATACGGGATTATTTCGTCACATTGGCGCGATTCGCCTGTATAGGCTTGGGCCGGCGGCGCGGGCGGAAGAGGAGCGGCTCCGATTTGAGTGGAGATAGTCGGAGACCTGTGTCTTGGAGGTAGGTTGCCACTGCGGAGACCGCTGCTTGTAAGGTGCATACTATCTGACCGTCACTGCCCTTGTCGACTCACAGGGTGATGTCATCTGCATACAAGGCTTGATGGAGGTCATCAACCTCGTCGAGATAGGCCGGGAGACCCAGCATCCCGAGGCCGGTTGAAAAAGAGTGGGGATATGACCGACCCTTGAGGAGTGCCGGTGCTTCCCGGTGCATGTTCGTCGGATGTCATGCTGTCGACCGCGAGGGTGACTGCGCGGCTCATTAGTCTTTCACAACAGCGCGGGCGTTGACCCGCACATAAAACAGTTAAAAGCAGCCTATAAAAACTTTTTTAAATGATTATTTTAATTGATTCTGCAGAATGTCCGTATACAGCCGTCTGATTTTAAACCTGACACTTCTTCATTGATATTTGTGCTGAAGGTTTCGGAAAAGAAGACATTCGGAAATCTATCGCCGACCAACTAAGCTGATGGAACTTAAAGGGCAAAATGAAACGCCAAGTACACCAAAACTGAGAACTTGTGTATCATTGAGAATTGTATCAATTCTATCATTGAGTGAGAATTGGATCAACAAAGTTTTGATGTGTTGTGGTCCGCGTTTTCAGACAAAATGGGCGGGTGCAAAAATGCGGGCTCACCGTGCTTAAATCGAATTGTGTCTCCGTCGATTACTCCACCTTTGTAGACTTTGGAGATGTTCCACGTCTGCCCAGAAACTCTGCGAAGCAATAATGAGACGTGATCGTCGGTTAGTATCATCACATGCCACGTGGAATAAAAAAAAAAGAAAAAAAGGAAGAGACAAAACACAAACGAAGGAAAATGCTTCGTTTTGCCTCAGCCGGGCTCACCGTGTTCGAAAAAAACGCATACGTGAGTACTCACACATTCACACTATACTCACACTATAGCTACTCACGAACGTAATGTATACACTACGTTCGACACGTGGCTATAATTTAGGCTTCTGCAGTCGCTTACTGTAGTGCTAATTACTTTCTACGAAGCCTAGTTCGAAAGAAAATCGAACCTTAGTTAACCAGCTTAAGAAGTCGAATCGAGGGGATATAAGTCAGGTTCTGTTGCTCATGCTCTTAAATAACGCCGTCTGTAACCGCCTCCACCCGAGGGTTTGGTCCTCCTAAGTTTGCCCGCGCCCAGAAAGATTACTCGCCTCAAAGTTATTTTATCAGCTCCGTGACGTTTATATTTGGCTCACTCCTGGCATCGTGATCTCCCACGAGATTTACCAAGGCATTCAGGTTTTCTCCTAAAGTCAGTGGTATAAAAGGATACACGCCCATGCAGTACGATTTGAACGAAAAAGAAAAAAAAAACATCCTTGTTCATCCCTGATAGCGACGGCTTGCATCTACAAAGTCTGCGGTCAGATCGCGTGCAGTTTTCGGTTAATTATACGTCACACTGCCATCTCCTATGCGCCGGATTAGTTCACCAAAATTGTAGATCAACGGATAATGAAATGAGACGGTGCTGGGTTCGACGACCGGCGCGCATCATAACCAACGTCAGCCTGTTTTCATGTTCACCGCGGTACTTCCTATACCCAGACATTTCCCGTAACCCTGTCTTGGGTCAGCCGACTTCGTTTCGTGCTTGCGAATTCTCTCACCTTATCGCACTGCTTCGTTCTCTGCCGTCCTCGACAACATTCCCCTCCGCTTTAGGCGGTGTGATAATACGAGAAAAATTCGCGCGCATAAACAACGGGTAGTTGCTCCTATGCTAGCTGCAGTCGCCCCAACTCTTGATCACAATCTCGATTATAGTCTGATCACAGTCCCGTACACCTCCTATTCCAAGGGAAATAAAGTTGATTGATTGATTGATTGATTGATTGATTGATTGATTGATTGATTGATTGATTGATTGATTGATTCGGTAATCAGCTTCACGCGTCTGCTGTCTAACCGGTCTTCCGGAATCTACTGACCCTTCGTCACAGCCGGGACGTACGTTTATGCGCGAAGCCTTCTCTCTAAGGTTAACGCATACGTTTCCTACTCGACGCCGCAGATTGGTCGACGCTGGTACTCGGTTTCGTGACGGTTGCTCCACTTCAGGGTTTTCCGCGTTCGTTTCGACCGCAAATTGTTGCCGGGTCTTTCACGAAAGGACGTTAAAGAGAGAAAGAAAAAGTATCTGAGCCGTATTAGTGAAAATTTGAGTGCACAAAATGCCACTCTTACGAGGATGGGACGATTGGTGAGCTACAGAAGTGACGTCATGACGTCAGACGCCGTGACATCATGTATGTGACGACGTCTGCTTGACTAGTAAATATGTATACGTAAAAAATTAACTATACATTGTGTTCTTCCCGAGCCTATAGGTGTGAACTTGGCATGTTTCAAAAGCTTTTGCTGAACCTCGTTGGCCCCAACACGAGAAAATATTTTGAAATCCATGACGTCACAGTAGCATACCGATGCTACAGTTCGTGCGCGAAATTAAAAGCTTGGCGTTCTTTTCTTTTGTTTCCCGCTGAAAATCGCACTATGTATTATCGCGAAGTTTGCGGAAATAGGGTCTTATTTGAAGTCAATTATTCTTCCTTTTAAACGATTGTCGGTCTTTAGTGCCCCTTTTTGACTAGTTTGCTCGAGTGCATGTCCTAGCTGCGTTACCAACTTACATCAAGCGGGAAAATGAAGTTGAGGCAGCACGTAGCCGAAGACGCGTGTGAAAACTCAGTGCTTACCCTCCTATGGCTCTCAAGTCTACTTCGCCTTTGTCGGGGCGATAACGTCGTGCGATACATTGCGTGACCGTATGAGCTTTGTCAACTTTCAACTGAACCCAAAGCGTTCTGTCGAACTGTAAAAAATAAAAACACGGGTAAACGAGAGCGCGATGAAGTCAAAGGCGTCACGCCAATACTATCGAGCAAAACACATGTCCCGTGATCTGCACCTCGTATAGAGTGTGAAATTCCAGCGACATTTGCGTGTGCCTGTTTTAAAGCGATGTTTGAATGAGCACCCCACGTGGGGCCCTGGAGTTGTGACCCGTGAGTTAACATTCATCATCATCATCATCATCATCATCATCATCATCATCATGGTTACGCGCACTGCAGGGCAAAGTCCTCTCCCATACTTCTCCAACAACCCCGGTCATGTACTAATTGTGGCCATGTCTTCACATTAGAGAGTTTTAGATTAGGGGACGCAAGCCGCTTGCGTATACGCAAGAACTAGGGGCCACAGTACTGCACATGCGCAGAGCCCCTACCTTTCGGTGTGCGCATGCGCAGTACCGTGGCCCCTAATAGTTGTGTACGCAAGGCGCTTGCGTCCCCTAACCTAACCTCTCCATTAACAGGAAGGTTGACGTCGCGAGCTGTACGTAATAAGCGAAAACCGAGGAGTCGTTTCGTTTGATATCCACTGAACCTATTTATATTCAGCTTGTTGCCAAAAAAAGAAAACGACTACCGGCAGAAGATACGTTATCTAGGCTACATATATTTCTGGACAAAATTGCAGAAATATGATTAGTGCCTCGGGCGGGCCAGTCGCGCGGCAATCTTGCGTGTATTCGCAGGCTTCTTTCACGCACGGAAAAAAGCACTTTCATGCAGCACGTATCGAGCACCAGAAACCTTTATCGGGAGTTTTTCATGTTGCTCTACAATTTTCTCGTTGACAGTTTTTGTATAATTATAATATTTGAGAAGTTAATCAATTGATTATGACTGAATATGCTGTTAGGTGGTATGCAAAAAGATAATCAGATATATCCAAGCGACGGCAACCGCCATTACCTCGGTTCTGTCCAGTTACGTGGCATTTGCATATTTTTAAATCTTGGTGCATGATAGTTGTGACACACACTCTCTCTCTCTACACACACTCACACACACATGCATACATTATCGCGCGGGCATTCGAAAAGTAAGGAGAATGAGCGTCGCGTAATTGGCAACGTTTGGGGGCTTATAAATATGAAATGGTAGAAGAGCTGCGAGGAATTCCAGACATTACCTTGTTCCAGTCAACATCTATCGAGCCTTTCAGGCTTCTGCACCTCAAGCATTCCGACGAGGGCACCCACGCAAGCAGGAACAGTAGCAGCACCGGCGTCGCAACTCGCATAATTAGGGCTGTCCGCACGACCCTTCCCCCTGTGCGTCGTGCTGCAGACAGTAAACGCAGGAGCGCCAGCGCAAAAATAAATAAATAAATATGTTGGCTGCGATAGAAAAGAGCACAGAAGAACGATCGACAGAGTAAAACACATCGGCGTCATGCAGTTGTGACTCCCGTGCTCTATATGAGTTGTCGTAGGAGTCTACGTAATGGCCGTCACGTGACGACTCACTTTGGACTCGGAACAACGGGTCAACGGCCAACACGAGTTTCGGTGAGTACTCCTGCGTAAAAGTTTTCGCGAGGCTAAGTCCGAGCGAGCCCGCCTGAGTGCAAGACTCAGTCTGGGCACCGGTGAGTTCGGCTGCGTGGAATTTTGGTGCGTCTGAGCTCGAGTGAGCCCCATAGCTAAAAGTACGTTTTGTGAGTGAGTCCGAGTGAGTTCTGTTTATCTTACCGACCTACGGTCACGGATGTTGATCGAGTGTTTTCTTGAGGCGTCTAAATTAGGTATTTTCAGGAAGAGGGGAGCGCCTCCTTAATTACTGTTCCTTGAAGTAACACTAAAGTGACTTTTGACGTCGTTTTTCGTTAGCACAAGGTGGCGTTTAAGTTTACTATGACGTTGAAGCTTTTATTACATTTCGGTCACTCGTCGAAAAAATTCAGAACTAACCGCGCCTCCATACGGGCATGCCGTGACTGAAATACGCATCTAGCATGGCTTCCAAGATCCCTCACGCTCTTCTACAACTGAACCACTCCGAATCTCGGAAGGTGTATATCTATGTGCTAGATCCCATGTAACTGCTCCACCAACTTGCAAAAAAAAAAAAAAGGGGAACTGACCTTACAGAGCCTTGTTAGACTTCCTGTACGATGCCGAGTTGCATTTGCATTCATGATTTTTTTTAAGCCGTAAAGCAGCCCTCATCAAAATGTAAAGGAAAAAAAATATTTAAGAAAATACAGGAAACGGGCTCTGCCTTGCATTCCTGCACGAGGGCGTACGGCTGAAAGGAATTTAATCTGGTAAAACCCCGGATTTCCTCGATGTGCAGCCCAGTAATTGTTACCATTTTTTAACAGACAGGAACTGCACGCAATTAGTTCCACCTCGACCTGACGTTCCGTCAGTCGTGCAGACCTGGGATACAATTCCTGTCGACGATCGTTTGATCGGACACCCGTACACTCTCACACCATTATTGCTGATGCGAAACTACGGAAGGCACCAGCGTCACAGCCGTCTTCCAGGCTGTGAAACAACCCGCTCAGAAATCGTCCTGGTCGGTGGCGAACAGCTTCGAGGGGGCCAATAAGGGATGGGAAATGTTGCGAAAGAAAAGAAAGATGTCGATCCCAGTGAACTATAGGAATAAACATGATGACAATCATTATTGCAGGAAGTTGGCAAAAGAGATAAAGAATTGATTACAGGAAAGACCGACAGGTCGGCCTGAGCTATAGTATGCTCTGGCCTGCTACTCGGAACAGGAAAAGAAAGGAAAGGGGAACAAAACAATAAAGAGCGGTAAAATATGATGATGAGGGCAGGAAGAAGGGATTCACGTATATTATAACCACGTAACGTTGTGGTTTCCTTAAGATCTTGATCTTAAGGAAAGATCCGACATGTTATCAGGCTTGCGACGCAACTGGCGAAGCGAGCGGAGGCGAGCGCAACGACGAGGAACGCGGTGTGACGTCATGTGCCTCCTCGGAGCACGGCCACGGCGAAATCGAAAGTTCGCGGCCAGTAAAGCTTTCGCTTTAAAAATGTGCGTAGTGTCGAGTGATCTTAAGTTCTAGTCCGGTGCTCTTCGGAAAGTCCAGAACGGCCCTTGTAGCTGTTGTTGTTACGGTACGGCCACACGTTGCGGACGAAAACACACTTTCAGGCAATCTTGCCTGCCAACGCCTGCAAGCGCAGAAGCCAGCGCCTTCAGCTGTGACGCGGAGAGAGGGCATTCGCGAAACATTTGCTGTCAAGTTTCCAGCACTTGGCAGCATTGGCAGGTCGGGCTGTCTGCACGCCCAATGAAAAAAAATTGGCAGTGGCTTAGCTCGGCTATGCCAGGATATACGTAGCGAAAGCTAAGACATAGCATGGTTAGCCTTGGTTAATCTTGATTGCAAGTCCGGGTTAGTCTGGTTGTCTAGCTATGTTGCGGCGTTTAGCCAGTCGTTCGGTGCGCTGTTCGTCTGTTTTCTGGGCGATTCGTTTCCTCTTCATCTCGTTCCGATGTCGATTCCAGGCCTCCTCCTGCTTATCAGAATTGTCGCCGTCCATACTTCCGCCTCAACTGTGGTTGCGGCGCACGCGAGCTCTCCTTTTCAATCCTCCGGCGTTATCAGGCATGCGACGCAGCTGGCGAAGCGAGCGGAGGCGAACGCAACGACGAGGAACGCGGTGTGACGTCATGTGCCTCCTCGGAGCACGGCCACGGCGAAATCGCAAGTTCGCGGCCAGTAAAGCTTTCGCTTTAAAAATGTGCGTGGTGTCCAGTGAGCGTGGCGCCCAGGCGAAAGCGGTCAAGCATACTTGCTTGGCTTCGCTTGGCTTTAGCCGGGAGGCGCAACGTCCTACCAGAGTCTATTTTTCTGCAGACGCCTGTACCGATGGCCTGAGTGAGCCCAGTGATCTGCTGCGCAATCTCGCGTGAGCGCGTTCAACAAAGAGTTTACGTCACTTTGCGAGTATGGTACTACGTCTTCGTCGACGGCTTTAGAAACTGCAGTTCTTGCTTCCGCATCAGCCAGCCTGTCGCCGGCCAAGCCACAGGGACCAGGTACCCACTGGAAGGTAACTGAGTGAACCCTTCCTCTGCGCAAAATGAAATACCTGTGCGGTGTCTAATGCTAAGACACAATACTGACCTGTTCTCGAGAAAGTATAAACGGCTTGAGGGACTGATTTTGCGTCCGAATGCATAGTACAAGCACGTGGTGAAGGAGACAAAATGGTCAGCTTGCCGTGTTGCAAGAAGTTTTGTAGCTGTCGATGACGACTTGCGATCCCATTTGTATCGGTGGGAAAGTGCTGTGCTGAGGGATCACAAAGGCCATGGCCGAGGCGCATAAAGTCACCGATCCCTTAGCGTACGTGTGCACAGAGCCATCGCATAGCCCAGCCAAGTGGGCCAAGGTGAGCTATTTAAGGCCAGTGGAAGGGATACGTGGCTTCTTCGAAATCCCAGGTATGTGAAGGCGCACCATTGGCCTATGTGGTGTCCACGGTGGCACTTCACAGGTGGTAGATGCGAAGCCTGAGGGACTGACATGCCGGTGAGTTGTGAGGCATGTTGAGGAGCTGCAGCTTGGGTGGTTTCCTCGAAGAGAAGACAGAGGAAGGTGTGTGCATGCCAGGCAGTTGAATCTGCCCTTAGCCCCTTCATCTCAGACAATCTATGTTCAAGTAAACAATGGAAATAAAGAAAGAAATAGATGTCCGGTCAGCAGTTGGAGGTGAACTCGAAGTGCCTCGAAAGACATCCGTAGACTTCAATTTGATAGGTCCGTCAATCCTCTACGGGCACCCCCCGGGCGCTGGCCAGATGGCACTGCGGTTGTTTCAGCTTCCTACAAGTTCAGCCGACGCCAGCCGTTTGGGCTACGAAAGGAACAAGATAACGACAACAGGGGCTCGAACTCTTGCTATAACCCGACAACGGAAGCACCACTGCCCGATCCACGTCAGCGTTAGAACGCACATACAGCCCCGGCGGGGCTGAAACGCGCGTCTGACCATGATACGGCCATGATACGGCATGCATCGAGATAAACGCTGGATAAGAGTCGTCGTGAATGCGCAACGTATCCCACAAGATGTGCTTCCCCCCGATCACTAGGACGTGTTATCTGGCGCTGCTTTCGGTACGGAAGGCTTACCTATAATACCGGAAATTGATGTACATACACTGCGGCATACCTATACGCATGTTCGCAGTGCTTGGGCCTGAAGGGTCTCCAACGTTCTAGGACAAGTTGAATGCATATTAGAAAGCTCAGGCGTGATGTAGCGTGTGTATAGTCCACAAACAACGCCTGGTATAACTGCAGAAGGCTGTTCAGAGGTGCCCCATCTCAGTCCAGCTGTACAACACGAAGAACGCGTGTACAAAACCGGATAGCTTGGGTCCTTAGCGCATCGACATGCTTCGACCAAGACAGGCGGCGGTTAATGGCGGCACCTAAATATCTACAGAGCGCGACAGCAGGGATCACTGATCCGTCAGCGAATATCGAATACCACGTCATCCATTTACCCGTGAATGCCATTGCAGCACATTTTTTTTTGTGTGTGGAAAGCTGCAGGCCTTGACAGAGCAAGTACTTCGATACCACGCTTGTGGTCCGTTAATTGTAGTCTTGCACAGATCTGCGGACGCTTTAGTCCAGATGCCCATATGCATGTGTCGTCCACGTGATGCTGACCTATATATTTCGTATAGCTGTGTCATAATTTGCTATCGCAATCGATGCTTCCCCTTTCGGGCGAAACTGTGACTTTTCCCCCTGATGAAAACGAAGCCTCCGATATAGTATGCACCGCGTGGACTGGAGGTGATCACGTACTGGCATACGGCATCGGCAACTTGAAATCGGGAAGATATTTATCGCCAGTTAGCGTACACCATCTCGTAGTCGCTGTAATGAGCAGCGGGTCATGCACAGGGCACCAGAATCACCCCTAATATGGGCACTCTGTCCACCACAAATACGTATACTTATGAATCATTTAACTAACAGAAGAATTATCCTAGATATTAATCGCATTCTACAAGATAGTAACTGGGCGTGGATCCTGCAGCTGTGTCTTTTTATAAATCTTCGTGTGAATCGAACAATGAGAGAACATAATGAATCGTCATGTACACAACCCTACAAGTCAGGACTAAAAACCGGTATTATATGGTTAAGATTTCAAAAGTAAAAGAAAAAAAAACTCGGTATATTGTGTGGCGAATGCGGCTCTGGCAAAAATTCTGGGGCGAACTTTACTGTTTCAGTTAATCTTCTAAATCTATAGCATATCTTTCCGATATGCTTACTCCCAATGATGCAGTCTAGATGGCAGCGATACGTGCTATTGCACTTGTTAAAATTGATAATGCTTATGTTCTACTTCACTGTTATTGGCCATTTCTTGTAAATGAAAACACAGCGCCCGTAATAGACTGCAGAATTTAATCACATTGATCCAGATGCGCGTATTTGATGTTACTGTCTCGCAATCGCTCGCATTTGCCGGAAACTTTTGATAGCCGGTATTTAGTTTAGATTGCAGACATACTGTGAATTTATTAACCATTGATTCGAATGGCTAACAAGGACAAGTGGTTATTAAAAAAAAGACAATTAGAGCTATCTCTAAACAGAGCACTTACCTGAATTATCGCCGAGTTGGAATATCGGCTGGAAAGTTTGAAAACGGTCGTTATATAATAGGCAAGAAAAAAAAGAAGAAAACTAGGGTGCTTTGCTTTCTCATTATTTCCAACGCTTTGTTGTCGGGCTTATAGGAGCCCACGATGGACAGTAAACGGCTTATGCACCGTCCCTCAGTAATTTCTTTTTATGAGCCGCGAAATTTGCCCGTAGGTCGAAATATTCAGGTCGTTTCCACACAATGGCTTTTCAAGCTTCGTTTCACGTAGTTAGTGTGAAATCCAGGACGGCGAATGAAAGTGGAAAATAAAGTACGGCAGGGAAGGAATGAATGTGAAAAAAGATAAATAAAAGAAGGTGAGAAAAAGGACACGCTGTCAACGCCCCAAATTTTTTGCGGCAATCATCACTGACATCTTCATCTTCGGGGACACGTTGTCTATTGTTCATTGTTTCACTACAACAGGAGGCACGTTGGTTTCGGGATCTCGATCCTTTCAAAATGTCAGATTCCAAATTTTCGCAGCCTTCTTTGGCGTCACAGTGCAAATAGCGAATCACCTAACTGTCCAAACCTACAGTAATGACTCGAAAAAGTGTGCGAAACAAGTCTAAATTGTGGGATTGACGTCACCAGCATTCACAGTGAGCTACGAGTGACGTTGAAATGGAGCACCCCTAGCAAAACAGTTCGTTTTTTTAATTAGTCAGCTTACGTTTACTTCAATTCATGCTGCCGCTACGGCTACGAGTCTTTCACTTCGTGTAATACTCTAACAGGTTGCTATTGCATTCACTGCCTCGCCTTTATGGCAAAACTGGGATATTAAAAAAAAAGAACGCAGCGACAAAACGTCAGGTTCTTCAGTTTCAGCGACTGTACACAAGTCACTAAAGCCCCAACAAGAGCAGTTGAAGCGAATGAGCAGGGAATGAAACTGATAATCCCAGTGAACACACCGCTTAAAAACACGCACTCCCACAAATCTGAGCGTAATCGGTACACGTCGGTAAAAGCACTGCCAAGCACAGTTCAGTCGGTTCTTAACATGAGAACAATATGAATGGTGACACCATAGAACAAGCAAAGGTGTAAAAAAATAAATAAACAACTCGTGTGGCAGAAGTGTTCTGCACAGTCCTCGGGAAGTCCTCGGGTTTCTGGATGTATACAGACGTGCTTTCCAGAAAACGCACACACAAAACTGGCTCTTTTGTACAGTCAAGACAGAGGTTCACTGGGAAACGGAGACGAAGTCCACAGTTGTAGAACAAGGACAAGGGGTGTCGCTGTGGAGCCAGTGTTTCGACGAAGGGGCTTGCCTTCGTGGGGGAAACAGCTGGTTTCCTTTGCAGCACGAATACAGGTTACTGTCATCATCTCCAATGCGGGACGAGAATTAGCGCATGCACAAACAAGGGTGAGGGAACTCGGAATCCTTAAAAAACAGGATACGCAATTTTTCGTAGTGATAATGAGGGGAACACAGACAGCTGGGGGACGGGATGGAATCGTGCTGCCTGTTCTTCCAAGTGGAACAATCGTATGGCCATACTATATTCGACCGCATCTTTTTAATGCTCGTTCTTATTTAAATAGCATTCTTGGCATACTCTCAACCAGCGCAGATTCTTCTCGGCTATTTAACCTAAAAAAAAAAAGATAGGGCGATCCAAAAGTTAGTGGAGTCTAAAAATATGTTCCATTTGATCCCACGGGTACGTGCCTCTGAGTATGTTCTGATATAGTTTTTTTTCAGAAGGCTGCCTTTAGGCATAAATGAACATTCTTGGCAATAAGTTGGTCCACTGGACATGTGCCTTTCAGTACACGTGTCATACATGACGTGTTTCGGTTATTCGCACACTTCGATAGTCGTCGTGGATAAGCCTATTCGATATTTATTTATTCTACTATATGATGACTAGCACAGTTCGCGAAGAACCGAGGGGACGTATAAGTGACCACAGATATCGCTTCGAAACTAAAAACCAATGGCATCAAAATGCAAGGAGCACCTCATCACAAGGAAGGAGTAAAGGGAGAACCGGATGAGAGGGGTGGGTTAGAATAGAACAATTGGCGACAGTACGATGTGAAGAAAGAGTCGGCCTCAAACTGTCAGTTGTGACGAATAATCACATCTCTTACTTGACGGTCGCAGAATTGGTGCTGGCGCCTGAATGCCGCCGTAGCCCCTTCATCTGTGCGCCTACAATGGCGGGCCTGTATTCAGGATGCCTCCTATACGTTCCTGCGATCATACAAGAATGAAGCTTTTAGAGAGGAAGGTTTAAGAGATCACAGACCATTGTGATTCAGCAGTCGTCTATAACGAGTAGTTAGTGCAAAACAAAAACATAAGAATGGTAGTACACTTGGAGACCGAGCGAAATAGACTTATGTTTTGTTAACACGCCATTCAATAGGTAGTGTGGGCTTGGTACAGTCCCCACTGGGACGTGGCGTTTCCTACGGTAAGTCACGAAATATTATGGTTACTTCACTTGGGGTTGTGGTGTACTGCACAAGTCTTCAAAAAAAAAGTTATCGCGTTACAATTCCCAAGCAAAATAAGAGCTGTAAATAGTGTATGAACTAGATTTAGAGATACTGCTGCGTCTGCAGCAGACACCCGTCATCGACTTTGTAGCTTGCCCTGGGACAAAGACAGTCGAAGAAAGGGTAGTGAGAGAAGTTAAGAACTGACCAACCTAATGACCATGAAAGATGGGCCACGGACAACGCGTTCTATAAGTGACTTTTTTGTCTTCATGAAACTGGCTTGCATGCTTACATGTAGTTTCATTCTAAGATTATGCCGCGTGTCTACACAAGCGAAAGAAAAAACACTTCAGCATAGTGTTATTGCATTTTGTTCACGCCCACTTGATACGGGGGAAACTGAAAGTGAATACACTTGTTTCTTACACTGTCAAGAAAACGCGAACACGAGTCTGTATTCATAAAACGTTTCAAACATTGGGTACAGCATGCACTGAGTGGTCTCGTGAATGAATACCTACGGGTAATTGTCCTCCCCTTTTTAATAGTGCATGGCGGATTTTCTGTGCACCATTTGAGCACAGTAGGTAAATAGAAGTTGTGCAAGGACCTCAGTGATGCCATGCTTCCATACCCATGTATCGCTTAACGCGCAGTGGAGGTCAGAGACAAAATGCACTGAAGAGAGTTAAAACAATGCCTAATAAATAACCGAATAAATCTTTCTTTATCTTCAAACTGCGTAGCAATGCTCTTTCAGAGCAAACCTGGCTGGAACAGAAACACTTGCTGGTACATTGGTCCCATGAATACTTACTTCGAACGAGACCGGCAACGATAGAATGTGATTTCCTTCACTGTTGGGATCCAATACTTTCATGGAACATCTTCGTGCGTACCATCAATAAACAGTTACCTTTAGAGCCACGGGGAATAAAGTACTTACAAGTTCACAACACAGGGAACGCAAATTATGACGTTGCCATTCTCCTAGGTCTCCAGTGTATATGGAAGACACGAATCCAGGTGAGGCATGCAAACGTCAACGTAGGTTCTGCGCTCGATGCTTTTATCGAGAGTGTCGCATATATAACAGAAACAGACCGGAAACAGTCTGAACCTACTGAGTGGATTGACGTAATTTACATGGTGATTGAATTTTAGAAAAAAATATTAAAATAATTTGTCTGTCTCATAGCGGTTGTCACGTGTTCTTTTTTCACCCATTTCTGCGAGCTCGTTGTAATGGGCCAAACGAAGGCAATAAAGATAATAATATTTGGGGTTTTACGTGCCAAAACCACTTTCTGATTATGAGGCACGCCGTAGTGGAGGACTCCGGAAATTTTGACCACCTGGGGTTCTTTAACGTGCACCTAAATCTAAGCACACGGGTGTTTTCGCATTTCGCCCCCATCGAAATGCGGCCGCCGTGGCCGGGATTCGATCCCGCGACCTCGTGCTCAGCATCCCAACACCATAGCCACTGAGCAACCACGGCGGGTAGGCAATAAAGAAAAGCAATACATAAATGCAAATGCGCGAAGCCGCCCCATGTATAAAAAAAGCTAATCAGTGACGCTACAGCGTCACTTATTTGTGTAGTCTATATATAGCGTCACATATAGCGTCACTTAGAGCATCACTTATAGCGTCACTTATAGCGTCATTTATAGCATCACTTATAGCGCCACTTATGGCGTCACTTATAGCATTACTTATATCGTCACTTATAGCCTCACTTATAGCGTCACTTATAGCACCACTTATACCGTCACTTATAGCCTCACTTATAGCATCACTTATAGCGTCACTTATAGCCTCACTTATAGCGTCACTAATAGAGCCAGTTATAGTGTAACCCGACGCTATAGCGCCGGATTACATTGTGTCTGAGGAACACGTGCAATGGAACAATTTCATCCTGAGGAACAATTTCATCCACCGTCGGAGGAAATTGTTTGCATTTTTTTTTGTTCAAGGTCTCGGAAAACGGTTAGACACACACTTATCAGAACGTGGGCGAAGTATTCTAAGAATGCTAATTACAACAATATTTTATAATATGTTGTATTTTCTGTTTCTCTCTTCACCATGTGCTTGCCCTCACAGTAAAGGCATGCGAAAAGTACAAATTTTGCGACCGGATAGAACACGAATCAAATAGAGCCAGAAGTGAATCGCATACTTTTCGAACAGTTTTAGAATAACCAACAGACATTTTCACAAATATTATTTGCCAGGTTCACATTCCTATCGTCCATAACGTTTGTAAGTTTACTTCATTACGCTGCACGCTATGAAGCGTTTTTACTAAAACACAAAAAAAGCATCGGGAACAGAGAGGCAGTTCGTTCGCATGTACAGGACAGCTAGCACAGGGCGCTTCGAAGAGCGCCATTGATCGCTGTACAGCCGACATATAGCCTGGTCCAAGATGGATCGTCTCATGTTTTGAAGACTGTGCTATGCACGCAGGGTTAAAACTTATTCTGATTTTGCTCCACTCGTATGACCGACTGAGTACAGCCTAGGAGATTGAAATATTAGAAAATTCGAAAAAATATTCGTTTTTGGGAATCCTGTTCAATTCGAAGACGGAATCCAATAGGACGCTATTCGATTCGTTACCTGAATGTTTCGAATATTCGCACACCTACTTGCAGCTTTAATTTTAATCTTAATGTCTCTCCTTGCTCGTCCTTTTTTGTACGGACGTAATCCCCAGATATCCGGATATTCTCCTCGTATTTGTCATATATATATATATATATATATATATATATATATATATATATATATATATATATATATATATATATATATATATATATATATATATATATATATATATATAAACCCGCCGTGGTTGCTCAGTGGCTATGGTGTTGGGCTGCTGAGCACGAGGTCGCGGGATCGAATCCCGGCCACGGCGACCGCATTGCGATGGGGGCGAAATGCGAAAACACCCGTGTACTTAGATTTAGGTGCACGTTAAAGAACCCCAGGTGGTCAAAATTTCCGGAGTCCTCCACTACGGCGTGCCTCATAATCAGAAAGTGGTTTTGGCACGTAAAACCCCAAATATTATTTTATATATATGTGTGTGTGTATAAACCTACCCTTTCACCCCTGACGAAGCTCGGTTAACGAAGCTCGGATATCAAATCAAATCAAACATGTTTATTTTGCAGGAAGAATAAAAAATTTCCCTGCGGGAGGCAAAGACGAAAGGCGAGAAAGCCTGACGAGGTCTTGGCCCCCTGATCAACAAGACAGTCTGCACCAGTTGACACGACGCAATATACACTTCATCAAGTACAATGCGCCTGATTCTCTACATCGGATCACATACGTATTCCTTTATACATGTGTATGAGCAAAACGTGAACAAGGTGAATGCAGGAGCCTGCATTCACCTTGTTCACGTTTTGCTCATCGTCTTGAATTTCCATCTCCCGCATTCCCCTTCTTTTCTCTGGATTTATACATGTGTAGTTATATATATATATATATATATATATATATATATATATATATATATATATATATATATATATATATATATATATATATATATATATATATATATATATATAATGCAGAAAAAGACTACGACGTACGTTGAATAAGCACAGTATATTGAACTGACGTTTACTACTGGCGCCAGCGTGATTTCCTCCGCCATAACTATATATACATACATTAATATGTATGTATGTATGTATGTATGTATGTATGTATGTATGTATGTATGTATGTATGTATGTATGTATGTATGTACGTACGATCACTACGCACAGGGCCCCCGTCAGAGGATAACGTCGAGCCATGAGTATTGCGACAAAGATGCTGCTGTTGGTCCTCTTGGTTGAAATGAGCAGCGCAAGGGACCCCGAACGCCATAAGGACCGCTGCAAAATGGTGAAGAATGAGGAAGAGTTTGATTGGAACAAGGTATCGGACTCGTTGTTTATTCGCTTGCGATAGCCTTGTTTTTTAGCATAGTTTTATAGCGCACATAGTTCGTCAGCGCCTGGACCAGCTCTGTCCATAGGCGGCAGCTGTGTTTTTTTACAGCTGCAGAATTTTCGACATGTTAACACTAGCCTAGTGGTGCTACACTGACGCTACACTCGTTGAACATGAACTATTTCGAGTCACAATAATCCTTACTCCACTGGCATGCTGCAGTAAAGACGTCTCGGTCCATCGTGAAGCGGTTCCCGCCTAGGGAACCAATCGAGGCTATACTGTTCTGGACGCTTGCGAATCCTTCACCATATATTGTCGAATTCCGCAACTTGAGCCAACGAGACAGGCCAGACAGCAGCCCCCTGTAGCCAATCAAAGCTCACAAGATGGCGGATTCGACAACATGGCGGAATCCGCCATTGTCCTGAACGGGACACCCCCGGAAGGTTACGAATTCTACCACGTCGGTTCAATTTCTTCGCCTTGACGCTTTTATCCAACACTATGGAGGGCAAAGCCACTGTGTGAGACCAATCGGAGAAGACATGAGGACGAGTTGGACAATATGGTTGAATTTGAAAACGTGCAGAACAGCTTTCGTGGTACGCGAGGAACGCGGTTAAGACTGAGTCTTTCGTGGCGAAACGTGCAATGATTTCGCTTTTCGCAACAAATGCCTCTCACGCTCTCCAATGAGAAGATATGTCTTTCACAGCGATGGCTGCCAATAATGCTCGGAGTGATGTTAAAGATGAGCGTTAAGCAGCGTCGGTGAATTACACTTCTGGAATATACCGCAAACATTTTAGGTTTACTTTTAGTAGAACCTTGAATAGCCAGAAAAAAAATAGAGACAAAGATTTGGGACGCTTGTATTCGTAGGACTGAATAGCATGGGGAAAACTCGTATGCTGGAACCATCACTTCCCGAAAGGTTCGTTTGGTTAGATAGTAACCCGTTCGAAATTGATGGTCAAGATTAAATTATCGACGACAATAGGAGTCACCTTTGATATGCTCTTTAGCTTGAAGAGAAAACTTCAGCTCGGTGCCAATTCCGACGCTGCCTATTAAAATGGATTTAAAAGGAAGAACTACTTTTATGACACAAACCCCTTGACTAATTTCAATCGATGACGTAGTTTTGGGAAGACCGAGATAAGTCCTGAGCGCTTGGGCTTGCACGCTCTGGAGTTTGCGAATATTCGTAGTGCTAGTTTTTCCTAGTACAGGTAAGCAGTACCGCAGGAAGTCCAAAACAGTGCTTTATATAGTTGCAACATTGACGGTACTGTTGCACCCCAGGACTTCCCGCCGAGAAACGCAAGAAGGTCCACAATGGCGGCCAAACGCTTTGTCATGTACGAGATGTGAGGGCTCCAAGACAAGTCATGATGACGCCAAGAAATCGGTGCGTTCGTCTATATCGTATAATTTGGTCATTAATCCGCAAAGCATACGGGGCCATCGCTTTGCGAGTAAAAGCAACGAGTGCACATTTCTCAGCGGAAAGCTCCAGGCCTTGTCTTCTTAGGTATGTTGACACAGCCGTTGAGGCTTTCTGAAGTCGTGCGCGGACTTGTACACGTGTCACGCCTGAAGCCCATATGCAGATGTCGTCTGCATATACGGAGAGCCGAACGGTTTGCGGCAACGAATCAGCGAGACCAACGAGCACCAGGTTGAAAAGGGTCGGGCTGAGTACCCCGCCTTGAGGTACACCACGACTGGTATAGCTAGACGGCGTTAGTCCGTCTTCAGTCAAAATAAAGAAAGATCTTCCATTCAAATAGTTGCATATCCAGCGAAAGGTGCGTCCACCAATTCCTACAGCTTCTAAGGCTCCCAGAATTGCATGATGATCTACATTGTCGTACGCACCTTTAACATCAAGGAATAGGGCCGCAGTGATTCGTTTCAGATGTTTCTGGTGTTGTACGTATGTTACCAGGTCGATGCCGCTATCGACGAGCGGCCACGTCGAAACCCAGCCATTACCTCTGGATAGACGTTGTAAGATTCCAAGTACCATTCTAACCGTGTAAGGATCATTCTCTCCATTACCTTGCCGACACAGCTGGCCAGTGCTATTGGACGGTAAGATGACAATTCCAACGGGGATTTGCCAGCCTTGAGGAGTGGAACAAGCCGACTGGATTTCCACGTTGTAGGGACCAGGCCGTCACGCCGTGATGCGTTGTATAGGCCAAGAAGGGCATCTCTGGCCTCTGGGCCAAGGTTTGCAAGCGCAGAGTGTGTGATCCCATCGTGTCCCGGTGACGTTCTTTATCTTAATGCGTACATCTAATGCAAGCACACGGTGTAACCCTTGGAATAATTTACGTAAAGACGCTGCAATGGTTTATGACATGTAGGATGCACCATAATCAGAAACGCACGCTTGTACATGCGTAGACCATTATGAAACCTAAGCAAATTCACAAATCATAGCCGATTTTTCTTCCACGTCCCGCGTTTCGATCAAAATATATTCGGTTTTGCAATACATTTCCAGACTACTTGTTGTGCTCTTGCTGAAAGTACTCGTTGAAACTTTTTGGAGAACTTTTAAGCAAAATCGAAAGAAAAAAGATATTCAGGAGAGTCTAGCCGTTTTCGTGCGTCGTTTCAGAAGAAAAAACGGTCGCAAGAAAAAACTGGCAAAGCTTCTTTCATATCTTGGCTTTTTTCTGCGCTTCCCTCCACTTTCCGCAGTTCGCGGGAAAAGAGTGGATGGTCGCGGTCGATGAAATTGGAGCGATCAGTGGATCCGAGGTGCCTGAGTGCACTACGCTCACATTTTACCCGAAGAAAGGATACCGGCTGCAGAGAGAATACAAGTAAGTGGAATGAGTTTTCCGGCGGAGAGCCCCCTTTCATTTGACGAATAATTTTTCTTTTGCGAGTGACCCCGTTTTGCCGTATCAGGTATCTGGATTTCTTTAGCCTTTTTGGTGGGTGGATCTCGGCGACGGTGCAGTCGAACAATTTAAGCAGTCCGACGCTCTTCGTACACCTCTCACGCTTCGCGCACTGCTCACGCGATAGAGCTCCGAGCGCAGTGACTACACTCCATTATTTACCCTAAATCACTCGGGAACACATTGGAGATCTTTAGGTTAGTGGCCCCTAGTTCTGGCGTACGCAAGCAGCTTGCGGCCCCTAATCTAAAACTGTCTATTAGAAAGTTTTAGAGAGTTTTAGAGAGTATTAGAGAGTTTTTGCCCTCTAATCGAAAACTCTATATTAGAGAGTTTTTGTCCCCTAATCTAAAACTCTCTATTAGAGAGTTTTTGGGTTAGTGGACACAAGTGGCTTGCGTACGCAAGAACTAGGGGCGACGGTACTGCGCATGCGCACACTGAGGCGTCGAGTGGGGCATTCAAGGGCCCAGCATCTGTGTGAACATGTTGGTTTTGTGAGCATTTATACTGTGTGAACCTATGTGTTGCCTCTGAACATTGCGTTTGGTGAGCATTTATGCCATGCGAGCTCTTCTGCTGGGCGAACATTTGTTTACATTGCAGTACTGAGACTTAGTACGCGAATGTTCGTTCGCGTGTTTCTTTTTTGTACAGTTTGGTGATTGTCGACAGCTTTCCGACGATAACTATCACGTAAGAGGAGTAGCCGGCGCCACACATAGGCACCAACATCTCATTAATTAATTGAAAAGACGTAGGGGTCTGCGCATGCGCAGTACCGTGGCCCCTAGTTCTCGCATACGGAAGCCACTTGCGTCTCCTAATCTAAAGCTCTATATTCTAGGGTTTTAGCTTAGGGGACGCAATCCGCATTCAAGCGTTAAGGGGGGGGGGGGGGCAGGATGGTCGTGACATTTATTGTCGGTATTCACGCTCTTGTGTGCTCGGTCTGGGTTCTTTCGTGTGCCTGGCGGTTTTCCTCCCCCAACGTTTGGATGACACTTGCATGCCCTATAATCTAAAACTCTTTGCTCGACTTCTAGTTGAGGTTATAGTGCCTTAAAGCTTTCATTTGTGTGTTTCACTAGAGCAGTCATCGTCGCTCATTCGTTTACCAATTTAAGGTTGCGGAGATGCAGGTGACAGGCTGCACTTCTTGTTAATATTTCAAATTCATAATTGATTACTTCATTAATTTATTAATTTGTTTCATTTGGGCGAGAAAGGCGTATTCCGGTGACTGGCGGAAGCAGCTTGGAGAATGTTTGTCATCGTTGACTTTCTCCATTGTGTCTAAGCTTTTTTCGTGCTTTCAGTTTTCTTTGTCCTGCACAGAGGAGCAGCAGGTACCAATAAAGACGCCAACCTTTCCCTCAAGTTTCATATAGATAACAAAGGACAGATAAGAACTTGAATGCAAAACAAAAATTGATAAAGTTAACAAACAGGGCGTCTTATACGGGAAAACGCCCACGTGCGTAACAATGCTTTTAATAATGATAATCATTCCTAGCCGTGTCAAAGAACTCAGCTGCAGGAACGTTTTCTGCAGTGGCTCTGCTGATCCGTTCTACACTGACAAGGAGAACGGTACCTTTAAAGATCACCGCTTCTTGATAATGGAAGACTTTTGCACTATTTGTGACGGTAAGTTCATTCCTGTTGTGTGCCTGTAGTACGAATACTAGCGGGTCAGGTCGAAAGGACGGAGTCCCGATATGCGCAAGTAATAAAGCAATAGGTTTTCTGGGTATACTACCCCGTGTTTCGTTCTTTTTTCTTTTTTTGTCGGGGGGGGGGGCAATATATCTTAGGGGGAGGGTAGTGCCACTCCGTAGCAGGAGGAGGGAAACGAGTGCAGGCTAGTGAGATAGTAGCGCCTATAGACCTTTTCATCGGGCGAGGAGGATAGGGCGAGCGGAGAGCCTTTCCTCCTCTCTGGCTTGGGCGATCCGGCGCGGCGCTGCTTGAAAGTATTGCTGTTCGCGTGCTGCGGAACGATTTCGGAATGTTTTAGATCGTAATTCGTGAATTTTACGCCACGTCCGTTCATATAAGGTCGTCAGGGAAGCCTTTCGGTGCGTCGGTAACTACTGCGGGCAGAAATATGTCTTTGGGGCGCAAACATGGGACGCGCTTTATCAGCCGCAGTGTCTGTATGTGTTGTGAACTGTTTTGCTTATATTGGTTTTTAATTCAACAAAGAAAACCAGTGTCTCTGTATTACCAGCATTAAATGGTTCACTCACTGTGATTATCTGTGATAGCTGTGGTTATCAGCTCACTGTCTGATCGCTTGGCGTAGGGAGCAAACGTAAAACATAAGAGCGCATGCTCGTGCACGGCCAACCTATAAGGCACCCACGAAACATCTGAGCGGCAGGCGCTATCAAATATTTGTGATGCACCGGCAACGCTCTCACGCATTTCATGTCTAGTAGGCTTGAAATTACCATATGTACATGCTAGCCTTCCTCAATGAGGCCGATGGTGCTGCTCAACACAACGATCACTGCGGTTGGTGAACCAGCACGATACATATATAAGCTATGCGCTTCGGCATTGACTTTTTGGCATGCGCACAGCCATAATATATGAGAGGGATCGCATCAAAAGAATGCGATGGTTATTTTTGAGGACAAAATTTCCGTAATACGTGTGAGTGCGTCGTAAAGAACGGAACGAACACAACCAAAAAAAAAAAATCAGTTATCGTCCTCTTTCTCGAAAAATTAAGAGAAAACGGGCTAACGCCGCAATACGACCTCGCATGGTCACGCCGCACAACGTTTAAAGATATATCACCGCTGCTGCCGGATGCTTGGACCATGCGGTATATAGAACAAAGATATATGTAATCCAGCACTTACCACTGCTTAGGACGCTCGCGCAGTTCGTAAACAGTCCCTTTGCTGGACAAGCTTAATTCAGACTGTAAGGTACGCCGCTATTACTAGCCAAAACTATTTTATTCAGAGGCGGAAACCTCATCCATCGAACCAAGTAGTCATGTAACCTGCAGCAAAGAGTTTGAACGCTTGTCAAATTATAACATCACACCTCCTATCGTAGCAGAACGCTACTCACGCTGTTACGATCGTCGCGTACGTTTCATTGCTCCTAAACCGCAGCTTAGAAATAGAGGATAATAATGCAATAAGGTCACATTAGTGAATGGAACATTCAGAAATACACAATTGATCTCCGAGGCTGATTGTAGGCTCAAATATGCGCGCAAACATCGCGCTGCATGTTCCGTCCACCTCAACGCCAGCAGAAACTCCGGCCATGACGTCTTAAACCACTTCAGCACGTCTCACAGAACCATTTACCACGTAGAAGACGCACGCCATACTAAACAGACCGCAGGAAAGCGAAAACAAACGCGAGAACCTACAGCGCTTTCACACAAGCCAGTATGGCGCTACTCATAGGCGGCGCCCCTGCGTTCACAATATGGCGGCGCCCACGAAAAAAACGGTGTATAGGAGAACAAAGGATTCAATTGGGGAGTGCTGTATGACGTCATACAGCTATAATCGTCAAGGCATGCCTCCTCTGACGTCATTCATCCGTTCCCTCTGAGCCCATCTGCCCGTTGGCTCATGGGAAACAGGCCCTGGTTGGTTGCCGCATCTTTCAACGCTCTGTTTGATGCGTGGCAGCTCCATGACCCTCGATTCGAATGTCTTCCCCCACTCCACGAAGATCATGTTTTATTGGCACCCCCTACGAAACGGGGCTGTCACAGGTAGCCGTCTAGCCTGATTGATCTGATCGGGTAATCAGTAAATTTTTATTTGGCCGCGAACTTTGCCCATATCTCCTTAATCTATCTTATCTTCTTGAAAACATCTACATCAGCCTTGTATAGTTATACCGGGTGTTTCGGCGAACACTTTCGAATTAAAATAAATTGCCTGTGGCAGATTGCAGACAGTTCTCGTCAATGAGCTGGTCTGTACTCGAAGAGGTGGACATAACTTGCGCAAAAGAAATGAAACGCCTAATCAATTATTAACAAAAATATAATTAAGTTTTTAATTAATTACATTACGGCACAGTTCGCAAGGCGGATGTTCGACGCTTGACAGTTTCTCCATTAATTGCATTGCGCAGAAAGAGACGTGGCAGAATACGTGGAAATCTTGGGCACCGATTATGAAAACTGGGCCGTGATAGGGAACTGCATCGAGAGCCACGGTAAGTGGACTTTCAGAAACGTTCCAAGCCAATTCAGATCGAGCGCTGGCCGAGCAGGCATTTGCGAGAATGATAATGCAGAAATTTCGGCTGGTTGAAAACGACGTTATTCGGTGTTTCTATAGTGGTTTTATGGAAGCGGAAGTACGGCAAAACCGCAAGTATTCACGGAAAACGAATACCAGAACTTTGTAAACTGCATCTGCTAAGCGTCGGAAGCGGGAAATTCGGCGGGGGGGGGGGGGGGGTCTAATTTCTATGCACGAAAAGTATCGTGGTGTCTTCATTGATTGAAGACACTACAATACTTTCCGCGCATAGAAATAAGACTACGAGGGAGATTATTGAGGCCTACTATATCAGGAAAAAAGGGTCGCTTTGTGTAAGGATGCCATCGTTAAACTTGTATGACAGCGAACTTGAGTTTTTTAAGCCGCCTCACAGCGTAGCGTTAGATTACAGGATTTTGTGTTTTTGCCTGCGCACTGATAATGACGCCATCGATGGGAGAGCACGCGACAATGGGTTATAGTGCATAAGTTTGTGTATGGGGGCTTCGAATAGAGTTAGTTGTGAGTTCAGCGCTGAGCTGGTGTGTTCCTGCCTTCTGTCTTCGTCATCTTGCGCTTACCTTCAAGATTTTCAACGGGTACCAACTCACCCAAATGTCGATCCTTCGAAACCTAGACATCGCTGTAGATACTCTGGCCTTCGGGCAAAAAAGAAATGTTCTGCGTTTGTGTGCACGTCCAGATATACGCGTGCACACCCTCTCAAATATTGGCAGGCGCAACGCAAACTCATACTTCTCTGAAATCTCTTCTTTTACAGACGGATGGTATCGAGAATTTTCCATTCTGCTTAAAAAAGCCAAGGCAGGCAGCGTTCCCGGCGGCGTTGTAGAAAAGTCCAATGACGCACTGAGGAAGAAAGGAGTCGCGGACAAGATCAAATGGTTGAAGACGGGTTGCGTACTGAACTGACAGCTAGATGCGGAAGAAGATGGCGTGACCATGACGTCATCAAGAGGCCGGCCAACTTCGCTCTCGCGGCGTAGTAATAAAGCAGCGGTGCACCTGCACAGTCGTTGCACCGGAGTTACCAGACACGGCCGTGGTGGCAGAGTGGCTGCGCCGCGGCGTTCTGCTTTCCGAGCGCGAGGACGCGGGTTCGATTCCCCGCGTCTTCGGTCGCACTTTTTTTTAAATTTATTTGTTTGGACAAGCAAGGAGGTACATGGTTGTAGCGAAAAACAATGGGAAAAAAGCTGCAGAGAAAGCAGCTTGACTGGCCGTTGATGGACGCGGGGGCGCCATGCGAAAGCCTTCGTCTATTCAGTTCAGGTGGACGCGCTATAAGACTCCCCCCCCCCCCCCACCGGTTGTTGAGATAACAAAGCAGAGATAAAGAAAGAAAGGTGCACAGAAGATTTCTGTTCGAGTAAGCAGAAGCTCGAATTATCCGGTAACGAATAAAGTGCGGGGAAGAAAGAGAGCCGGCAAGTGAGAGCAGTGTCGAGCGAATGAGCGATTGTGCGCGACGGCGTGAACTCGCGCGCGTCTGTGTGACGAAAGCAGCGAGACGACGACGGCACGACGACGGCACGACGACGACAACGGCGATGTTTTGCCGCACAGGACACAGCTGCAGTTTCGTGCTATGTGGCTATATGTTTGCGCATAGCACCGATACACGAGGCTGACCGAAACGAAAGCACCGAATCGGGCGGACGCACAATGTGAGACATTGAAGACGTGACGACGACGACTACGGCAATATGTAAAATACTTGCCGATGCAACAGCGGGGACAATGTGCCTTTGCCACGCGTGTCTAAATATATTTGGACTGTCTTGCGTTACCGTGGCACATACTTATTATGTAGGTTTAGTGAAGGGCGGGCACGTGACCAATCGAAGAAACGGGGTAGCCCAAATGCATAAAAAAAGTTGAAAATGAAAGCCGTTGAATATCATGCGCTATTCCATTAATCGGCCTGTGTGTTTGCGAGGTATAAGAAGGTTATCATATGCGAAGGTTTTCTCTCATTATTAATTGTTTGATTAAGCAGAACAGGTATGTTTTCACTGGCGCTACTTCGTCGGTGAAATCCCGTCAGATGCATCCGCGGACACCTGACAGAATGTTGTAGTCGAAGTATGAGATGTCCGAGAAGAGGTTCAACACCATGTGCTGTTCCAATAAAAGGCTTGAGTGCCTTGGAGATACCTATAAGCTGAAATGGTATGTGTAGGTACTAAGTGACAATTTATTATTTCATTACGCAGAACAGATTTGCACTGACCTGCACTACATAGTCATTAGGAATTCCATCACAAATGAATGCCTGATTCGTCGTGCAAGGAAACTTACGGATTAAATTCAGTAATGCTGGCATATTACAAATTCAGAATATGAAGTCAGGTGGATGGAAGCGCTTTAATTATAAGGTTCCCGTCACCTTCCTAGACAATTGACACTAATTTGATCTAAACCGTTTCGTTATCAAAGACGACTAAAAGCAACCACAAAGTCCATTTCAGACACCGCAATTTGAAATGACCATCCAGTATGTAAAGTCAACTTGGCAACTCGGCACAATATGTTACGGCTTGATCTCGACATTTTGGCAAAAGAAAAAAAGCTGCTTTTATCCCGACAAATATGAGGAAGCGGTTACTTTGGCTACATACACAGAGGTGCAAGTTTCAGGTTCTAATTGGGACATATAAGGAAAGAAAATACTCTTTATTTTTCACATTCGTCATAAATGCCGTTCATACATCTATCTTGAAAGGCGATTATGTCTCTGAGCTGTCCTCGGGTTTCTGGATATATATAGACATGCTTTGCAGAACACACACACACTGAACTAGGCGTTTTGTACAATCAAGACGGAAGTTCGCAGGGAGATGGAGACGAAGTCAACAGTAGTCGAACAAGGGCAAGGGGGGTCGCTAGAGCCAATGTTTCGACAAAGGGTTTCAGTTTCAGTTTCGTGGGGGTAACAGCTGCTTTCCTTTGCAGCACGAATATAGGTTACTGTCCTTCATCTCCAATGTGGGATGAGAATGAGCGCATGCATAATCAAGGGTGAGAGAAATCGGAGTCATTAAAAACAGGATAGATAATTTTTCGTAGTGATAATGAGGGAACACAGACCGCTGGGGGATGGGATGGAATCATGCTGCCTGTTCTTCCAAGTGGATCAATCGTATGGCCATATTAATTTCAGTCTCTTCTTTTTCATATTCGTTTTTATTTAAATAGCATTCTCTGCATAGCCACACCCAGAGCAGAATCTTTCCTGCTATTTTAACCAAAAAAAAAAAAAGATAGGCCGATCGAGAAGTTAGTGTGGTCTCAAAATATGTGCCTTTCGACCGCGAGGGTATGCGCCACTGAGTATGTTCCGGTCTTGTTTTCTTTTTCAGAAGGCTGCCTTTAGGCATAAATGAACATTCTTGTCACGAAGTTGGTTCACTGGACATGTGCCATTCAGTACACGTGTCATACATGACGTGCTTTGGTTAATCGCATACTTGGCGTTAAAGGGACACTAAAGGTTACTATTAAGTCAACGTGGACTGTTGAAATACCATCCCAGAAACCTCGAAACGCTTGTTTCGTGCCAAGGAGAGACTTATTTAAAGAGAAAATGCGTTCTGAAGCGTCCGCGTACCTCTAGCGCAGTTCAAATCGCCCGCCCTCCGATCGAGGAGTACTGACATCATGGTCTCATAGTGACGTTGTGCCATCGGTGAGTAGAACGGCGTCCGCAGACGGCGCTACGGCTTTTCTGCGCAAAACGCCAACGCGCGGCCAGGAACAGAGCCAAGACAGAGCCGACAGCAGAGCGAAAGCGGGAGTATGGTGGCTAGCGGAAGGAGAAACGCGCGGCCATAAGCTGGTACTTCATTCTATGACGCAAACTTCGACGCTCGTCGCAATGGACCCTGACAACGACAGATTGGCTCGCGATGGTGGGCTCAACTTCAGCGATTTGAGCACTGACGAGCGCGACCTGCTGCTGAGGGCTCGCGCTGCCGGCGTCGTTGCGTACTACGACGGCGGCCTCGACACCGGCTCTCCGGAGCGGGAAAGCAACGAGGGCTTCCCACGACATCACATGGACGTGGCATTCTCGCTGCTTGTTCCAAATGAAAGTTTCGCGAGCCAGCAGAACCCTCACAGCACGACGCGATAACGAAACTGCTGAAACTTCAAAGCGTGCGCGGCGCAGAGTCGAGCGCGCAGAGTCGAGCGAAAACGAAACCTTTCGACCACCCATATTACTTAAGGGTAACGTCAAAATGTTGTTTTTTCTTAGGATCGAATAGACGTAGACAAGTAGCATTTTTTTCCGTCTTATAATTGAATGAAATAATATTTTTAATACGAGTAGTTGAGTATTAGTAACACAATTTACGAGGAGTGCTTTCGTCATCGGGCTAGTACCGGAATGTCGCTGGGGGGTCTCAAATCGTGTCATGCATTTACCTCAATTTCTCGGTTACTAAAGCTCTGTTCGCGATTATATTGACGCCTTAGACGTTCTAGAACATTGCTCTACCACTTTAACTTGAGTTTCTGGTAACCTTCAGTGTCCCTTTAAGGACGGCCCGCTGAGGTGCAAGTTTTGCCAGCAGTTGCGACAGCGGCGTCAACTTTTTCCTGGAACGCCACCGCAACCCTCTAGCCACACGGTGTCACTAAGTCTACTGTGTCCGCAGGACAATGCGCCACGTCCGCCACTCTGCGTCGCGGGATTGCCGAGATAAGTTCGACGAAGCAGGCTTTGTGACGGAACCCACCGCCGCCGACCCGGTCTGCTGTGAACAAGGCAGTGCCCGAGGGAACGTAGTTGGAGGGCCCTTCCCACGCGCCTTTCAAGACGCGAGACAATGGAGGACCGGTGGCCGCGCTGTGGGGGTCAGCTCGGGGATAAGATGTGCCTTTCCTGACGTAAGCCCCGAGTTCTGCGAAGACGGTTTGACCTCTGTTGGGGACCATGAACCTGTGCGGAAGTGTGTTTGTGCGATCCCTCGCGCAAAGAGGCGGCTCGTCTACGGCGCCTGGTCGGCCGTTTCCCTCACCTTGGGATCGAGGGAGGACCGAGTGTTTATAAACCACTTTTGTGCGGCTGCTCAGTGTACTTTCTCTCGCCGTCATGCTAGACTGATGAACTGCAACGTCCTTCTGTAGATACTGTAAATAAACCCATATTCCTCGTTCTCGATGAGAAGCAGTCCTTCCCTTCAACAACGTCCTCAGCGTGGATAAGTTGGACGACGGAATGGGCCAGCTACCATCTAATTCAAGCCCGACTCCAATCTTGACAACGGGTTACGAGCGGTGGGATTGACCTCCCCGTACTTACATTGGATAGTCGTCGTAGATAAGCCTATCTGATATTTATTTATTCTATACTATATGATAACTAGCACAGTTCGCGAACAAACGAGGTGGCGTATAAGTGAGCCACAGATATCGCTTCGAAACTTGAAAAACCAATGGCATCAAAACGCAAGGAGCACCTCATCCCAAGGAAGGAGCAAGGGGAGAACGGGGTGAGAGGGGTGGGTTAGAACAGAACAATTGGCGACAGTACGATGTGAAGAAAGAGTCGGCTTTAAACTGTCAGTTGTGACGAATAATCACTCCTCTTACTTGACGGTCGCAGAATTGGCGCTGACGCCTGAATGCCGCCGTAGGCCCTCCATCTGTGCGCCTACAATGGCGGGCCTCTATTCAGGATGCCTCCTATACGTTCCTGCGATCGTAGAAAAACGAAGCTTTTAGAGATCAAGGTTTAAGAGATCACAGACCATTGTGATTCAGCAGTCGTCTATAACGAGTAGTTAGTGCAAAACAAAAACATAAGAATGGTAGTACACTTGGAGACCGATCGAAATAGACTTATGTTTTGTTAACACGCCATTCAATAGGTAGTGTGGGCTTGGTACAGTCCCCACTGGGACGTGGCGTTTCCTACGGTAAGTCACGAAATATTATGGTTACTTCACTTGGGGTTGTGGTGTACTGCAAAAGTCTTCAAAAAAAAGAAACTTATCGCGTTCGTTACAATTCCCAAGAAATAATAAGAGCTGTAAATGGTATATGAACGAGATTTAGAGATGCTGCTGCGTCTGCAGCAGACACCCACCATCGACTTTGTAGCTTGCCCTGGGACAAAGACAGTCGGAGAAAGGGTATAGTGAGAGGTGCGAACTTAAGAATTGACCAACCTAATGACCATGAATGACGGACCATGGGCAACATGTTCTATAAGTGTCTTTTTTGTGTCTTCATGAAACTGGCTTGCATGCTTACATTTAATTTCATTCTAAAATTATGGCGCGTGGCTACACAAGCGAAAGAAAGAAACACTTCAGCCTAGTGTTATTACATTTTGATCCCGCCCACTTGATACGGGGGAAACTGAAAGTGAATACACTTGTTTCTTACACTGTCAAGAAAACGCGAACAGGAGTCTGTATTCATAAAACGTTTCAAACATTGGGTACAGCATGCACTGAGTGGTCTCGTGAATGAATACCTACGGGTAATTGTCCTCCCCTTTTTAATAGTGCATGGCGGATTTTCTGTGCACCATTTGAGCGCAGTAGGTAAATAGAAGTTGTACAAGGACCTCAGTGATGCCATGCTTCCATACCCATGTATCGCTTAATGCGCAGTGGAGGTCAGAGACAAAATGCACTGAAGAGAGTTAAAACAATGCCTAATAAATAACCGAATAAATCTTTCTTTATCTTCAAACTGCGTAGCAATGCTCTTTCAGAGCAAACCTGGCTGGAACAGAAACACTTGCTGGTACATTGGTCCCATGAATACTTACTTCGAACGAGACCGGCAACGATAGAATGTGATTTCCTTCACTGTTGGGATCCAATACTTTCATGGAACATCTTCGTGCGTACCATCAATAAACAGTTACCTTTAGAGCCACGGGGAATAAAGTACTTACAAGTTCACAACACAGGGAACGCAAATTATGACGTTGCCATTCTCCTAGGTCTCCAGTGTATATGGAAGACACGAATCCAGGTGAGGCATGCAAACGTCAACATAGGTCCTGCGCTCGATGTTTTTATCGAGAGTGTCGCATATGTAACAGAAACAGACCGGGAACAGTGTGAACCCACTGTGTGGATTAAAGTACTTGATATGATGATTGAACTTTAGAAAAAAATGAAATAATTTGTCCATCGCGTAGCGGTTGTCACGTGTTCTTTTTTCACCCATTTCTGCGAGCTTGTTGTTGTAATGGGCCAAACGAAGGCAATAAAGAGCAGCAATAAAGAAATGCAAGCATGCGAAGCCGTACCATGTATAAGAAACCTAAGTGGCGCTACAGCGTCACTTATTAGTGTAGTCTACATAGAGCGTCACATATAGAGTCACGTATAGTGCCACTTGTAGCGTCACTTATAGCCTCACTTATAGCGTCACTTATAGCGCCAGTTATAGTGTAACCCGACGCTATAGCGCCGGATTACACTGTGCCTTTGGAACACGTGTGACTTTGGTTCTATTTCATCCACCGCCGGAGGAATTTGTTAGGATACTTTTGTTCAAGGTCTCGGAAAACGGTTAGACAGACACCCATCAGACCGTGGGCGAAGTATTCTAAGAATGCTAATTACGACAATATTTTATATTATTTTGTATTTTCTGTTTCTCTCTTCGCCATGTGCTTCCCTTCACAGTAGAGGCATGCGAAAAGTACAAATTTTGCGACCGAATCGAACACGAATCAAATAGAGCCAGAAGTGAATCGCATACTTTTCGGACAGTTTTAGAGTAATCAACAGACATTTTCACAAATATTATTTGCCAGGTTCACATTCCTATCGTTTATAACGCTTGTAAGTTGACTTTGTTATTCTGCACGTTATGAAGCGTTGTTTATTAAAACACAAATAAAGCATTCGGAACAGACAGACAGTTTGTTCCCATGCACAGGACTGCACAGGGCGCTTCGGAGAGCGCCATTGATCGCTGTACAGCCTACATATAGCCTGGTTTAAGATGCATCGTCTCATGTTTTAAGACTGCGCTATGCACGCAGGGTTAAAACTTATCCTGTTTTTGCTCCACTCGTATGGCTGACTGAGTACAGCCTAGGAGATTGAAGTATTCGAAAATTCGAAAAAATATTCGTTTTTGGGAATCCTGTTCAATTGGAAGACGGAATCCAATAGGACGCTATTCGATTCGTTACCTGAATGTTTCGAACATTCGCACACCTACTTGCAGCTTTAATTTTAATCTCAATGTCTCTCCTTGCTCCTTATTTTTCGCACGGACGCAATTCCCAGATATCCTGCTATTCTCCTCGTATTTCTCATATATATATATATATATATATATATATATATATATATATATATATATATATATATATATATATATATAATGAAGAAAAAGAGTGTACGGATGTTGAAATCACGCTGGCCCCAGTAGTAAAATTAAGAAAAAGGGTACGAGGTACGTTGAATAAGCACAGTATATTGGACTGCGTTTCGGCTGGTGGACCAGCCGAAACGTCCGTTTAATACACTCTGCAAAGGCTGTCCGCCAGCAGAAACGCAGTTCAATAGAGTGTGCTTATTCAACGTACGTCGTACCCTTTTTCTTCATTTTACTACTGGGGCCAGCGTGATTTCCTCAGCCATAACTATATGTATGTATGTATGTATGTATGTATGTATGTATGTATGTATGTATGTATGTATGTATGTATGTATGTATGTATGTATGTATGTATGTATGTATGTATGTATGTATGTATGTATGTATGTATGTATGTATGTATGTATGTATGTATGTATGTATGTATGTATGTATGTATGTACGTACGTACGATCACTACGCACAGGGCCCCCGTCAGAGGATAACGTCGAGCCATGAGCATTGCGACAAAGACGCTGCTGTTGGTCCTCTTGGTTGAAATGAGCAGCGCAAGGTACCCCGAACACTATAAGGACCGCTGCAAAATGGTGAAGAATGAGGAAGAGTTTGATTGGAACAAGGTATCGGACTCGTTGTTGTTTATTCGCTTGCGATAGCCTTGTTTTTAGCATAGTCTTATAGCGCACATAGTTCGTCAGAGCCTGGACCAGCTCTGTCCAGAGGCGGCAGCTGTTTTTTTTTTACAGCTGCAGAATTTTCGACATGTTAACACTAGCCTAGTGGTACTACACTGACGCTGCACTCGTTGAACATGAACTATTTCGAGTCACAATAATCCTTACTCCACTGGCATGCTGCAGTAAAGACGTCTCGGTCCATCGTGAAGCGGTTCCCGCCTAGGGAACCAATCGAGGCTATACTGTTCTGGACGCTTGCGAATCCCCCATCATATATTGTCCAATTCCGCAACTTGAGCCAACGAGACAGGCCGCACAGCAGCCCCGTGGAGCCAATCAGAGCTCACAAGATGGCGGATCCGACAACATGGCGGAATCCGCCATTGTCCTGAACAGGACACCCCCGGAAGGTTTCGAATTCTACCACGTCGGTTCAATTTCTTCGCGTTGACGCTTTTATCCAACACTATGGAAGGCAGAGCCACTCTCCGAGACCAATCGGAGTAGACATATGAGCACGAGTTGGACAATATGGTTGAATTTGAAAACGTACAGAACAGCTTTCGTTGTACGCGAGGAACGCGGTTAAGACTGAGTCTTTTGTGGCGAAACGTGCAGTGATTTCGCTTTTCGCAACAAACGCCTCTCACGCTCTCCAATGAGAAGAGATGTCTTTCACAGCGATGGCTGCCAATAATGCTCGGAGCGATGTTAAAGATGAGCGTTAAGCAGCGTCGGTGAATTACACTTCTGCAATATACCCCAAACATTTCAGGTTTACCTTTAGTAGAACGTTGGGTAGCCAGAAAAAAATAAAGACAAATATTTGAGACGCTTGTTTTCGTAGGACTGAATAGCATGTGGAAAACTCGTATGCTGGAACCATCGCTTCCCGAAAGGTTCGTTTGGTTAGATAGTAACTCGCTCGAAATGGATGGTCAAGATTAAATTATCGACGACAATAGGAGTCACCTTAGATATGCTGTTTAGCTTGAAGAGAAAACTTCAGCTTGGTGCCAATTCCGGCGCCGCCTATTAAAATAGATTTAAAATGAAGAACTACTTTTGTGACACAAGCCCCGTGACTTATTTCAATGAAATTTGTTGCATTTGGGCGAGAAAGGTGAATTCCAGTGACTAGAGGAAGCATAATTTTGTTTAGGGTCTGAGAGTTCTTTTTTACCAAGACTGCCAAAAATCGCTAAGAAGCACGAAGTTTGCAAGGCAGTAACTCTGCGATAAAGCAAACATCACCGTTGTGTAAACGGTTCACGTTAAAATTTCTAAAGCTCACAAACGTCACATGTGACATCGCAGGTGACATGAATTTCTTATAGTGTTTAGAACGATATTTCAAAAGTTGTACTCACATATTTCACAGCGGTACATATTATTTCAATTTGATCTTCTTTAGACGTGTTATTAGGTGCAGTTTACAAAATTGCAATACTTTCTTTTTCATTGCTGAGTTACAGGTTTGTGAACTGGGTAGTTTGGGTTTTTGAAATATTGAAGATTTTCAACTAAGCTTTATTGAAATATCAGTGGCCTAGCTAGAAGGAAATCTGCTCCCCGCAGAAGCTATATGTTCACTTCTTTTATTTGTGACAACTAGTGCTTATCAAGTTCGGTGTATTGGTGGCTCAGAAAACCGATTTCTCTTTTCCCATGTGTTAAGCTAGGAGCCGTCGAGCTACCTCTACCGCTTCCTCTTCACTGCTTTTCATTATTTAGCAATATGAGTGCTTCTCGGCTCATGCGGGTTTAGGTAACAGCAGATTGCCCTTCTTAAAGTGTTATTTTCCCGCTTTTTTGTCATTCAATGCTACCAATTAACTCGTGCTCACAATGTTGTATATAGCTCCTGTATGTGCGTAATCCTTCTTTATTTTAATGCGTACACTGAAAGTAAGCACATGGCGTAACCCTTGGAATGGTCCACGTAAAAATGCGACATGAATGGTTTATCAGATGTAGTAGGATGGACCATAATCAGAAACGCACGCTTGTACATACGCAGACCATTATGAAACCTAAGCAAATTCCCAGATCATGGCCGATTTTCCTTCCACGTCCCGCGTTTCTATCAAAATATACTTGGTTTTGCAATACGTTTCAAGACTACTTGTCGTGCTCCTAATTGTTCAAAGTACTTGTTGAAACTTCTTGGTGGACTTTTCAGCAAAATCGAAAGAAAGAATAATAATATTTAGACGTGTGTAGCCGCTTTCGTGTGTTGTTTCAGAAGAAAGATGGTTGCAAGAAAAACTGGCAAAGCTTCTTTCATATCTTGGCTTTTTCTGCGCTTCCCTCCACTCTCCGCAGTTCGTTGGAAAAGAGTGGATGCTCGCGCTCGATGAAAAGGTAGGGATCAAGGGATACAGGATGATTGGGTGCCCGACGTTAACATTTTACCCGAAGAAAGGATACCGGCTGCGCAAAGAATACACGACGTAAGTTGAACGTGCTTCCCAGCGGAGAGCCGCCTCTTCATTTGACGATTAATTTTTCCTTTGCGAGTGGCCCCGTTTTTCCGTATCAGGTATCTGGATTTCTACATCGTTTTTGGTGGGCCGATCTCGGCGATGGTGAAGTCGAACAATTTAAGCAGTCCAACGCTCTTCGTACACCGCTCACGCGAGGGGTGACACGATAGAGCTCCGAGCGCAGTGACTATATACACTCTATTATTTACCCTTAATCACTCAGGAACATGTTGGAGAGTTTTAGGTTAGTGGCCTCGTGTTCTTGCGTACGCAAGCAGCTTGCGTGCCCTTATCTAAAACTCTCTATTAGGGAGTTTTAGATAAGGGGGGGAGATGGAGGGGCGGGGTCGTGACATCTGTTGTCGGTCTTCACGCTCTTGTGGGCTCAGTCTGTGTTCTTTCGTGCGCCTGGCGGTTTTCCTCCCACAACGTTTGGATGCCGCTTGCATGCCCTTTAATCTAAAGCTCTTTGCTCGACTTCTACTAGAGGTTATAGTACCTTCCAGCTTTCATTTGCGTGTTTCACTAGACCAGTCATCGTCGCTCATTCGTTTACCAATTTAGCGTTGCGGAGATGCCGGTGAGATGCAGCGCTACTTGTTAATATTGCAAATTCATTATAAATAAATAAATAAACAAACAAATAAATAAATAAATAAATAAATAATTGTTTAATTAATTATTTGATTAATTAGTTTCATTTGGGCGAGAAAGGTGAATTCCGTGACTGGAGGAAGCAGCTTGGAGAATGTTTGTCATCGTTGACTGTCTCCAATGTGTGTAAGCTTCTTTCGTGCTTTCAGTTTTCATTGTCCTGCGCAGAGGAGCAGCAGGTACCAATAAAGGCGCCAACCTTTTCCTAAAATTTCATATAGATAAGAAAAAAAAACAGGTAACAACTTGAATGCTAAATAAAAAAATTATAAAGGTAACAAAGAGGGCGTCTCATACGGGAAAACGCCCACGTGCGTAATAATGTTTTTAATAACGATACTAATTCCTAGCCGTGTCAAAGAACTCAGCTGCACAAACATTTTCTGCAGTGACTCTGCTGATCCGCACTACACCGCGAGGGAGAACGGTACCCTTAAAGGTCACCGCTTCGTGTTAATGGAAGAACTTTGCACTATTTGTGACGGTAAGTTCATTCCTGATGTGTGTTTGTAGTACGAATACTAGCGGTTCAGGACGAAAGGACGGAGCCCCCGTACGCGCAAGTAACGAAGACGTTGTGTGTTTGTAGTACGAATACTAGCGGATCAGGACGAAAGGACGGAGCCCCCGTACGCGCAAGTAACGAAGACGTTGTGTGTTTGTAGTACGAATACTAGTGGGTCAGGAGGAAAGGACGGAGCCCCCGTACGCGCAAGTAACGAAGACGTTGTGTGTTTGTAGTACGAATACTAGCGGGTCAGGACGAAAGGACGGAGCCCCCGTACGCGCAAGTAACGAAGACATTGTGTGTTTGTAGTACGAATACTAATGGGTCAGGACGAAAGGACGGAACCCCCGTACGCGCAAGTAACGAAGACGTTGTGTGTTTGTAGTACGAATACTAGCGGGTCAGGACGAAAGGACGGAGCCCCCGTACGCGCAAGTAACGATGAGGTTGTGTGTTTGTAGTACGAATACTAGCGGGTCAGGACTAAAGGAAGGAACCTCCGTACGCGCAAGTAACGAAGACGTTGTGTGTTTGTAGTAGGAATACTAGCGGGTCAGGACGAAAGGACGGAGCCCCCGTACGATCAAGTAACGAAGACGTTGTGTGTTTGTAGTACGAATGCTAGTGGGTCAGGACGAAAGGACGGGGCCCCCGTACGCGCAAGTAACGAAGACGTTGTGTGTTTGTAGTACGAATACTAGCGGGTCAGGACGAAAGGACGGAGCCCCCGTACGCGCAAGTAACGAAGACGTTGTGTGTTTGTAGTACGAATACTAGTGGGTCAGGACGAAAGGATGGAGCCCCCGTACGATCAAGTAACGAAGACGTTGTGTGTTTGTAGTACGAATACTAGTGGGTCAGGAGGAAAGGACGGAGCCCCCGTACGCGCAAGTAACGAAGACGTTGTGTGTTTGTAGTACGAATACTAGTGGGTCAGGACGAAAGGACGGAGCCCCCGTACGATCAAGTAACGAAGACATTGTGTGTTTGTAGTACGAATACTAGTGAGTCAGGACGAAAGGACGGAACCCCCGTACGCGCAAGTAACGAAGACGTTGTGTGTTTTTAGTACGAATACTAGCGGGTCAGGATGAAAGGACGGAGCCTCCGTACGCGCAAATAACGAAGACGTTGTGTGTTTGTAGTACGAATACTAGTGGGTCAGGACGAAAGGACGGAGCCCCCGTACGATCAAGTAACGAAGACGTTGTGTGTTTGTAGTACGAATGCTAGTGGGTCAGGACGAAAGGACGGAGCCCCCGTACGATCAAGTAACGAAGGCGTTGTGTGTTTGTAGTACGAATACTAGCGGGTCAGGACGAAAGGACGGAGCCCCGATATGCGCAAGTAATGAAGCAATATGTTTTCTGGACATACTATCCCGTGTTTCTTCTAGTTTTTTTTGTCGGGGGCAATATATTTTATGGGGAGGGTAGTGCCACTACGTAGCAGGAGGAGGTACAGGAGTGCAGGCTGTGGAGACGTTAGCGCCTATATAGGAAAACAAAGGATGCGAATGGAGAGTGCCGTATGACGTCATACAGCTATAATCGTCAAGGCATACCTCCTCTGACGTCATTCCTCCGTACCCTCTGAGCCCATCTGCCCGTTGGCTCGCGGAAAATAGGCGCTGGTTGGTTGCCGCATCTTTCAACGCATTGTTCGATCCTTGGCAGCTCCACGATCCTCGATTCAAATGTCTTTTCCAACTTCATGAAGATCATGGTTTATTGGCATCCCCTTCGAAACGGGGCTGTCACAAGTAGCCATCTAGCCTGACTGAGCTAATCGGATAATCTGTTAATTTTTATTTAACCAAGCACTTTGTTGCCCATATCTCCTTAATCTTTTTTATCTTCCTGAAAACGTCGGCATCAGCCTTGCATAGTTATACCGGGTGTTTCGGAGAACACTTTCGAATTAAAAGAAATTGTCTGTGGCAGATAGCAGGCAGTTCTCGTCGATGAGCTGGTGTATACTCGAAGAGGCGGACATAACTTGCGCAAAAGAAATGAAATGCCTAATCAATTATACACAAAAATAATTAATTAAGTTTTTAATTAATTACATTATGGCACAGTTCGCAAGGCGGATGTTTGACGCGTGACTGTTTCTCCATTAATTGCATTGCACAGAAAGAGACGTGACAGAATACGTGGAAATCTTGGGCACCGATTATGAAAACTGGGCCGTAATAGGGAACTGCATCAAGAGCGATGGTAAGTGGACTTTCAGAAACGTTCCAAGCCAATTCAGATCGAGCGCGGGCCGAGCAGGCATTTGCGAGAATGATAATGCAGAAATTTCGGCTGGTTGAAAACGACGTTATTCGGTGTTTCTACAGTGGTTTTATGGAAGCGGAAGTACGGCAAAACCGCAAGTATTCGCGGAAAACGAATACCAGAACTTTGTAAACTGCATCTGCGAAGCATCGGAAGCGGGAAATTTTGTTGTATGGGCTTGAGGTTTACGGGAAATCAATAAGATATATATATTTAGGGATTATTGTAACAGTCTTACTCACATATTAGTGGCACATATTATAGTAGTGGCCTTAATAGGTTCTCCTTAAAGAACTGTGGTGTTTATTTTATGCCCGAGTTAGAGAGCTGTGTCAACTTGATCTTCTGATTTGGCGTTATCCAACAATTTTTGTTTAAAGATGTGTGGTATAAGCAAACATATGTTCTCTGCTTTCAGTAAGCGTGTAACTTTTTCTTTTAAATGCAAGAAACCTCATAATATTCTGTGCAGTGCAGAGTGAGCCATAGAAGTTTCCTTTCCCACATGTTTCGGCTGGAGTTCCTCGAGTAGAGATTCACCTTAACAAGCTGTTTTACGTAACTTGAACCGAGCTTTCATTTTGTTAAGTAGGGCATCTTAGGCTATTACGACCGAAGGCATATTGTGGGTCGCCTTCCTATGTTCCTCGGAGCATGCTTTAAGTGCTATTAACAAAAATAACTAACTTCAGTTAATCAAATATTTTAGATATTCATCTTGAATAATTTCAGCCCTGCTATATGCGTTGTAGTACATACGTTTGTGTGTGCCTTCGAATAAAATTAGTTGTGAGCTTAGCGCTGTCCTGGTGTGTTCCTGCCTTCTGTCTTCGTCATCTTGCGTTGCCCGTTTAAGATGTTCAACCGGTACCAACTCGCCCAAATGTCGATCCTTCGAAACCTTGACGTCGCTGTAAAAGCTCTGGCCTTCGGGCAAAAAAAAAAATGTTTCTGCGTTTGCGTGCACGTGCAGATATACGCGTGCACACCCTCTCAAATATTGGCAGGCGCAACGCGAACTCACCTTTCCCTGAAATCTCTTCTTTTACAGACGAATGGTATCAAGTTTTTACCATTCTGCTCAAGAAAGCCAACTTAAAGAGCGTTCCCGGCGGCGTTGTAGAAAAGGCCAATGACGCACTGAGGAAGAAAGGAATCAGGCTCAAGATCAAATGGTCGACGACGAGTTGCATACTGGACTGACAGCCAGATGCGGAAGAAGATGGCGCGACAGTGACGTCATCAGGAGGCCGGGCAACTTCGCTCTCGCGGCGTAGTAATAAAGCAGTGGTGTACCTGCACAGTCGTTGCACCGGAGTTACCAGAAACGGCCGTGGTGGCAGAATGGTGGCACCGCGGCGTTCTGCTTTCCGAGCACGAGGACGCGGGTTCGATTCCCAGCGTCTGCGGTCGCACCTTGATGGTAGCGGGGAAGCGACATGCGAAAGCCCTCGTCTATTCAGTTCAGGTGGACGCGCTATAAGACTCCCCCCCCCCCCCTGGGTGTTAAAAGTTAATCTGGCACACTACTCCCCCAGGGCATCCCTCGTTGCCTCGCTGTACATATTCGGTACACGTTGCACTACCCCCAACTAGTTTCAGCCGTGCATTGCGTGGGAGGCTGCCTTCGAGCGATTGCGCACCATTCGACAAGTTGGTTTCCCCATGCGGTGATTGGTAGTCGAGCTCCTCGGTGTACAAGGTGAAACCTGTATATGACATAGCCACAAGGAACTACAGCGTTTGAACTAGAAAATTACGGCACGAATAAAAAAAAATTGATTGTAGCGCAAACTGGCGGGGCGCTTCTCGAATCGCGAGCGGCAGCTTAGCGCTGCCCTTGATAGGAAACGCGTACGATCATTGCGTTCTATCGGCATTAGCGTACGTGCGATAAACTTGGAGGTTAACAAAGAAGCCCGAGAAGCTAAGGGCCACGCGACAAGCGATGGGACGGAGAACAATAGAAGTTAACGCTGAGAGACAGGAAGACAGTGTTGTGGGTTACAGAGCAAAGGGGCTTTGCCGATGTTTTAACGCGATAGCGTTAAGGAGCTCGTGTCGCAGAAAAGCCGGTGTCGTCGGCGTCGGCGTCCGCCGTGAGCGATAAATCACGGCAGGCACTTCATAAATAAAAAGCAACTTCCAAGATGGGCTGGGTGGGAATCGAACCAGGGTCTCCGGAGTGTGAGACGGAGACGTTACCACTGAGCCACGAGTTTTTTTTTTCTTTATTTCCAATGTGCCAACACAAAATAGAGAAACCAACACAAAAATGTTAAATGCGCCAACCAGTAGCTTGTTGACGCGACATTGCTAAAAATGTTTTAATGACACTAGGTCATTAAGTACAGGATACCATGTTGGCTGTTCGTCCTGGAACTGGTACACATCTCGGATATAGGCAATGCTTTCAATGAAGTTTTCTCTTACCGATCTTACAATAGGATCTGCATGTCTGACAGCCATTCTTGTTTTCCACATGCTATGCATGCTTAATACCATGAACATGTCATAGGGCACACCCCCGTCATTGTTAACCGCAAGAAAGTTAATTCCATATGGTGTGAGGGGCAAATCTTTTTTCAGCGTTCTCTGGAGGACATCCCAATGAAAAATTGAATCTAAACAGTCTAGGAATATATGTGTTACTGTTTCTGGCTTGCGGCATAAAATGCAATCAACTGACCCGGGAAGAAAAAAGCCCTTTTCCTGCAGCCAGGGTTTGACTGGGAGCGTGTCACTATGGAGTTGAAAAAAGAAAGTTTTCACAGACGACCGAACCGGCATTTTTTTAACTCTCTTTAAAACATCCTTACCCGGACCGACAGAAAAAATGGCTCGATATAAAGGTACTGGAAGCATCACGTCACGGAGATCTTTGTACAATTGTTTCTTTGATACTATAATGAGATAATCAAAAGAGAAACGTACTCGAAGAATCGTGAAGGCACTTACAACTTCGCGTAGATACCCGCACAAGCCGCTTCCAGTAACGCCACACGATGACACAATAAACTCGGGGAGAACATTCTGCAGTCTCACCTGAAGCACTGCTCGTAAAAATGGGTCATGCTGGTCCCGCAAGAAAATAAACCTTGAGACAATCTGCCTCAGAAAAAGATGAGCTAAGCCAAGCCCTCCTGCTTTCAGTGAGTGAAATAAGTTGAGACGACTTGTGCGTTCCCATGTTGAATTTCATACAAACGATGCAAGAATTCTATGGAATTTCTGCGCACTAGTTCGTGACATAGCGAGCACCTGCAACACATACCAAATTCGCGCAACAAGGAACGTATTGCAAATAGTTGACCTGGTAAATATGGATAAATTTTTCCCGCCCCATTTCGTAGTTTCCTGGCGCATTCTCTCAGCTTCTTCTCTCCAGTATTCTGTAGGCTCATCATACCAGTTTAAAGGTGCTCCTAGGTATTTTGTAGGAGAGACTGTCCACTGTAAATTTTCAAAGACATTGGGCTTCTCATCCCAGCTGCCATGCCAAAAACCGGCGCACTTCTCCCAGTTAACAGCGCTTCCAGACATATTGCAATACGTTCGAGCTTGTTTAACAGTTTCACGGACACTTTCTTTATCCCCACAAAAGACGGCTACATCATCCGCATACGAGAGAATTTTGACTTCACTGCCCATTAAACGGAAACCGCGTATTTTCTCATTGTGTATAACTTTTAAGCAAAAAGGCTCCAAGTAAATTGCGAAGAGAAGTGACGAAGCTGGGCATCCTTGTTTTATGCTTCTACATAAGTTAATATTTCCAGAGAGTTGTTTATTCACTAATAAGTTAGTGCTACACCCTTCGTAAGACAGTTTTAAGCCTTCTAATATAATGTTTCCAACATTCACGTGCTCTAGAATAGAAAAGAGCACACTGTGCACAACACGGTCGAAGGCCTTCTCCATGTCTAGTTGCATCATAGCAACTCTTCCTTCCCAGGCATCGCAACACTCCAGAATACTTCTTGCCACATGTATGTTATTAAGTATCGAGCGGCCTCTTATGCCACAAGTTTGGTGTGGGCCTACTATTGATGTCATCACTGATTGCAACCTTCTTGCTAACACCTTCATGAATATCTTATAATCTACATTGGATAAAGTTATGGGGCGATACGACCGTACCGAGAGCAGCTTTACAGGGTCATCGCATTTCGGGATCAGCACTGTATGTGTTTTTCGGAAAGAAGGCGGCATGTATTTTACTTTATAAGCCTCGGCTAGAATACGGTGTAAAATGACTGCTAGTTCATGCTTAAATGCCTTGTAGAAAGCTGCGCCTAGGCCATCAGGTCCGGGCGCCTTTCCAGGTTTGAGTTCATCAATTGCGGTTTCGATCTCATTCAACGTAATCGGTTCCTCGAGGACTGTCTTGACGTCATCATCTAGCCTCGGCATTAAAGGCAAGTATTCGCTATCAAAGCCAGCTTCTACCGCTCCTTGGCAGCTTAACAACTCTCTGTAGTGTTCGAAGAAGGCACGCTGTATTGTATTACTATCGCTACTACGCACGTTGCCGTATTCAATTTCTTTTATTTCATTTTGCGATGCGTATCTTTTCTCTTCGCCCAAAGCGCGCCTTGTGGGCGTTTCCCCGAGCCACAAATGCTCTGATCGCGCACGTATCACTGACCCCCTATATCTCTTGACATCAATGATTTCAAGCTCATTTTTTATATTCCTTATCTCTGTTGACAAATCTTCTGGCTGTGGGCATTTTATCGACAACAATACGTTAAGCTTACTTCGCAATTCATTTTCTTTTCTTTTCTCATTGTAGCGTAACACAGAGGCTCTTTCAATGGCTGTTATTTTAAATTCCTGTTTAAACTCTTCCCACATCGCTATAAACCCCGCGGATTCACTAGCAAGCATCTCTCGTATACGTTCTTTTAAAAACGCGAGAAAGGTGGCGTCGTCCAGAAGTTTGACGTTGAATTTCCATAAGCACCAATTAAAAGGGCGGTTTTCTTTTCTCCTGCCGAGCGAGAACATTACAAGACTGTGGTCGCTGAAGGATACGTGCCTCACGTCATAGCTTCTACACAACGGAACCAGTCTCGCTGATATATAAGCTCGATCTAATCTCGCGTGACTGCCCCGTTGGAAATGCGTGAACAGAGTCTGCTTTCCACTGCAAAACACCCTACCAACATCTTCTAATTCACGCTCTCGGGTTGCTGCGAGCAAGAAACCTGCACTTTGATCGCGTACAAGCAAGTTGTTATTCCGGTCGTCAGAAAAACAAACACAATTGAAGTCTCCCAGCAAGATAATATAACGCTCAGATTTCAAATAGACATCAAGTTTTCCAAAAAAGTCACGGCGTTCTCTTTCATTATTTGGGGCGTATATGCAAATTACCCGCCATTCCGAATCCCAGAGCGAAAAGTGACACACAATCATTCGACCTTCATCACAAACAAATTCAGAATGCGGTACAATTTCTAAAGATTTCCGCAAAAACAAAACACACCCACCGGAACTGCCGACAGCATGGGAAACGCACGCACTGTACCGCGCTCTAAATGTTTGAACCATTCGGTCGGTGCGCTCTTCACTTTCAATTTTTGTTTCCTGTAGAGCGACTATGTCTAAATCATTTTCTTGCAGTAACCGGCTGACCTGGTACTGCCGCCTTTTCGCGCCCAGGCCTCGGACATTGAGCGTACCAATGCGTAGCGCTATTGCAGATTTTGAAGCCATTTCCTTTTTTTTTTTTAGAAGAAGAAAAACAAGCATACTAGTTCAAGTGAACCCATACATCCTGCCATTTCTCAGAACGCGCACAATTCTTTCCTAGGCAAAAGCGACCGAACTTTACAATTGTACTCTGCAGCCCGTCCCTCACCTCGCATACAGGCATTGCTGGGCGACGCCCTCGTTATTACGGGGGCGCCTTCGGAACCGTCGGAATGGAATCCGGCGGAATGTGAGGCTTTGGCTTGAAAGAAGGACGGCGGTACGAACTTTCTTTCCTGGGCGGCTCCTGTGCCTTCCCGCTGCCCCCTTCGTCACCTTCGGAAACTTGCGTGTGTGGGCGTTTCGCAGACGAGCTGCTCGCGACGTCCATGTCTTCTTGGTCGCTACTCGGCGAGGCTTGAGTGGTATCAGAGACGTCTTTGACGGAACACGTTGGCGAAGCGGTAAGCTGTCGTTCAGGTGCCACGTCACTGTGGTCGCTTCCAACACTTTTCGCAAGTTCCTTCTCGGACGTTTCAACAGCTGCCGACGTAGTTCGATGCTTCAAAGCGGTACAAAAGCGCCTCTAGTGAACGCGCTGTTTCTAAGGCTCAGGCGTGCGTTGCTTGCTCAGGCGCACATTTCGTTGTCGCGCCGAACGCTGCGTTGCTCGACGCTCACCGCGTCCGATGCGGGGCGCGTAGTCGCTGCGCCGTAGCCCATTGTCTTACACCCCTTGGCGGGTGGCCGGGAACGCTGTCGCGTTCCACTCTTGAAGGCGAAGCTTAAGCGTCCTCCAATTTTTAGCAGAGAGATGAAGAAACGGAACTGGGCAGGGCATTTAACTGCGCTGCAGGGAAGGCAACCGGTGGTGTACATTAGAATCACAAAGTGTGGTGCCAAAGAAAAGGAACACCGCAGTCGGGGACAGCCTGTAGAACCTGGCGGTACACGAGGAAATTAGCGAATTGGGATACAAAATTGGCAGTTTCATCTGGAGAAGTTGCGTTCGGAGAGATACACAAGGGTTTAGCGACGCGCTTGAGGCGTCTGAGCACGTCGCCGCGACGAGGAAAGCTGCAAAGCGGCGTCGCGGACTTCACACTTCGACGGTGCGCGAGGCATGACCGAAGAAGAGCAGTCGGGGTTCCGCCAGCACCCAAAGAAAGCAATGTGCTCGCCAACAACTTCTCTTGGCCACGAAGCGAAAGCTATGCGGAACCAAATCGCACGCGTGGCACGGCTGCTTGGTTAGTTAGTTAGTTAGTTAGTTAGTTAGTTAGTTAGTTAGTTAGTTAGTTAGTTAGTTAGTTAGTTAGTTAGAACACCTTGGCGGGCTAGTTGGTTAGAATCCATGATAGAGCGTATAAGCGCGACTGAACGAGGACGTAGAAAGAAAGAGATACACAGACAGGCGCTGTGCCTGTGTATCTGTTTCTTTCTACGTCCTCGTTCAGTCGCGCTTATACGCTCTACCATAGTTAGTTAGGTTAGTTGGTTAGTAGTTAGTCCCCGAGCGTTTCCTTCAGGCTCTCTTACGTGGGAAAAAAGAGCGAACATAACTGTTTCGTTTTCTGCAGCACGTAACTATAAACGAGAAGAAAGGGGGTTAACCGAGAGGCCCGTTTTTATTAGTCGTATCATAAGAAGCCAACAAACACTGACGCCAACGAAAACATAATGGAAATTGCTTGTCCTTAATAAATAAAATAAACAAACGATAAATTGGTGGAAGTGAAAGTGGATGAAAAAACAACTTGTTGCAGGTGGGGAACGATCCCATGCGAAGGTGCAAAAATTAGTTAGTGCTGTAAAAATTAGTTTTAAAGAAAGTGTTCAAGCCACCGACTGCCTAGGAGCACGCTCGTTATGGCTATTTTCTCTGATATCGAGTAAACGGAAAACCAAACTTGCGTTATCTTACACACTATAGCTTTCCAGCGTTGTTTCGCTGAAATTACAAGCAGCTGGCGTAGAAAAAGCAAAGTTCACCTGTAACATCATTCGCAGACAAAATACGCACTTTTAGTTTCGCGAAGAACTTTTTTTTTCTTCAATTCTCGCGTTATCAAGGTTGTGAAGAAAATGGTTAAGTTGCATATATTCAGTTACAGATCATGCATTGGTTAATGAAATATATTATTCACTCAACTCCTTTGCTAAGCCGGGTTATCTTATGACCAATCCTATAGGTTAGCACAGATGCAATAACTATTTTTGGTTTTTTTATAACATACATTTTTCATCCACATGAGGTACATGGTGTTTCCAATTTGCAACAGATATCAGAAGCATAAATTATCGCACTTTACTTCATGTAGACGTTCACAATAGCTTCCACGAGAATGGCCAGCCACGGCCTAACTTGTTGCGGCCTTCTTTCAACATTTCCTCTTTTCTTCTTTCTATTACCCCTTTCCCTTACCCCCAGTGTAAGGTAGCAGACCGGACGCTCGTCTGGTTGACCTCCAGGCCTTTCCTGTCTTCTCTCTCTCTCTCTCTTTCTCTTTCAACACTTCCCATAACGTTACAGTATTGTTACTGCAAGTTCGTGCACCTTGTCTATGTGCGGAAACGCACAGCTGCACACATTGTTATTAACACAGTACATATAGCCAACCTTGAAAGGTTGGCTATTCGTACGGGCCTGAAGCGGGCAGGCCACGGGCCACCATGTCGGGACCTATAGTTTCGGTTCCATTCTGATGCTAGAAGTCTGCGGGACATCTAACCAGAACCTATAACCTGTGGTAAAAAAAAAACAACGCATTCTCGTTTATTATGCCGCTGCCTTAGCGCTGGCGCCCTTGGATTAGCACAACAGGTTTAGCCAATGCAACAGCTCTGGTTGTTTTGTTTAAGCACAACGTCGCTAGTCGTTGCCACCAGAAGTGCTTCCGGCCAGTCCCATTCCCCTTGTATTAGGGCCGGAATTCAAAGCGTATGGAAGCAGTATTGGTGGGAAAGACGCAAGGAAAGAGATGGAGTCGTGGCCGTTACACACGCAGGTAGCTCTACGATGTAGATATATAAATGTTTATGAGGAGGGAGGATATATATTACAGGTAGGCAAAGTATTATTGGCCAATAGATGTAGTAAGGCCGGATTAGCTCAAGAAGGCTAGGTGACTATCTGTCGCCGCCATACTTCACGCGGGAGGCCAACAGAGATGACTGTAATCTCCGTATTCCGGTTTACGCGTGCGCCAGCGCGTATCGGCTCGTCAGTGAAACCGGGACGGCTGTCGTCCACTTAGAGCACCACGAAGAACGAAAGCTTCACAATTGAAGAACAATTGCTCCTGGTCCGAGGATCGAACCAGGAAACGACTGCCAGAATAAAAAAAAAAACAGGAACAGCGCCACACAGCACGAGCGAGTAAAGAGCACAGGACAGAGTGCAGTCCTGTGCTCTTTACTAGCTCGTGCTGTGTGGCGCTGTTCCTGTTTTTACTCTGAAGATGAACCAGCCAGCCCCTTTGTACACACTGCAAACGACTGCCATTTCGGTTAGAACGAGAGAAACCTGAGCTAGCTGGTAAGGATTCATTATGCAAAAAAAAAAAAAGAGGTGAGGCGTGCAGACAGGACACAAGAGTAGATAGGCGTTCGCGTTGTCCACTTCTCTACTCTTTTTGTCCTGTCTGCACGCCTCACCTCTTTTTTGCATGATGCTATTTCGCGGCTGTCGCTCTCTCAGCTAGACAGGAGGCTATAAATCGATGGCTCGGAGAGCATGGACACCGAATAGAATCGCAGATGTGACCGCTCCGGGAAGGCGTCGCCGCCATTGAGTTGATCCGCTCATCAGGACGATCGAAGCTTTTTGTCCGAAAACCCGTATGGGTGTTTGTAGCTTCGCGCTTCTATTAGTTGGATAAAAAGAAAAAAGTCATGTTTCATGAAACGTTGCGAATTTTTTTTGTAGATATATAGATAGATAGAAACTATATTGAAATGGAAAACATTTGAAGGAGGATTAGCCAGGTCAGGCAGGCGGTAGAGGCCAGTGGGGCCCTGGAGTGAGAGGCTCCGACCACCCCTCCTTTTTTGTAGAACTTAATTCGCATATTCAGTTCCCTAATGACGATCATGAACCTGATTAAGAGATCGGCCTGAAAAGAGGGTTAGTAATTATGATCATTATATATACGATGACGAAGACGAGGGTTATTTTTGTGCTAGTCTTGGGGCGCCGCAAATATCATCGAGCACGTCAAAATGCGAGCGATCCCATGACACGCGCCTCTGGAAAGTGGCAGTTGGACAATCAGAAAATCAAAAAGTAGAGCGCAGATTTAAAAAAAAAACATATATATTCGAATTAGACAAAAAATATGAGAAGAATTGTCAGAAGCTTGCAAAGAACAATGCATTGCATTTCACTGAAGTGAAGAAAGCGAACGAAAACAATCGTAGTGCTAGTTTTTTTGTTTATGTCACAAGTCGGAACAGTCATACTGCAACCCCGCTTCACCTCCGACCACAGGTGCAATGGCGTGACGAGTTGCATTATTTACTGCTTGTTCAAAAGAAATAGATCGTGCTGAGTACGACGTTGAAAAGTTATGTGGACAAAATAGAATTAAGAAGATGGTTAATAGTACAATAACTGATGGCGTTCGGACAACACAGTCGACAGAGCTCATAGAGCGGCATAGAAGAAGCTTTTGATTTGTACACGTCACACAACAAGTAGTGCCTACGTCCTTCAATATACATTGGGAAGCTTCGTTAGCTCGGGTAAGTTGTCCTGACGAATGCTGCTAATGATATTTTGCTTCTCGAACTTTATATTATGTCTTGTCACTCTTGGGAAACGTTACTGGACCTCAAGACTTGTGCGTAGCATAATTAAATCCTTCGAAAGTGCCACCAAATAAAGCTGAGGAATCGCGGGTGCCTATTTTTTTTTCTATTACGAACGCTATCAAAAGCCTGTCACTCGCACCTATACCGCTAAGAGCTTCCCAACCTAACTCGTACCATTCCTTGAGTTTACTTTACCTCAACCGTGTGCAGCATTAAATCTTGCTCACCGCTTTTGTAGAGCAGTGTTTTCCAAACTGTTCGACTTCACTGTGAAGAGGGCCCCACAATTATTGTGCAGAGCCAGCGGTAAACGTCCCCGCGTTGTAGACTTGCCGAGAAATGTTCATTCGTGAACCCTGAATAGCCCGACACCACGGTTGCAAAGAAGACTTCTCGCTGTACTTGTATTACGAACATTCATCCGAGACTGTGAACATCTGCATACACCTTAGGACTGTGTTGCAGTTCGTTGGTATTGCTAATTATACGAGCTGTATGGCGGAAGTCACCCGAAGTGACAAGGTCTACCATACATTCGTGCAATGAGAAACAAGAATTTGCCAACTCCAACGTTATATTTCCGCATAGACTCTTCGTGAAGTCATAGACTGTGGAAAGCAGCTGGTCGGAAGCGGCTAAGTGTAATGAGAAGTCTGAAAACCTTTACGGACTCGCTTCCCACAGTGAGGCCCCGAACCCGAACGCCGATGAATCGTTGTAAGTCGTTGACATCGACGTCTTTGACAATGTAGTTTTCGAGCATAATTGAGAAAGTGAGGCTTCGTGACGTCACAGGTTGTCACAGTCCACGTGACACCAGTTCAAAGGTTTTCGATAATGTTTACATTACATATTGAAAAAAAAAATGAGAAGCCTCAAAGCCGTTACGCACCTTATTCCCACATTGGAGCCCCTAACCCGAACGCTGGAAAATACGTGAAATTAGTGACTTCACAAGATGACCTCGTCGATGACATAGTTAGTGAGCGTAATCGAGAAAGTGGAGATTATGCCCTACATGGTTCTTCGGGAGGTAGTAACCCTTTTCACCGTCTAAGCAGACCGTTCGAAGAGTGCAGGTTCTGAGCACAAGAAGTGTCTTCACAACTCCTTCTGATGGAGTAAATATATGTTTGCCCTGCATTTTACCCTGCTTTCAGGAACTGTGGTACTCCCTAAAGAAGGTACATTTACTTCGACAAGGCGCAAGCGTACAATCGATGCACAGTATTGGAGGCACAGCGTAAAATTCCACAGTGGGACTGTGGCATTGCCGACAGAGGCGCATATCACCTTCGTTCCAAGTACATTTACCCTGAGACACCGCCATTACTCGGGATCAATAGCACTAGTCAGTAGACCATTAACAAGAACTATGCAAAAGTGCGTGTTGATAGCATCAAAAATAAATTTGCAAGGACAGTAGCATTTCTGGAAGCTACTAAAAGATGTAAAGAAGGGTTTTGTTCTTGAGAGTTCCTTATTTACGTTGTCTCCTTTTGTGTTAGGTGATGTTGTCACTTTTGCTCACGTTGTTGCTTTGAGAGTTTATTTGTGATGTCGCTGTGTCGGCAAGTTTTGCTCCGTTGCTATGACGCGCCCCCATGATTTCGGCTACGCCAGGTCCCTCATATCGAGATAAATTTAGTATGTCCATAAAATATATTGTAAGCGGTTGTCAAGCTCCATGCTTGCCTTGTTAAGTGCGATCGTTTCACGTTGCAGAAGGGTGTGGTATTATGCTGCCGCAAAAAATAAACGTCTCTCTTGGCTCTCTAAATGACAATCGACACCGATCCTTGCAGCCAACACTCCTCTCTTCTTGGCCCTGGGGGATTTTTTTTTTCTGGAATCCAGAGCTCGGTCGCAGTCGGCCAGCAGATTGCCATGAATGTCGCAATACCAGCGCTGCTACTCGTCCTGCTGGTAGACGTGCCACCATCGTCAGCGCACTGGTGCAAGCTGAAAGGCTTGAAAAAGATAGACTGGGACAAGGTATTGTGACTACTCTGTCAGTTCATTTGATCTATTTTCACGCCATTTGCGGAGGTGAACTGTTTTTGTTTAATCTTTTGTTTCACAGCCCAGTAAAGCGTAGAGATAGTGATATCTGCAGCAACAAGAATGTTCAGATCTTACGCGTTGTGAGAATCGGTTTAACCGGAGCTTTCATTGGTCTTTGCGAAGAACACTGTTCCTGTTTACATAGCGACCGTCTGAGGTAACCATGTGACGCCTCCGTTTGACGGTTACATGTGCCCTCCTGGAGCAGTGCTTGTAAACAATCTAATCTATCGTCGCGACGAGAAAAGTGGCCCGCGACTTATACAACAGCAGTCAGAACCTTGCCCCCTTCAGACACAGCGATCACCAAATGGGGCCTCCGTGCCCACTGCCTCACCGCGCCGGCAGCCAGTGTCCGAGCGTAAACAAACTCGACCCCACTCCGCAATGCTGGCGCGCCTAGGTATAAACGCCTACAACACGCGCTAAGAAACCTCCTCCGTAGTGCCCAGGCAGAGTCGAGCAAAAGCCCCCAGATTTTCTCTCTCGCGCCCACTCTTGCTGGCGCCTGCGCACAAACGGCTGGCGACCCCTCAAATAAACGTTTCGTGTTCATTAATGCCGCCATGTCACAGAAAAGAATATCAACATTCTTTTTTCACTTACGCGAAAGCATCCATGTGAAGACACCAAAACCAGCAAAGGTAACGACGTTCTTAATTATTTTTCTGCTTTGACTTTTGTTCGCGAGGACACATTGAGCCTCTTCAATTTTCTTGTTCTCACCAGCCAGAGCGCATGCGTTTTTCTCGTGTTGCCCCGACCACCGTGCGGCGCACTTCGATGCGCATTCGCTTTTCTCTGGCCGAATGGATTTTCGCTTAGGAGAGTTCTGGACGCTTTCTGGCTGGCAGTCGAGTAAAAGAAACAATGGTCGCTCGCCGCCATCACTGTGGAGACTCGAGGGATTGCAACGCGTTCGCTTGAGCGCAACCTCTCCGGAAACTCTTGTGTCGCCGGTGTAGGATACCGAGCAGTATGCGTATATGGTTCTCTATGGACCAAGCGTCTCACGTTTTCTTCGATATTCCATCGGCAGGTTCCCAAAGTAGGCATTCGATTGTGGTCAACATGCCTTCGCGTTTTTTTTTTTTCATTTCACTGCCCTCGCCCCACAAAAGAAAATGAAAAGACATCGTTGCGGCGCAGCGAATTGTCGCACGGTGAAAGTTCGATTTTGGTACCTCTTCTTTTGCGGAAAGTAATGGGCCACCCGACGCTTCAATTGTCGGATACTCTTATTATATATTATTGCGATAGCAATTGTATCGACACTCCAGGCGCACTCCTGCCGTCGCCGTCATGTTCCGTATAAAGTCCAAGGGCGATAACATCGTGACCGCGCTCCGCATGCTGCATGTGCGAGTGAAAGCGTAGGGGGGGGGGGGTGACATGGGTGAGCCGACGACGGTGGCTCAGTCTTGGGTGCGCAAGGGAGAAAAGCGGGGAGGAAACGCGCCGCCTTCTGTCGAGCGCGATTATCAGGGGGAGTGGAGGGAGGGGGGGGGGCGGGCCTTAGGATTCTGTGTTCTGTGACTCTGCGATTTCGCAACATGTTTACATGCCTTGTTTCACGCATTATATATAGCGACTTTTTTTTCTTAGATACCTATAGATCTATTGGAGACTTATGCGTATATTAAATTTTCTTGTTGTGAGGTTTTGTGTATATGCGCAGTGGCACTCTTTTGACCTTTATCAAGCTGTATATATTCGCATTTGTAAATTCCACTGTACCTTCGCTTTTGAATGTACGAGGGCGAGTGAAATGAAAGTGAGCCAACCCACCCCGCGCGCGCAGTAATAGTTCGGTTCATTATCTGCGAGGCATATATGCGCGTAGCACATATACATCTTTGATTTATAGAAGTGCCACGCAGGTGTGAGGACAAATGTTCTTTAATGCTCTCATACACTGGGTTGAACATGGTTACGTGACATAATGGACGCTCAAAAAGTTGAACAGCGTGGTGTCAGGTTCTTGACAGCTGAAGGTGTTTCCCAAAAAGAAACTAGTCACCGTATGGCTGCCGTGTACGTTGAATGAATTACCCCTGGCGAGGGCTTCTCGCTAGAGGGAGAAGCCCTCCCTAGGGCGCTCCTCCCTAGACAAGGAGAAGCGTTTGCACACGAGGTCAAAGTTTCTCGTTATACCTTTATTTCCGCAGGCACAATGCTCGCAAGGTCGCGTAACAAATATCGTAAAAGAGTATCGTAAACATTAACTGTATTCTTTTATTTCTCTCTCTCAGGTCGTTCCACGGAGGGTATCATTGACAAAAAAAAAAAAAAAAAAGGAAACTCACTCCTGTAAAAAACATACTGCGACCACGGGGCTTTCACGTTGATAGGGAAAGATTTCTCGATCCGACAGCTCACAAATTCCTCGAGGCCTTTATCATGCGCTTTTGAATTATTAAGCGCACAATTGCTCCGTGGTGCTTCATATTCGTCACGATTCAAAGCAGCGCTTGCGATCTGCGGGAAAGAGCAGTCACATGTTCCTTTTGTTCATGTACCTACTCTATCTTTACAGTTTGCGGGCAAGGAATGGTACGCAGCACTCGGCCGTTTTAGACACTACGAATATCCCATATGTACCTCAAGACTTTACTACCCCAAGAAAGGCCGCGTCGTTGAAGTTCAAAGACACGGGTGAGGCGCCAGGCTGTCTTGTCGCTTTTGTCTGCCTAGCGCTGTATGTTCTTTAAGCATAAATAAGCAACTAGCCATGCAAGAAGTTTTAGTAAGCGCAACACGCTAGAACAAACTTTCGCCTCTGAGCAAACAGATCCGTAGTAATTAAATACCATATTTACTCGTGTAAGGACCGCCGTTATGTATGTCCCGCGCATCCACATTGGAGCGCGAAAATTCTGCAAACATGTTTCACTAAGTGTCACGTGAATACTTGCGTGCTGGATGGTTCCCGCAAGTCGCTACAAGATGGCGCTATGGTCCGCGTCCAAAAAAAAAAAAAAGAGGTGGGTGACTGTAAATGTGTTACTAGTCAGCCGCCAGTAGTGGTCGCATTTATTTGCGTACCAGTCTGAGCGCAGTTTGAAGCATCTGTGAGTATCCATAAGCTTGACTCGTACCAAACATGCCCCCGGTAAAACTTCAGAAAAAAAGTGCGCGCCTTACAAGAGTAAGTAGTACACTTTTACTGTGTAGGAGGTACATCACAGACAATGATCGATTAAGGCTCATAAAATACACCTACGAGAGACTGACGCTCATTGAAATTTTGTTTGGCTCAGATTTCATGTGGTTAGCTTCGACGATAGAGTGACTGTCCCGAAAGGGCATTGGTCCCGGGTTCAATCCTCGGACCAGGATGAACCTGTCTTCAACTGCGAATTTCTTTATGAGTGACCCGTAAAGGTTTCCTAGCTTCAGGAGACGGTCGCGTGGATTAAATTTTTTCCCTTTCAACTTCACATGTGGTTTACAGTCCTAATAGGCGCAGGATGCCTTTGTTGTGTCACATTCCAGTGAACATGGCCAACCCACATCAGGTCGACTCAATTTTGATGCGTAGCAATATATGGATAGCCGGTTGAAAAATTTTATGTGAAGCCAAAAAGCCCCTTCCTAATACAGGACGGCAATGCTCAGTTCAAGCACCACCAGAAACGCTATATTTCGAAATTTTCGCTCGCACCTTGCCAAGAATGCACACTGAGAAAGCCTAACACCGTTTCTCGGAGTCAGACTTTGGAATAAACTTCCGCTTTCTATAAAAGCGACTCCTTGCGCACACTGCACCAGCATAAGCTCCACACATATCAATAACACGCATAACGCATCCCGCATCACGTCGACCGCCATACAATGCTACGCATACCTTGGACAGTTCCCGTTCAGGGAAGTTGCGTTTAATTTTTCCCTACAGTGCTGCTCCGGCTTTGGATGCAATGTTTTATCTCTTTACCGCATCGATCCAGATTGGATCATCCAGTCTCGATATACCGCTGTCGAATGGCGACACACGTGCGAAGCGTCGCTGGGCTTACGTCAAACGCAGAAAACTCCTACAGTGTGCTGCGGCGCGTTGAACTGCCCGGCTTGTAGCAGAAAAGCCATATGGGTATCTACATGCTCCCTTTCTTTTTTGGTCATTTTGATTGCAATTTATGCACCGATTGAGAAAACAGCGTCTCAGCTAATATCAAATATATAGCTATACTAAAGCGCCGTGTGCACTTGCCGAAAATGTCGCAATTTAGCTGCGTTGACACCTTCCATGATAAGTAACGCAGTTTCTCTTACAGAAGTGCCAGACACGTTAATGGCCAACAAAAGTCACTAAAAAAGCTGCCAAGGCTTCCGAAAGGCAGATTTGTCATTACCGTGGCTAAAAACTGGCTCAAATTATCGACAAAGATGTTAAGTTACAAATACCGGCTGCATAGTTGTGGGCAGCAGCTCCGGTTGCTCCATCTCGTGACGTTGAAATCAAGCAGGTTGGGTATAGCTGTTAATGCAGTCACGGGCTTTGTGCTACTTAGATAGCTTGTGCATAGGCGTCAGACTCATGCTACGTTGTCTAGCGTGTTGCGGCTTTTAATGTTTTTTTTTCTTCGACGCGCACGATACTAAACACACAGAAAAATAAATGCACACGGAGGCATGGCTTTGACTTTTTATGTAGATAAACAAACCACACCAAGATGTAGCTGCTAGCACTGCTGCCGCTCACACCCAAGTCTTCGGCGCTCCGTAAACTTCAACACGTATACGCGCACAGTACAGTAATTATTTAAGTTCGAAACGCATTAGCCATAATTTTAAAGTAATAGGAGCCGTTTAACATTGTCGCCCATGAAATTTTTGCTAGCTTGTTGTTACTTACTCTATAACTACATTCCCAAGCATGATTCTGGCGCAGCAGAAGTTAAGAAGTAAGTATACAGTGACGTCTCAGTTGAGTGAACTTCGAGGGACCCAAGGAAATAGTTAACTCAACTGAGAGTTCGCTATATACACTTCTTACCCAAAGAAATAACTGAAAGTTCACTAAACTAAATATTATCTAGAATATGAAACAGCATAGGGCGCAGCAGACATCGAGTCAAAAGTGTTAAATGCAATTTATGGAGTTATGTACATCAATGAATACAAAGTGCGTAGCAGTTACGCTGCCACCTATCTCACTTTGAAAAAAAAATTGTAATTTTCATTTGCTCTGTTGTTCTTAAAGCGCAAGAAGTGACGAAGCTGTCCTGAGAGTCCATGTTCTTGTGCATTCACTCTGGCACAGTTTGTTGCTGAGACACGTAGTCTCGCAACTTTCCAAGGCATCCTACAGCCTCGGCTAGAATTACAGGATTTGAATCTGCCTCTGCTTCCTCGTCGCACTCTTCTTCTTCGGGACTAACACTGTAAACGATTTCCAGATCTGATAGTTCCGCATGGGTAACCAGCTCACTTGTCAAACTGCACATAGCCGCCGCTGGAGGGGCAATTTGGGGACGTCAGCTCTGCGGAGCGCAAAACTTCATCGAACAGATTTCAAAAATGAGCCCGGATCCATTGGTCAAGTTCGCTCAACTGAAATATTCGTTATTCAGCTATTCGTTTAACTGAAAGATTTTCGCATTGAATGCATAAAAAACTGCCGGGGATTTTCTAAAAGTTCGTTGTTCTGAAATATTCGTTAAACCGAAGTTCGCACAGCTGAGAGTTTACTGCAGAGAGTTAAGTGTTGAGAATCCCATTATGCTCGTGCCATAAAGTCTCTCTACGCATTTAGAACGGTAATTTTGTCAGGATGAACGCCATCGCTAAAACCGGGTGTGACGTTATACTCAATATACACGAGTTCCGGTTCGTTTACCCTGGAAATAGACATCCGAAAAAAGAAAGGTTCTTTTAGCTACTACTAAAGACGCTGGCAGTAAGCAATGGTAATTCGCGTTTTGGAATACACGAACATCTGTTTTAAAATTCATATGTCTCACATTCATAATCCTACATATTCACAAATGATACTTCATATCTTCCAAAATAGACCCATATTATCCTGTAGAATTATGATAACCGGGACATGGGTCTTTTTTAATGATCACCTTTCGCATGCGGCTAACAATTTCATACCCGCGCTGGCCAGGAGAGATGCAGCCTCCAATAATAATTTTTAAACATTCATTCATGTGCTTGACTCAGCATGCAAAAGTGCTCATTTCCGGTAATTGCATTTCAGGAGGGTCGGGGCTAAATCTTGGAATCAGACCGCATCCGGCGGCACACTCGAATCGGACAAAATTCGATTTGTTAAAGGTAAGCCTAGCATTTTTCTTCTCTATACCGCAAGACAGCTGGATGCAATGGCAAGATGCATGTACTATATAAAGTATAGGACCGAGATAATATTCGGAAGTTCGAATGCCTATTGAATACCTCTGTTCTGAATCGAAATTTCGTTTGATCTGAGAATATACAGCCGAAACGTATTACTGAAGTCAGGCCACCTCAGACCACTGGGCGTTCCGAGCGTGCGTACCAGAGCCCGGGCTGTCCCGTGACACAAGCAGTAGTTCTCCCAGCGGCCGAAGAGAGGCGCCCCACAGGTATCCTTGACACACCCTTCCAGTCTCTGGCAGACGCACAGGCCCAGGCATCACTATAGGAATGATCACTGCGTCCAGCTGACAGCCCTGAAAGACGAACGTGGCAGTTGCGACAGCATAAGGAGGAGTAAACAATGCGAGTACAAAGCTTAGGAGCAGGACTGTTGGCGATGTGGAAGGCAAACGGTCGAGAACTTAAGTCCATTTAATCTCAATTGCAGAAAGAGATGTGAGAGGCGAAGGATCGAGAACTTAAGACTTTTCAATCACAGTTGCAGCAAGAGGCCCGCAGACGCGGAGTCCTGCAGGTGCAGGTCGCAACGACTGCAGACGACGTCGCGTGACCGGGACAGCGGGAGACAGGAGGAAGGGGCCGAGCGGGCAATAAGTGCTGACGATATTGTAGCGGACAACGGCACAGCACGGGACACGAAGCAGGGGATGTCCGAGTTGCCCGGTAGAAACTGTGACAATGATGACAGCTGTGCAACAAAGGATGGTCGCTCAGGGACATTGAGATGCACAGAGCGGACCACCATGAGCTGAATGCCAACGGAGTTAAAGGGAGTAAAGGCTGGCAGGTCAAAACGAGCAAGAAGTGGAGGCAGGTGCGCGAGAGGTCTTAATTGACAGAACCCCCCACTCTATGGGCTCCAGCCAAGAGCAGAAAACATCCAAAGAACCAGCGAGAAGAGGTTAATGCGCCATTGTCTTTGGAGATGTGAACGCCTCCAGAATGAGAATATTGCACAAGGAGCAGGCTTGTGCAATATTGGACGAAGAAGAATGCCGCCCTTAAGGAAGTGACTGCAGAAGTGGATGCAGCAGCAGATGTTTGGGATGCAACTGAAGCGATCGTTGTCCTGCACGCCGGCTGAATGATGTCGTGGACAAGGACACCAGTCCTGGGAAACTAGCATAAGCTCAAGTGCACAATCCAAACCTGGCAGACGAGAGCCTGAGAGCACCGCTACGTTTTGTGCGGTGTTTCCATATAAGTGCTGAGCACAGACGCTGCGCGAGAAGTGCAAGCTCCTGAACAAAAAGCCTGAGTGGAGAACTGGGACCACACGCGGAGTACATAAGCATTACACGGGCGCCGACCGGCGGACCGCGCAACCTACCCTATCGGGTGAGCACTGCCGAGAAATTAGGCACACGTCTGGGCCACAGGCTAGGGGTTTTGCGGGAATTCACCCCTCTAGCACTGCAATAAACGGACGTGCACGAACACCCACCCAACGGCACCGATCATGGTAGCTCATGGACAGGTAGTGCTGCAGACAGCAGGGGAAAAAGACGGGGTGAGGCACAACAAGGCTTCCCGAGGCTTCAGGTAGTAGGAAGAAGAGGTCCTGCCGACACCCTCCAGGCGAGAAGGTACCAAAACTGAATGCGGCCTTTCTCAACATGCACGGGTCAAGAAAGCCGATCTAGTGGGAGGAACTGTGCGAGATGCTAGACGCTGAGAGCCTGGAGCTCTATGCGCTAGCAGAGACGCATCTTCGTGGTCTCGAGCAACGCCCTGTTCATCCAAAATGAACTTGGTCAAGTCCGGTCCGTGAAGTTGGTACGCTCAAATTTGGGAGTATAGGTATCATGTGACATTCTGGAACAACACGGGAGATGCTTAAGTGCCCATGCACGGAGCCCGTGTGGATAAATGTCGACATTTTAGGGATTCTCGTGATAGCACGAGTTGTGTACCTTGCAGTGACCAGTGGCCAGCATTAAGGACATTCCACAATTATGTACTGTGTTCTGGCCAATGTACAATGGTGGGCGGTGGGCAGGGAATGACACTGAATGACACGACGATGAAGAAAGGTTCAGTCTTGAAAGTGATCACAGGAGAATTAGACTGACCATTTCAACATCTCCATGGCGCCAGGGATACAACTGAACTGTCGCGAGCTTGCTTCCCACCACCTGCCTGAAGTGGCCTATGAAAGCATAACTGCAGGGTTCAAATGCAGACTCCTTGATTTGGAGTCGCCTACCTATGATGCGTATGCGTATGTAGATGAACTGCGGCGTACAATGCGAGCCCACGACGTTCGCATCAATTCACAGCTTATGGGTGACCTTAATTGCCATGCGCAGGCAATGGACGGATTCCACGATTTCAATGGAGAACTAGTGGTTCGAATGGCACGGGAACTCAACCTCAATATAGCCAACCTCCATGCTGACTGTGAAGATGAGGACATGTGGTGTGCTAGGAATATCCAGTCGTGCGTAGACTATGTGCTGGTGTCATCTAGACTGGCATGCCATGTAAAGTGCATCACAAACGACGAGGAAGAAAAGTTCAGCTTTGAAAGTGATCACAGGAGAATTAGACTGACCATTTCAACATCTCCATGGCGCCAGGGATACAACTGAACTGTCGCGAGCTTGCTTCCCACCACCTGCCTGAAGTGGCCTATGACAGCATAACTGCAGGGTTCGAATGCAGACTCCTTGATTTGGAGTCGCCTACCTATGATGCGTATGTAGATGAACTGCGGCGTACAATGCGAGCCCACGACGTTCGCATCAATTCACAGCGGTGTACGGTGAAAGGCATGGTCGGACAGTGGGGTACGGTTGGCCGACAAGCGAACCGAATACACAGAAAAGCTGTAAATGTCCAAGTGAATGTGAAGAAACATGGCGGGAGCTCTTTAATTGAAAAAAACTCACGAGCCATTCCACTCTGTGAAGGTAGTTGACCAGCGAAGCTGTTTAGCACTTGATACGGAGGTGACAAATAATTTTGAACCAAGGTACGAACTCATTTATTGCATTGATGGGTGATCATCGTGACAAAAGGTACGCACACTCATTTATTGTCTTGATCGGTGGTCATTATTTCACTCGCAACCGCAATCACATTCTTTGATAATGTCAAATCGATGCACGCATGCTGCTGGGTGGTCGGCTGGGCCTGTTGGGCTGCAACACGGAACACGTAAACCTCTTCCTTTTCGGTACCGATATATCCACATTGAAATAACCGACAACGACAACAGGAGTAGTGTCATCGCAGCTAATTCACGCAGAGTAGCCACGAACCTTACGAGACTATGAGTCATTTCATGTTTTGCTTGCTTACGGGGGTATGACGCTGCTCACGGGGGTATGAGCCGTTGATGATGAACCATTTATGATGAACCACGGGGGTATGAACCATTGATGAGCCATCGATTCACTTTGATGAGTGCTTGTAGCTTGGAACATCAACCCGATATATAATGAAGGTCGCAGAAGAGCGCGGGCTAGAACCATCCTTCAACGAATCGATCCTTACGGGGCAGATGCATTCTTCGTCGACGCCGCCAAATATGGCAGCGAGGATAGGTTTGCAATCTCGGTCGTTGACGCGCGCGGAACACTTATCAGCGCCGCGTCAATCTACACTGAACACGTGAACGAGGCGGAGGAAACCGCGAGAGCCTTGGCTCCTCAAGCCGCAAAAGGCCCGACGACCATTTTTTTCCGACTGGAGCACTGTGGTGAGGGCTTTCTCGTCCGCTCTATAGTTTCTAAACAGGCAGCAGGCATCGTCAACAGATCCTTTCGTATTACTACGGGCGAAGAAACTGGAGGTCATACCATAGCGTGGTTCCCGGCCCACGTGAACGATGTAACCAACCAAGCGGGTTGCAACCCTAAAGAGCGGGCCAACTGCCTGGCGCGTGAATTCACGAACCGCACCCGAGCTAACGGTCCGGCTCTCCCACAGGATTGCCCCTTCGAAGACACTTACAACCTATCACGAAATTACGTCCCATCACAGACACAGCAGAAGGAAATTCCCTCCCCCAACCCGAAACTGAACAGGGCTCAGGCCGCTCTTACAGACGAGATCCTACCTCACCTGCAGAGCGCTTAGTTGGATAAACCCCAACTTCCCGCAGTCGTGCTCCAAATGCGGTCACGCCGGCTGCTCCTTCGACCACATGCTTTGGCTGTGCCCGTACAACGCGGGCTCCGTCCTTCAATACAAGTCCAACCGGGACGCCTTGCTGAAGAGCTCGGAATTCACGCATCAACTACAGGCCGTTCAGAGGGCATGCGACGCCTCAGAGAGTCACCACCTCCGTTTTCCGTCGTGGGCGGAACCACCCTTAATCAAGTTGCTCAGGACAATCCAATAAAGTTCTTGTCACTGTCACTGTAGCTTTCTACCTTACGGGGCTATGAACCATTGCATTTTTTGCTTGCTTGTATACTGGGGTATGAGCCATAGATGATGATAGTTTTTGTTCATGGAGAACAAAATGCACGGAACCCTAACCATATACAGTTTCGCTGTAAGAGAGCTATGCAAGCAGTGCCGCAGAGCAATTAAGTCGCTGAACATGACAGTAGACGGTTCCAAATGCTGACTTCTGACAGGCGAAACAGCCCTAAGCACTTTTGGCCGTATATGCCCTCCCTTGACAGGAAGGTAGCTGCTCCGCAAATTGGGCATGAGGAAACTCCTCTGCTCATCACTTGGCTTAGCAAGCACTTCGCTGAGCATATGCGTAAGCTATACCACCCTGAGCTTGAACAGGCTACGTACACCTTAAGGGGACTGACGAGTCGGGAAACTATTGCTCCAGTATACAACGACCTCATGAAATGTAAAGAGGCAGGGCTGGCCCTGGACAGGGCGATTACACGCATTGAAGTGCAAACAACAAAGAGACTGGATGACGTGCCTGCTGGTCTTGTCAAGCGTCTGGAAGACAAAGCACGGGATCACCTGGCCAATATATTTTCTAGCATCGGGGTGGGCGACCCAATCCCTACCGCTTGACTGATTGGAAGAGTGTGCCTCGTACAAAAAAAAAGAAAGGGGGTGGGGGGAAGCTGCTGGTCACTTAAGCGTTCACAGACCGTTGATGGGGACAAGCATCTTATACAGTATTTCGCCAAATTTTAAGTTCGAGGTTTCGAGTAGATGCGTCAGGAAAAGCTCGCAAGAATACATGTTTTTGACGCGATTAGCATTCTTTTGGAACTTCGCGCACTTTCAAGGGAGTATATGTCCGTCTGCCTGTTCTCTAACCGTTTTCTTGCCAACTTGCTTCACTCGATAGTTCACGTTCTGATGGGTACAGCGTCAGGCTGCTGTGCCGAGGAACCAGGGTTTGAAACGAACGGTCGGACAAATTTGGGTCACTGTGTATGCGTCACGGGGTAATCCACTCTTCAGTGAACTTCTTTTATGTCAACTTGAATCACATAGGCACGTGCGTTTCATCAACTACAAAAAAATATACTTTACCATTTCTCTGGCATTGCGCGTAATTGAACTCGCAACATATATAATCAGGCAATTGTGTCTGAATGCATATATTCACACAGGCACTATGCGCGGAATTCATGGCGGCACCGCTAGATGGCGCAGCGCGGCAATACGGTGCGGCGCTGCATTGCTTCACTGTTAATCGAATTATTGTCGATATCCATCGTGACATGGGTTCTGCTGGATTCTTTTTTTTACTAAAACTAAAAAAGGAACAATAACGATGTCATTGATGTTCGGCAGAAGTAACGCGAAATTGGAGACGTTTATAAACAGCGCGATACTTGGACGTAATCTCCGAGATCAGGTGGCGTACGCGGCGCGCTGGAAATTTCTCGGGCCATATTCTGTGATCCGCATCTTATACCCTAACCACCAGGTGCCTGTGTTGTCTGCTAAGCAGTTGTGTTATTTAGTGTTGCTATTATTATCAGTGAAATGTCTAGGCCGTTATCAGCGTTGCAGTTTTTTTTCATTATGGCTTTGGTGCAGTAGGTAATACAGTTGCTAAAATCAAACTTAGCCAAAGTGGCGCGTATTCTTCTCTCGAGACCACCACGTGTTTATGGAATAGTAACAATACACCCTAATGTGACCCGTGTTATGGTCAGATTTTCTTAACGCGCAAGTAGACGACGGTTGGAATCGAAATTTCTTCACGTGTCATCTGGAGCTTAACTTGTGGTCATGTTCGCTGCAGACAATGCTTTGAGTCCCGACGGGGTGATCTACTACCAAATCTTGGACACGGATTATACAACATGGGCGATCGAGAATTCCTGCAATCAGTGTAAGTAGCCTGCGGAGCAGCGAACCAGCGTTCACCTGCCGTACGCCGAAGTGTAGTCACAAGGAAGTCAGCCACAATAGTCTGCGGGGCACTGTATTTACGAAAAAGAAAAAGAAATCCTGTGAAGCATGACCGCATAGTCTCAAACTCAGTGTTTCATTTTGTGATGGGTTTTGCGAAGTGGTGTTCACATCGCGAGATTTTTTTTTCAATCCAATAGAATACGAATTGAATACGAACCGAATGTTGAATACTTTCTCACCCTTAAAGGAAGCAGCTTGCAAAATTGGTGTGTAGTCTCAATGGTCAAGAAAATACTGTAGATCAACACAAATGTTACAATCCATGTGGGCGAGCCTTAAGTAAAGCGGTTAAATAAAGGCTGCACGACTAACGGCGATGCGCACAATTTTGTTTACTTTCATCCCGTGAAACGTGTAATCTCATCACATTGTCATCACAAACTGGTTTTTTTAGAGAGACCTGGGAGTCGACAATAAATGTTCAGGTTTTGTGTAGGAATCGTAGTTGGACGGGATTATTGCAGAAATCTGAAGGATTGGCCAAGAACGGGCATACACCCAGTTGCACATACTGAGTGGCTAAATCAAAGATATTAAATGTAAATCTAAGATAGCGTTAAATATCATTCACCGCTCCACTCACTAGCGAGCTCTTGCGCCAACTTGCGTCGATCCAGCATTGATCCGACCCAAACCCTTGGTCAAGTCTGACCGACTGGCTCGGGTCGTGGCCTCCGCTAGCATTGGCTGGTGGAGTTCTCCAGCCATTAGGGAGTTTTAGATGAGGGGGACACAAGCCTTGGTGCCCCCTAGCGCTTGGGGGGGGGGCAAACGCTTGCGTCCCCCAATCGAAAACTCTCTATCGTCCCAGGACAGAAGTTGGCTGGGAGAGGCCACATTTGCGACATTATTAAGACGTAAAAGTTACGTCGACCCCTGGAAAAACAAATGCGCCATGCTTTCGTCATTACCACCCCCTCCCCCCATCGTCATGATTGTAAAATGGTCCCCGTATAGATAGTGTTCTTGTGAAATGTGCCGGTCAAATAAACAAATACGCCAAAATCTCTAGCTTCCCTGTTTACGTTTATATGTTTTCGCAACATGGAAGAAACGCAGTACGGCAAAACAGCTTACCGAAACAGGCAATTTCCTTCACGAGAGATCGAGAGTCCGAATTTCTCAAAGGTGGTGGGGCTAGGCATAAACTTTCTAATGGAATGTTATGCTGTGAGTAGTGTCCTAGTTGGATTCTGTAGTCAAAACATATGCCTCCGAAAGTCAGTGATGAAATATACGGATATTTTTGTAAAATACTATCTGTATTGGCGATTATACCGCAAATTCTGATGTTCGCCACGGCTATGAAGCTGGTTCAGTAAAAAAAAATCATCGCTTCATTTCGATTCTCCCATATTTTATTATATGAAAAAAAATATCGTTGCATTAATACGCAGTATAGAGTATAGCACGCGTAGAAAACCGTGTTTCTGATAAAATACTAAATCCTACAAATAATTACCTAAGTTGCCATAAACTATTGTAGAACAAGCTGGCACCGCGGCAGCCAGCCTTGTGAAAGTTTCTAGCAGCCATCACACGAACTTCTGTAGACTTGGGTGATCTGTATAAACGCATCAACTAAAAGATTACGTATTTAGAGTTTTTTGTGGGCCTTTATGGTTTTGCTCGCAGCAGGTGAGGCCATATCCCTTTTCTTCTTGTTCATGTTATTAAGAAATATATGTTGGCGCAGAAATGGTGCTGGTGACTTCTCGTCTCGTAAACACGCAGTGTATGGCGTTTATTTTATCGTTAACAATTTTTTTTATAAATCACTCATATCACATAGTACAATTCTATTTCTCCAGCTAGATTGTTCTTAGAAGGGGTCATTATTTTCAGGAGAAATCAAAATGATTATTTCATCGTTAACGAAGTCTTTCTAATTAACCTTTAAGTTATTTTATTGTGGCACACATTTGAATTTACTAATTGTAGCGGGTGATTTCGAAAGTCTTATGCGCTTGTAATGGATTCTGAGCATGACATAAGTTCCGAGATACGTGTTCCCAAAGTTTGTGATGAAATGCATTGCAGTTATTTATTTTTTTTTTTTGCAATTTTTGAGCTTCAATGCATCAGAAGGTGTTTTGATAGAAAAAAAGTGATTAGCAACACGGCATTGCGCGGCATGTCGACGGCGTTTGTCTCAAAACTGGTGCTGATTTAAAAAATTCGTCCCAAGGGGATGTGCGTTACGAAATCACTGGCTTCAATGCGTTCACTGCAGTATGCGTGCTAAAGTACTGATTTAAAGAAAGTTCGTTAGTAAATTTTTGTTAATTAGTCCATTATTGTAGTTTGATTTTCAGGGTAAACATGTCCCCATCTTCGAGTAATCCAGCTCAATGAGTACATTCATGCTATATGCCATAGGCAATTTTTTTCCAACGTTAAAAAAAAAACACCCGATAACCTTACTGTTTCCTACACTTCACACACAAATTGTGTGAAAGAACAAGGTCGGAGGAGTTATTCCACGCGCCACGACGTTACAATTACAACGTAATTTTCAAAACAACACAGCGACAGTAAAATGAAACTCTAAAAGAAACAGCGCAAACAAGGAGGTCGGTACAAATAAATCCAGATTGAGTTCAACAATACGCTTATTCGCCTGGGCATTCCTAAAGGAGCAACATGTGAGTGCAGAGTTCCTTGAGCAAAAGTGCAAGGACCAGGAATTGCGCGATCAAGCCGATTTTCTTCTCCGCGCCTGTGCGTGTAACTTGAAATTGGGGACTGCAGTACCAAACCATGGCGGCACATTGCACTCTCATCAATTTCAACTTTTGCATCGGAATCGCGAATAAATTCAGCGTTTTGCGCAAAGCTAAAGGTTTGCGTACTTTTTCTCACAGGCCTGCGTCCGTTGGTAGAGCCCGACAGTGGCACTCCCATCGCTAACTTTTTTTTCCTCTCTCACTTGTGTTAAAACGCACAGTTGGTCATGGCGTTCATGTTGGTCATACAGTCTCACATTTGAAGCACTGAGGCCCTGCATGGAACTGCGTATACTTTTTTTCAGTGTAAGCGCGTCTTGCGAAGACGTCAGCAATGTAATATCAACTCATGTGCGAAACGAGCAAGAATCCAAGAGGACGCAGCTTCACGGCTCCAGAAGCGTTTTACGTTTCGCTCCCGGCATGATCGCCATGCGCAAGCCTACACTAGCATACCGGCTAAGCGATTTTTCGCGTACTGCTATAGCCTATACGGCGGTGTGAACGGAACGCGCAGTGAGTGTTCAGCTAAAACTCGCTAATGAACGCTTGCTAAACCCCGTTTTCTCAAACGATCCTCGACTCGAAGCTCTTCCTCCACTCGACGTATAAACACAGCGCCACACCTGGACTGAAGAAAGACAGTATATGCTTCTCAAAAGTTGCCCTAGAGTTAGTGAAGCGCAGTTGCCACACATGTCGGGGGATGGCGCTGCCAGCTGCTTTTTTACCCGCCGCGGTTCCTCAGTGGCTATGGTGTTGGGCTGCTGAGCACGAGGTCGCGCGATCGAATCCCGGTCACGGCGGCCGCATTTCGATGGGGGCTAAATGCGAAAACACTCGTGTACTTAGATTTAGGTGCACGTTAAAGAACCCCACGTGGTTGAAATTTCCGGAGTCCTCCACTACGGCGTGCCTCATAACCAGAAAGTGGTTTTGGCACGTAAAACCCTGTAATTAAACTTTTTTTAATCTGCTTTCTTGAGTAGGGAAGAGATAGATAGGACCGGATTGAGAAGGTAAGAGATTCATAGGATCGGATCCGTTACAGGCATAGGCAACGGCACAAGGTAGATATACTAGAAAGACGCTTTAAGCAAGAGAAAAAAAAATACATTCAGGAAATGGGGAGAGAATACTAGACTGAAGAGGATGTATAGCACAGCTGGTTAGCTAAAACTATTTGTCAACGCCCCATTTCAAAAGAGATGTTAATAAATCATCGTCATCGTCATAAATTGAGTCGAAGTATAGCGTATAGACCAGAGGAACGTACTAGAATACGGGGGAATGACTCTGTGTTGACCTGATTTCGTTTTTTTTTATCTTAACTTGATTTCTTACAGTCGGAAGCACTCTCTCACTTCTGCTGACCAAGCAAATGCGCAGTGTTCCCAGACCAATTATGCGGAAAGCGTGGATTGCCATACGGAAGGCAGGATACAAAGTCATAAGAAGACACTGGTTTCCAACCGGCTGCCTCATAGAAGGCGGCAAAGGCGACGGCATGCTCACACTGATGCTTGTGTCGAACCCGTCTAAATAAAGTGCGACAAAGCGTCCTGCCGGTAGTCTGAAGTGAGCGAGTGCGTTAATGAGTGAACAGACTGGTCATTAGTGGAATGGTTGGCGAGCGAGTGAGGGCGTTAGGGATTGCGTGAGTGATGAGTGAGTGAGAATATTAATGAGTCAACGGTTTGAGGAGAGAGAGGGGTGTTATTGAGTGAAATAAAGACTGATAGCTGGGTTGGTGAACGCGTGGGTTGGTAATTGAGTGAGCGTTTGGCTAATGAGCGAGTGAGCGGGTTATCGAGCGAGTAAGCGAGTGAGAAATTAGGCTAGCGATAGGGCTGTTTACGGGTGAGTGGGTGGGTTACTGAGTGAGTGAGCGAAGGAGTGAGTGGACTAGTCATTGAACAAGTGTGTAACGAGTGGTTGAGTGGGCGACTGACTGATCTGGATATTGAGTGAATTACACAGTGAATGAGAGGGTTGTGAGTCAGGGAGTGAGTAAAGCTTGAGTTTGTCGGTGAGTAAGCGGGTCAGTGAGCAAGTGAGCTTATTAATGAGTGCGTGGGTTAAAGAGTGAGGGAACAGCACAGAGAATGAGCCGATAAGTCAGTGGGCCACTGTACTGCACTGGATTAATTTCGAACTCCCGGGGTTCTCTAGCGTGCACCCAATGCACGATAAATGCCGAACGCGCCTCCGTAAATTTGGCCTGGGAATGTTTTTTTCGCTTCTCAGTAGGCAGCACAGCGGATGCTATGCTTTTAGAGCTTTCTCATGTGAATCGCGAAGAGATGGAATCAATATATTTTTTGTCTATAATAGGAAGCATATTGAAGGTGGCCACATCGATGCGCCTGACAATTTATGAAATATTTTTAAACCGTATACATGCAAAAACATTTGGGACAGGCATTGTATTTCTGGTTTCTCTAATATTAGGAAATAAATTGAATGCACTGTGAACAATGGCACAGAGACATATTGTAATTTATTTTCGAAGGCCACATGGCTCAGTGTGTTGAAAACCCTTTTAAATTCCGTTTAGTGTCGTCTGCATGCTGCCACACACATGCGTGCACATCGCCCGATGATGTTGAGGGACCGGTGAGGGACTAATGTATTAGGATACTGCAACGACACATACCTGCATAACAAAGCGTTGCCCTTACAAAGAACGTTCTCTTCGGTTCGCCTGCAACCAAGCACTAACGACGCACCCAGTGCATGTTCCGTTATTTCGAAGGACTGAACCTTAGAAGCTGTAAACTGACCATTTCTTTACGCAAGTGTTAGAATTAACGCACCTACTACATTGCACGATTTTGCGCAATTTGGTGGCTCGTTGCATAGCCGATGTAGATCAATTACTTCGCGGCGATGGTGCGCCGCGCCCAGGAAGCAGCTACCGAGATCGCGTTTCTCCTGTAGTGTAGCCGTCTTATTTCGCAGTTAGTTGCATCAACCTACACCGATGGCCTGGTGTCGCTCCAAGTATATGCACCCAAGTGGAGCAAACTTGCACAACACTGAAAAATTAGTTGGAGTTATAAATAAAAATTTATTTATTTATTTATTTATTGCTTACGTACGCATCTGGTCTGTAGATTCAGCGGAGGGCGCTTTCATTCCCTTCTTCACCGTCACTGTCACTCGAAACCGTGTCATGTCACACGTGACACCAAGCAGCCCCGGAGTGAACGCCTGGATATTTCAACGCTTTCCCGAGAGTAGTCGGATTATAACTACAGCCCAGCCGACCGCGCACAGCATCAAGGCGGACCGCGCACAGCATCGAGGCGGACCGCGCACAGTATCAAGGCGGAGCGCGCACAGCATACGGAAAGCTGAAGCCTGGTCCTTTCCATGAGAAAGATGCGCGAACACACGCAAACCGCCCGCAGTTTTCATGAACTTTATTAAGTTCGGCCATTTGTCCGTGGTTTTAAAGGTTTGACAAGTCTACATGTGTGACATGACCTGCTATGGGAGCCTTTTTGAAGCTTGCTTTTGGCTGCACCACAAGGATGGACCCCCACAGAGATAAACATGTTGTTTATTGACGGTGCCATAAAGCTCCACTTTCACGTTTTTTTTTTCATTTCATGTGGTGCTCACTGCTACGGCTTTTCGAGCTTTTGTGCGAGTGGATGCGTGAGTGTGTGATTTCTTTTTTTTTTAGTTTTTTTAATCTCTCGTTATATAGGGTGTCTCACGTAACTTGAGCCAAATTTTGAACATATGCAAATCCCACGTAGCTGGACAGAACCAAGGTAATGTTGTTTGCAGCCGCTTGCAAGTAGTCAGATTATTTTTTACATTCCGCGTAACTACATAATTACTCCTAATTAATTAATTAATCAACTTCTGAAATAATATAATTAGATTAAAACTGTCAGTGAGAAAATTGTAGAGCAACACGAAAGAACTCCCGATACAATTTGCTGTTGCTCGATACGTGCCACATAAATGCGCTTATCCAAGCATGAAATAAGCCCGCGAATACACGAAAAATTGCCATGCGACTCGCCGCTCGAATGACTCTGCGTTGTTAGGATCGGCCTGCAGCTATTTCAGCCCGCTGCACGTGTTCCAATCCAACCGGGACCGGGGCGCACTTCAGAGAACTGCGGATAACCCGGCAGCCACGTGGCGCGGGGTCAGCTCAGGGGAGTTCTCCAGGGGAGGTAATTGGCGGAACCTCCCCAAGGGCTTTTCGAGACACCAGACAATGTGCTACCCGGACGCGCCACCCGGGACGGCTCAGAGTTCTACGAAGCCCATCTGACGTCGGCTCCGGACCATTACACCTGTGTGTGTGGGCGGTACGTGCATGTAAGCCCTCATCCTCCTCCAAAAGGGCGGGTCATCTTCAATGACGTCGAACTATGACGTCGAGCAGAGTGCATATAAGCAGCGATTGTCGGCTGCTAGAGTGTGCTCGTTGGCGCGCTCGAAGTGTACTCGTGAGCTGTGTGCTCGTAAGCTGTTTGCTGTATGCTCGTCTTGCGGGCGCCATTTGGGAGTCACGCTAGGCTGTCGATGTATCTCATGTTCGACTGTAAAATAACATGCAATTAAATCCTGCTCTCCTAAGTCCCGCCGAAGAGTCAAGCTCCTTCCTACAGCTACGACTGCCAAATCTTACATCTGAATGGCAGCGGTGAGATCGGCCTACAGCTCGTAGATCGTCCGACGAATCTAACAAATGGTGGCAGCGGCGAGGTCGTCCGACGAATCTTACAGCGTGCATTCACGAGCTTCTCTCACGCTAGGAAAAACACTTTTATGTAGCACGCACTGAGCAACAAAAAGCTGTATCGGGAGTTTTTCGTGTTGCTCTACAATTTTCTCATTGACACTTTTCATTAACTATAATATTTGAGAAGTTGATCGGTTAATTAATTAAGACTAATTATGTAATCAGGCGGAATGCAAAAAATAAGAATAATCTGAGTATGTCCAAGCGACTGCAAACAACGTTACGTTGGTTCTGTCCAGCTGCCTCCCATTTGCAACGTTTTAAGGTTTGCCTCAAGTTACGTGGGACACCTGGTGCATTAAACCTGTAGTGGAATGCCAAGAATTTCGCTCGGCTAACCTCTCCACGCATTACTAAAACTTATGTCAGTAGCACGCACGTATTTTTTACGTGCTCGCTGACATACGCGGTTTTCTCGTGATACATTCTTGGAATACGCAAGCTGTGGGTCTCGGGTGGCCCATGCGGTGTAAGATAACGTAAGGTGGCAGTGCCAGTTCAAGAGACTATTGCCCTATAGGCTCACGATATGGCATAGCGCAGAACCGAAATTCTGAGCAGTATAGCCCAGGGGAACGAAACGGAAAAAAACATTAAATCCACGCACACCGCGAAGGACGATTGCACTGGGTTCCCTACCGAGTTCCCCTTCTATAGCGCTGACACCTGTAGTGGAGTCATGTATGCTCAGATAGTGATAGTAATGTGCGCTTTTTTTGCACGCGACTATATGATTAGTACAAATCGCTTGCTGTTTGGGTGCCTCTTCTGTCCTCTTTTTTTTAGTTTTCTGTGAGTGCCCCCGCCCTCTTGACTTTACGGCAATAGTGTTGGAAGTCGGCGCAGTTTGTGTCGTCTCTCTTATAGCACTCGTACTTCGCGCTGAATGTGCTTTTAATTATGAATAACCAACTAGCCTAACCCTCCACCCTTTAAAAGTATCAAACATCTTTTTTTTGGGGGGGGGGGGGGAACGACTGTATGACGAATCACTACGTATGCATAGCCATCTATACACCTCTGGAGATGTGCTGGTTAACGGCTCTATTCTCAACGGAAATACGCAGCGAAGCAACGCACGCTGCCGAAATATTCTCACCGCCACAAGCACACGTCTTCAAGCGTACCAATCCTTCAATAAAAGCGAAAAGCTTTTTGGGAGCGTTCGGCCATTTGCTTGCGCTGACAATCATCGTCGATGGTATACCTGCACATTTTCGTTTTCGTTTCTTTACACATCACCTGGGAGTGCGAACGCAACAAAGCATTCCACAAACACGAACACCCGAGTGCGGAGCAATGGGAGAGTCGGCTCACCAGCAGCGAGCTCACGGCCCAAAGGGCCCTAGTGCAGCACGCGAGCGATGCAGCAGGACTCAGTGGATCCTTGGAATAGGGGCCCTCCCTTGCTGAAGAGAAGTCTCAAGTCGCCAGCGCCAAGAAGATGAAGACGGCGGAGACCTCGTAACCGCGAAACTCTTGAAAGACTCAATAAGAGTTTTCACTCACTCACTCACTCACTCACTCACTCACTCACTCACTCACTCACTCACTCACTCACTCACTCACTCACTCACTCACTCACTCACTCACTCACTCACTCACTCACTCACTCACTCACTCACTCACTCACTCACTCACTAAATGAACCCGGCAAATGTTTAATCGTCTTCGTCGCCATTCACCGAAGCTCCACAGCGCGCGCTCGCTCCGCACCTTCGGCTTTTTCGCCCGTGAGCGTCACGAGACTTCGCGTTCTGACGCCCGAACTAAAAACGAACACAGGCAAGCGCCGGCGTTTCAGCGACAAGACCTTCCACGACGCACAGGCATGGAGCACATCCGCGAGTTCGGCCATCCGCACGTCCTGCTGGACGGCGAAGACCTCGTCGCGCTGCGCCTCGAGCAGCCGTGGCCGCCAGACTCGGAGCCGCCCGAGGGCTGCTTCCTGGACCCCGCCGACCGCGGCTTGCTCGTCACCGACGGGGGCTCCCTGGTGGCCTCGACGAGCGTTCTTCTCGGGACGAGCTTCTCGGCCGCCCTGTTCGCCGGATGCACGGCCTTTCAGTTTTCGGACGACGCCTTCGGCGTCGCGGCGAGCCAGCTGCTCCGAACGGCCGACAAGATCTGCGTCGTGCACAACAGGGACCCGGTGCACGGACTCCTCCGCCTGTTCCCCGACGCCAGGGTGCTGGTCCTCATCCACGACCTCGCGGATGAGCCCGACGACGCGGAAGTTGACCGTCCAGGCTGGTTTGCGACCGAACCGCGGGCTGAGTCGTCGTGCCAACAGCCGTCGTACCAACTGAGGATGCTCGTCCGCACCACCGGCGCCGAAGAGACGGAAGATTTCGCCACGATGAGCTGGGAGACCGTGACGTCAGTGCTGTACGCCTGCCCTCAGGTGAGTTCTTTGGAGTACGATTGTAGCGCATACAGACGACGACGCAAGAAGGCGCACAAAAGAGACAAACCCGTGTGCCTTCTTGCGCCCTCGTCTCTATCGTACTCCAAAGTACCGTACCATTGCCGCATTGCAGAACTCGGGGGGGTGTTGAGGGAGGAGGAAAGAGAAAAGTATAAGGCAGGGAGGTTAACCAGAATAACGTCCGGTTGGCTACCCTACACCGGGGGAATGGGAAAGGGTAAAACAAAGATCACAGGGAGAGAGAGAGGAGGGAAGGAAAGAAGGAAATTGCGGCGAGTTCGCTGGCGCGTGTGGTCTTACAGAGACTGTATTAATAGTCACAGATGGTCGCACAAACCCGTCGTCCTTAAGAAACACAAACGCGCCTTCACCGCTTTATGGGCCGAGGGGCGATGGGGGCGGTGTTCCAGCAGCACCTGCACAGAAAGCGGCCGATTGTCCAGTTCCTGGAAAGCTTTGGCAATGTTGAAGATGCCGGTTGCCACCGGCTGGTCGGACTATGCACTGCTTTATTTCGTTCCATGCAAGGTTCACTGAATGTAAGTGGAACCGTCTTGAAAATATGTGGCATTTAGTTGGGGGAGCCTTAGGATTGTATGTGTGATAAAAATTATTTGAATCGTTAAAGCTTTTGCACCCTTAAGTCCCATAAGGCTGACGCCCTCACCTTCAGTAGGCAAGATCGAATTCTTCGTAAAGACAAATAAAGTTTTCTTTCTCGGGGGCCATTTTGTGGCAAGTACAGACATTATGGTAGCAACGAAAGACGACACGAAATCTTCACTATATATATATATATATATATATATATATATATATATATATATATATATATATATATATATATATATATATATATATGTCATAATAGAATTCCTCGGCTTTCTTTATTATATCCTCGAAACTGCAATTGAAATCACCCTGGTTATCCTTCACTGCACAGATCGTGACCCGTACTGACAAAAAGTCCTTACAATGGAGTCGTTCGTTAAGAGCGAATCCCAGCCAACCCTTTTGCTGGACATACTATTAGCGAAGGCGGCCCACCAATGGCCCGGAGCACTTACAAACGAAAAGCTATTGGAATTCGGCCCCTTGTTCTTTCCAATGTCATGTTTTCTTCTCACGGGTATTGCATTGCTGCCCCCCTTCTTTACTGCTTCCTCAATGTTTCTGATGTCGTAATTCAGAATATCTTTTTTATCACCTCTGACAATTCACCCTATGCGATCTCATCTCCAGGTCTCTGGACATGGCCATGTAATACATAGGGCAAATAACCGCGGTGTTCTCACATTCTGTAAGGCGTCAACGGAAAAGAAGTGCAGTCGAGAACCGCAAGGAACTAGGTGGTGTGATGGAATTAGAAGGTTTTCAGATATAGGATAGCGTCCACTGGGACAAGACAGAGATCTTTGTGCCGCGGTGGACGCGACGTAGGATGTCGATGGTGATGATAGTCTAACAATGATGTAATGATGACGATTTTTTTAACGATCACGGGGAATTTATTTGCAGATTCGACGCCTTGACTCCCCCCTCGTTCCGGTGGCATTCGCAATGTTGCCGGATGAGGACCACTGTTCGACGGAGAAGCCCAACTGCCGGGACTTCCGTCACCTCACACTCGATGCCGACTTCTCGGCCACCTTAGAAGACGTCTTCATCAGTCAGGCGGCCGAGCAATTTCCTTTGGTGGAGCATTTGGAGGTATACATACGGTCTCGTGTCGTAAACCGTGTGAGAACGCAATAAGTCGCTTGTCGAGGACGAAAGCCTTCCGAAACCTCGCGGCACAATGAACAGGGTGCATAGAATGCGCAAAGCGCCTGGTCGGCCCGACAACGTCACAGATTCTCCGTGTGGGCGAAGCCATGGCGTCATCCAAAGCGAATGTTTGGTGCGGCCGTTCGCAGCACCAATTTCAAATGTGCCGTGTTGTCAAAACTCGGCGGATTGCGTGACATCCAAAATTGGGCTTGCGCGACGACGGCATAAGCATGAAGCAGTCGCTCTTTTCGGCTCTTCCTCACATGCCCGCGTTTCAGCCTGGCACCGCATGTGGATCGTGTGAGCTCCGTCACGCGACACACGCGGTCGGCGTATGCGCTAGGCCGCGCGGGCTCGATTGTGCGACCGGCTCCATGACCTGATCGCTAAAACATATAGGCGCACTGTCACAGTTGCCGCGCCAACCGGCGCACGCTTTCGCCCTCAAACTTCGATTCAGACGGCGTTGGAGTAACGGCATTCCCGTCTAAGCAATGTGGCCATATTCACACGGCGCATTCATGAGCCCGCTTCAGTGCCACCCGCACTGCCTCACCCTATCATTTGGCAACTGGGAGGCGGCGTGCTCACCGCTATACACTATCGCGTAACATTAGACCTTGGGCAGCCAAAACTGTTTAACCAGAGACTCTCAATCGGCCTGCAGGTAACCCTCTCTTCACTGGAAGATTTCGTCGCCCTCCAAGCCTTCGGCAACCTGCGAAGCCTCTCTG